>NC_135886.1:58546689-58947562 GCF_964194155.1 Cetorhinus maximus
AGAGTACTTTTGTTGAAATGGAATTACTGTTGTAATATAAGGAAGCCAACAGTCAAATTGAAGACAGGAAACTACACAAACATCAGTGAGATAATTAATCCAATAAACTGGTTTAGTGGTCATGGCTTGTGGGTTAAATCTTGGCCAAGACAACAGGGGAACACTCTTGTTCTTCAAATAGTCTTGGGGTTTTTACATCCACTTGCGAAAGCAGACAGGACCTCAGTTTAAGGTCTCAGTCAAGCAACAGCACCTTCAACAGTGCAGCGCTGCCTTAGTACTGCACTGCAGTGCCAACCTGGATTTTAGCTCAAGTCTGAGAGCCCACCACCTTTTCACTCAGGTGCAAGAATGCCACCATTGAACCCTAGCTGACACTTACATTCAGTAGTACATAAAGTGTGGTGGGGCAGTGCTTGCTGTAGAAAATTGATGGGGGTGGGGGACTGTGTTGTGGAATACTGATGTAGTAAAGTGTTAAGATCCCTGTGGGAGAAATATAAACCAAATTACCCCCGAATGAAGAAATCACCAAAAAGGAGTGTGAAGAGATTCATTTTGGTAGGAAGATCACAGAGAGACTATGTAAAGTAAAGGGTACAATTTGAAAGGGTGCAGGGACAGGGGGATCTGGGTGCATCTGTACACAAATCAGTGAAGGTGGCAGGGCAGTTTGAGAGCGATTAATAAAGCATACAGTATCCTCAGCTTTACTAATAGGTTATAGGGTACAAGAGCAAGGAAGTTGTGCTAAATTTGCACAGAATACTGGTTCGGCCTCAGCTGGAGTAGTGTGTCCAGCTCTGAGCACCACACATTATGAAAGATGTGACGGCATTGGAGAGAGTGCAAAAGAGGTTTACGAGAATGGTTCTAGGGATGAGGAACATCAGTTACGTAGACAAATGGGAGAAGTTAGGACTGTTTTCCTTGGAGAAGAGAAGGTTGGGGGAGATTTGAAAGAGGTATCCAAAATCATGCAGGTTCTGGACAGAGTAGATAGGGAGAAACTGTTCCCATTGGTGGAAGAAGCGAGAACCAGAGGGCACAGATTTAAGGTAGTTTGCAAAAGAGGCAATGGAGATATGAGGAGAAACTTTTACACACAGCGGGTGGTTAGGATCTGGAATGCACTGCCTGAGAGTATGGTCAAGGCAGGTTCAACTGAGGAATTCAAGAGGGAGTTGAATTATCTGAAAAAGAATCGGCAGAGCTACACAAATGTGGCCGGAGAATGGCAATAGGTGCATTTTTCATTTGGAGAGCCTGCTTCTGTGCACTAACAATTCTATGATTCTGAGATTTCGCGTTTGTAGCATTTACTTTCAACACGAATTGGAACCAATGCAAATTAAACTCTTCTTTGCCTCCACCTATCACTGGCCCTCTATCTAGCTCTACCTGTCCCACCCCCCTCAAACAGCTTATATTTCACCTCATTTCTATTTTTCCTTACTTCTGATGAAGAGTCATACGGACTCGAAACGTTAACTGTATTCCTCTCCACAGATGCTGTCAGACCAGCTGAGTTTTTCCAGCTATTTTTGATTTTGTTTCAGATTTCCAGTATCCGCAGTATTTTGCTTTTAGCTTCCAACTATCTTCAGCTGCTTCATCAATGATCTTCCTTCCAGCATAAGGCCAGAAGTGGGGATGTTCGCTGATGATTGCACAATGTTCAGCACCATTCACCATGTCCAAATGCAGCAAGACCTGGACAATATCCAGGCTTGGGCTGACAAGTGGCAAATAAGATTCAAGCCACACAAGTGCCAGGCTATGACCATCTCCAACAAGAGAGAATCTAACCATCACTCCTTGACATTCAGTGGCATTACTGTCGCTGAATCCCCCACTACCAACATCCTGGGGGCCACCATTGACCAGAAACTGAACTGGAGTAGCCACATAAATACTGCGGCTACAAGAGCAGGTCAGAGGTTAGGAATCCTGAGGTGAGTAACTCACCTCCTGATTCCCCAAAGCCTGCCCACCATCTACAAGGCACAAGTCAGGAGTGTGATGGAATGACTGGATGAGTGCAGCTCCCATAACACTCAAGAAGCTTGACACCATCCAAGACAAAGCAACCCATTTGATTGGCACTCCATCCACAAACATTCACTCCCTTCACCACCGATGCACAGTGGCAACAGTGTGTACCATCTACAAGATGCAAAGCAGGAATTCACAAAGGAATTCACAGCACCTACCAAACTCACGACCACTACCATCTCGAAGGACAAAGGCAGCAGATAGATGGGAACACCACCACCTGGAAGTTCCCACCAAGTCACTCACCATCCTGACTTTGGAAATACATCACCATTTCTTCACTGTTGCCGGGTCAAAATCCTGGCACTCCCTCCCTAACAGCACTGTTGGTGTACATCAATTCAAGAAGGCAGCTCACCACCACCTTCTCAAGGGCAATTAGGGAAGGGCAATAAATGCTGGGCCAGCCAGTGAAGCACACATCCTATGAATGAATAAAAAAAGTAACAAAGATACGTTGCACAAATACGCAAGCATCCGTTATCACTCCCCGCAGACATGTGACATCACGTGTAGTTCTAAAGTTCTTTAGTTCAGCCTCTGGTACATACATACTTTCCCACTCAATTGATTCAGCCCTCGAGTCCCGTTCGCAGTGGTATTCCATCTGAGGTTCTCGGAGATAGTTGGTGTCATAATAGCACATGCCTGTACAGCCTCCTTAGCTAGGTTTATGACATTCTCAACGGCACATGATCTCCAGAGATTCCTCCATCCTACCCTTTTAATAAACCCCGGTAAATGATCTGGTTGGTCCGGCAAAACTGAAGCAGTAGTAAAATTGTCCAATTCAGAATCCCTGCTCTAACCCTGTCGTCGGCATTCTGTCCTGTTTAACCGTATTACGCCCACATAACTTGTAAATGTGCCTTCTCTGTTCTCCGCTCTGCTGCAGCTCTCCTTTTGAGTCTGGTCACATGGTTTTCGTATGTTAACTTCCTTGCTGTCGGCATTGCTTCCACCTCAAAGGTCGCCAGATCTCACGAACCATTATTTCTCATTGTTCAAGACAATTACAATTGATCCCTTTGCAACTGATGCAAACTCTTCAAAGTCCTTTTCAAGCATTCTTAAAAATAAAAAAAAATCCACAGACATTTTAAAGAAGTTACACATTTTCTTTACTGTACTGCTTCTGAGTCAAAGGTTGTCACAAAATTTGTGAACATGTTAGAAAAGCCTTCAAATGTATTCTTCCTGAACCTCGTGAAACTAAGATATTCCTGGACAGCACATTCCAGAATATTGACATCCAATGAGCAAACAAAATTACTGAGGAAGCACTTTAATTCACTTCATACAATGGAGGGTATGAACTGGTACTGCAGGAGTGTTTCAGGGCGAATATGGAGTGGGACTGTAGGAGTGTCTGTGGCAGGAGGGGTGGCAAAGTAGTGACTACAGAAATATCTGACTGGATATGGAGTTGGAGTCAGACAGGACCTCCCCTTAACAAATCCCTGTTGACCCTCCTTGATTAATCCATGCCCTTCTAAATGACGATTTATGCTTTCCAGTAATTTGTCCACCACCGAGGTTTGGCTGATTAGCCCGAAAGATGCAAATGATTCATTAAGAACCATGCACGCACATGTTTGTCACCTCCACACAGGTTGTCTTTTTACTCTAATAGGCCCCACTATTTCCTTTGTTACCCTTTCACTCTTTATATGTTTATAAAATATCTTCTGGTTTTCCTTGATTCAACCTGTCAATATTTTTTCATGGCCTCATTAATTTCCTAATTTCTCTCTGCTCATAAAAGTTACACTTTTAGGATACTGTCTTTCCACCAAGGTACACGACTTTGTTCTTTTCCATATTAAACTCTACTTGCATGGGGGAGGGCGGGGGAATGGAGTTGGAGGGTAGTGCCAGCATCAGAGAGCAAGATTGAAAAAAAGACTAAAATTGATGTTCTCACGTGAGAAGGTGCAGACTGGTGAGTAGCTTTTGAGTTTTTCTAAAAATAATCTGTAAATTATTTCTGTTAACTCAGTTAATAGTGTAATAAGTAGAGGCATTGTAAGATACATCAGCCCTCATGCACATCCTGCTTCATGTGGGAACTCCAGAAAGTTTCTCATGTCCTGGACAACTACCTGTGCAGGAAATATCATTAGCTGGAGCTGCTCAAATTCTGGGTTTCAGAGCAGGAGCTGACATCACTGCGGTGCATCAACAAGACTGAGAACAACATTGGCAGCATGTTTTTGAATGCAGTCATCCTGCAGTTTAGGAATATACAGGCAAAAAGGCAATGGGTAACCACCTAGCAGTCAAGGAGGGCCAGACAAATAATGTAGGAGTCTCGAGTGCATCTTGTTATCTAACCAGTATTCAGTGCTCCAGCTATGCAGGGTCAGTGAGAAGAAGGGTCGGGAAAGCAATAGTGATTGAAGATTTGATATTTAGGGAACAGACAGGCGTTTCAGTAGATGCAGACGTGAATTCAGGATGGTACATTACCTCCCTGGTGCCAGAATCACGGATGTCACTGATCGACTACAGAGCGCTTTTAGGGCATGTAGTGGGGGGCTGAACAGCCAGAAGTCATGGTCCGTATCAGTACATTGACACTGGTAGAGAGGCGATGCCTTTCAGATTTCAGAAAGCTAGAAAACATATTAATTAGTAGGCCCTCAACAGTAGCAATCTCCAGATTACTCCTAGTGGTACTTCCTAATGAGTACAGAAATAGAAGGATAGAGCAGATGAATGCCTGGCAGGAGAGATGGTGCAGGAAGGAGAGAGTTAGATTCCTGAGTCTTGGTGGAAGTGGGGCCTCCACAAGCTGGATGTGATGCATCTCAACAGGATTGTGATTAATATTTTGACAGGAAGGTTTGGTAGAACTGTTGGTGAGGGGTTAAACTAGCTTGATAAGAGATGGAACACGAGTATGGATTTGGAGAGAAGGAAAGCAAACCTGGAAATAGGTGGCCAAAAATTAGTTAGTGCTTATGGAAGGTCAAGGAGACAAAGGCTAGAAAACTTACACAGTGATTAATGGTATATACTTCAATGCAAGGAGCCTAATCAATATGGTAGATGTGCTCTTCACCTTCTTAGGCTATCCCTCAGGAGCAAGGGTGACTTTCTTCCACTCCAGGATTGTGGGTCCTGAGGTGACTAAAAAGGCCAATGCTGGATCCGCACACTCTGCCACAGGTGGGGCAGGTAGTGTCTGATGAGACAGGTGGATGGGATGCTTGGATTTTGGAATGCTTCTTCCACTGTTTGCGCTTGGCCTCCACATGGGCCTGCTGGAGACATCGACATGGTTGGCACCTTCACGGATGCTTCTTTCGCAGTTTGGGTGGTCAAGACTAAGAGATAATAGTGGGAAAGTTGCATTTTTTCAGAGGGGCTTTGAGGACGTCCCTGAAACGTTTCCTTTGCCCTCCTGGTAACCACTTGCCGTGACAAAGCTCGGAGTAGAGAGCTTGTCATGGGAGTCTTGTGTCAGGCATGCTGACGGACAATGTGGTCCGCCCAACCTAGTTGATTAGCCATAACAAGCGTCTCAATACTAGGGATGATGGCCTGAGAGAGGGCACTAATATTGGAGTGCCTATTCTGCCATTGCATTTGCAAGATTTTGCAGAGGCATCACTGGTGATATTTCTCCAGGATTTTAAGGTGCCTGCTGTACATTGTCCATATCTCTGATGCATACAGGAGGGCAAGTAACACTGGACCCTGTAGACCATGGGCTTGGTGCTGGTGTAGGGAAATTGATGTTAAATGATTAGTTTTAGTTTCATTTTCAATATGTATATTAATCGATTAACCTAATAGTATATTATCGTTTTTAACCAATAGAGTACTTCAGCATTTAATATCATGTTACTCTGCTTAGCTTCATTTGGCAAGCTGAGAAAGCCACCAAAGGATTTTAGACAGCATAGAGGTAACATACTAGTGATTTAATTACAGAACAACTGCTAGAGGGTTGTTGTACTTATTTCCATATTACAGAGCCATATTGTAAGAACTTGCAGCCTTCAAGGTTGAATGGGCAAGCTTACATTCCCTCACATCGTAAAACTTAATTGAAACCTGACGTTATCAACAAAGGAGAGTTAGAAGGGATTCATTGTATGAAGAGGAGGAAAGGATAACAACAGCTGTGTTCTACATTAAGTTAGCTTTAATTCGTAGTGTTTTAAAAGAAAAGCAATCACATTTGGCTGAATGTATTCATGGTATTAGAGTTAACTTTTGTAACAGTGTGTGACTAGCTTTGTAACTGTATAATCTTTTTAGACTTTTTAAATCACTCAAGGCTTTGTATTAAGTGAACATATAAAGAGACTTTACTACCTTACATTTTAAACACTAATTACTGCTATGCACTTACATTTTATACACACTCTGCCTAATTTCTAAGTACTACCTATTTTGTAACCTTTTCTATGAGTGCTTTTAATCTTTTGTATTAGCACTGCATAGTTTTAAGGTTATATTCAGCTTTTCTATTCTATTCTATTTTAAAAGTAAAATAACTCATTCCAATTACCAACAACCACAGAGAGAAAAACATCACCTAGCAAATGGCCCCTAAAACAAGCAGTCACTGATAAAGGTTCTGATTTAATGAGGAGCCTGCACCAATTAAGCAAAGTCTGAGATGATGAGTTCAAGGTATCACCCATGAGAGAATGACAGCATACTTCCTCTATCCTAAACAAATAGGCAAGGTATCATAAAACATCCTTTTATCTCAGCAAGAAGTTAAGATAAAAGAAACAAACTTTTAAAGAGGAGGATGGTCCTATAAGTAATTGCCATTTTAAGGAACCAGTCAGGGGATACTGGGGGGTGACATCAGTCGATGGCCATCACCCTTGCGGGCCAATCACAGATTGATCACGCACCCCTTAAGCCAATTAGGAAATAGCCTCGCCTCATTTAGGCCAATCAGAATGCAATAACATCACTGATCACGCTGTGGGTTGTGGCTTACAAAGTGTTACTAAGCAGCAGCGTTCACTGACCAAGGTGTGCACAAAGTTGGAAACTGAAGTTTGCAGAGCCTGCTGTCCACAGGGAAGCAGAAGACCACAGAGGTCAGAGACCAAGTGCCAACCTGCGCCCAAAGCTGAACCGGGAAGCAAGAACCATGCTATGCCTGTAAAGTCACCGCCCTGCTGTGATGAGTATTCATTTTTAAACTTATTAAAATTTCCTGAATTACTTCAACAAACTGTTCTCCTGTTGCCTCTACGGTTAAAGCCTCAAATGAACAAAATTAGAATTTAAGTTCAAATAGTGCCTACAACTTACACTGGGTTTCAGGTCTTTGTTTTCAAACACTCTTTTTCTCAGTCGGTCGAAGGCTGTGCTGGCACACTGGAGGCGATGTTGAGTTTCATCGTTGATGCCTGTCCTCGCTGAGAGGAGGCTCCCAAGGTATGAGAAATGATCCACATTGTCCAATGGTTCGCCATGAATCCTGATAGTTGTGAGGCAGTGTTGCACAGTGGGAGCAGGCTGGTAGAGGACCTTTGCCTTCTGGACGTTTAGCCTAAGGCCCATTCTTTCTTACACCTCCGTGAATGCGTCGGCGATAATTTGAAGCTTGGCGTCAGAGGGTGCATATGCAAGCATCATCAGCGTGCTGCAGTTCAATGGCAGAGGTTGAGGTGATCGTGGTTCTGGAATGGAGGCATTGTAGGTTGAACAGTTTCCTATAGAGTAGCCCCACTCTGGCAGGGAACTTCATGGAGATGGCATGAAGTGTTGTGGCAAGGAACATGGAAAAGAGCATTGATGCGATGACACAGCCTTGCTTGACCCCAGTTTACGCTCGTATTGGGTCTGTGGCATATCTGTGGTAAGGATCACGGCTTGCAGCAGTCGAAGAACGGTGACGAACTTCTGCAGGCAGCCAAATTTGAGAAGGACGCTCCACAATCCCTTCCGGTTGATAGAGTCAAAGGCGGCCATGAATAGAGGTCGCTGTTGTCTCTGCATTTTTCTTTGGCTTGTCTTGTTGTGAAGATCATGTCCACCGTGCGGGATCTGCATTGTGACTCCAGTGGGAGCTCGTCAGCCACAGTGGGTGGCAATTAAGAAGGGCTCTTGCAATGACCTTCCCTGTGGTGGACAGCAGAGGCACCCCTCTTCAGTTACTGTAGTAGGTCTCATCTCTCCTCCTTCCAGATGAGGGAGATGAGGTTATGTACCTGTGCCAAGAGTACTTCCCGCCATATTTTATTATTTCGGCGGGGAATCCGGTGGCCTTGTTGGTTCTTAGCTGTCAGGTGACCTTTTTAACCTCACATCGGGCTGGGATTGTGCTGAGGTGGTGGCGGGTAGTGTGCCTTGGGATGTTGGCAAGGGCACACACGTCGAGAACTGAGTTTCGGTTGAGGAGGTCCTAAAGATGCTCCTTCCAACGAGCGCTGACTGCCTCTCTGTCCTTAATGGGTGCCACTCCGTTCTTAGATCTCAATGGGCTAGGTCCTTGGGTGCTTGGACTGTAAATGGTCTCGACTGCACTGAAGAATCCACGCATGTCGTGGCTGTTGGCGAGTTACTGTATTTTCTGTGCTCTTTCCACCCAGCAGCTGTTTAAGTCATGGGTTTTTTGTTGAGCTCAATCTTGACTTGTCTGTAGACCTGATTTCTTTCCCTCAAATCTTGGTGGTGCTTCCAGTTCAGGAACACCTTGCGCTTTTGATTTAGTAGCTCCTGGATCTCCTGGTCATTCTCGTCAAACCAGTCTTGATCTTTCCTGGTGGAGGAACCAAGAGCATCCTTGCAGGTGCTGATATTGGGAGGCTTAAGGGCAGATCAGGCATTGTGGTTCCCGTTTGTTCAGAGTCGCCAGGTTGCTTGTGAGGCATTGTCTGAGTAGGTCTTTCTTCACAGAGTCATCGACATAAATCAGGAACTGGAAGGTGGGTGGAAGGAGGAACTCAGGAAAATTACAATCACAAGTGGTACTTGGTAAACTGTTGGAGCTACGTGCTGACAAATCTCCGGTTCCTGATGAAAGAAGTGGTTAGTGAGATAGTTGACGTGTTGGTCTTAATTTTCCAAAATTCTCTAGATTCTGGAAAGGCGCCATTAGATTGGAAAATATCAACATTACTCCTTTATTCAAAAAGGGGTGGAGACAGAAAGCAGGAAACAACAGGCCAGTTAGCTTAACTTCTATCATGTAGAAAATGGTAGAAACTATTATTAAAATGTTATGGCATGGCATTTAGAAAAATTCAAGGCAATCAGGCAGAGTCAACATGGTTTTCAGAGTGGGAAATGATGTTTAACAATTTATTGGGGCTCTTTGAAGGAGTTACATATGCAATGGATAAAGGGGAACCGATGGCTGTACTGTACTTAGATTTCCAGAAGGCATTTGATAAGGTGCCACATCAAAGGTTATTGCGGAAAATAAAAGCTCATGGTGTAGGGGTAACATATTGGCATGGATAGAAAATTGGCTAGCTAACAGAAAACAGAGGGTACCCATAATTGGGTCTTTTTCTGGTTGGTGGGATGTAATGAGTGGTGTGCCACAGGGTTCATAGCTGGGGCCTCAACTTTTTACAATTTACATCAATGGATGAAGGGGTGAAAGATTTGCTGATGAAACAAGGATAGGTAGAAAAGTAAGTTGTGAAGAGGACATAAGTAGGCTACAAAGGGACAAAGATAGGTTACGTGAGTGGGCAAAGATCTGGCAAATGGAGTATAATGTGGGCAAATGTGAAATTGTCCATTTTGGCAATAAGAATAAAAAAAGCATATTATCCAAATGGTGAGAGATTGCAAAGCTCTGAGATTCAGAGGGACCTGGGTGGGCTAGAGCATGACTCGCAAAAGGCTAGTATGCAGGTACAGCAAGTAAATAGGAAAGCTAATAGAATGTTATTGTTTATTGCAAGGGGAATTGAATACAAGGGGAATTGAATACAAAAGTGGGAAGGTTATGTTTCAGTTGTACAGGACACTGGTGAGACCACATCTGGAGTACTGTGTACAGTATTGGTCCCCTTATTTAAGGATGGATGTAAATGCATTAGAAGCAGTTCAGAGAAGGTTTACTAAGCTATCAGGAATGGGCGGGTTATCCTATGAGGAAAGGTTGGATAATCTCTTTAGAAGAGTAAGATTGAAACATATAAGATCCTGAGGGATCTTGACAGGGTGGATGTGGAGAGGATGTTTCCTCAAGTGGGAGAATCTAGAACTAGAGGCCACTGTTTAAAAATAAGGGGCCGCCCATTTAAAACAGAGATGAGAAGAAATGTTTTCTTTTCAGAGGGTCGTGAGACTTTGGAACATTCTTCCTGAAAAGGCAATTTGAATGTTTTCAAGGCAGAGGGAGACAGATTCTTGATAAAGGAGGTGAAGGGTGACCGGGGTACACAGGAGGTTACAGTCAGATCAGCCATGATCTTATTGAATGGTGGAGCAGGCTCAAAGGGCCGAGTGGCCTACTCCCACCCCTAGTTCATATTGATTTTCCTGTGGCAGCACTTCTGCTGCTGTTGCCATTTTTGGGCCAAGTTGATAGAAAAAATAACCTGGATTAGGCGATGGGTGGTCCCAGCAGTCATCAGCTCCTGTCATCGCATGGGTGATGCAGGCATCCTTGCAGTCCCTCGCTTGGATGATGATGTAGTCAAGCAGGTGCCAACGTCTGGGGCGAGGGCGTTGTCATGAGGTCTTATAGTTGTCTCTGGCGAAGTAGGGTGTTTGTTATGATCAGGATGTGTTCTAGGCATTTCGTCAGGAGAAATAATCCATTAGTGTTAGCATTCTCTATGCCTTCCTTGCTAGTCATGCCTTACCAGAGCTTTGTGTTCCTTCCATCGCTGGCATTAACATCACCGAGGAGAATCAGCTTGTCTCCTTTTGGGACACGGGACAAGAAGTGATCAAGGCTGGAGTAGAATTCCTCTTTGGCCTCATCTGTTGCTTCTAGGGTTGGGGCACACACGCTTACAACTGTAGTGTACTTCTTCTTGGCTAGTGTGAGCCAAAGTGCTATGAGACATTCGTTTATCCCACAAGGGGCTCACTGAGATGGTCAACTAGTTCATTTTTATGGTGAAACCAGCCGTGTGGAGTCGGTGTTCTTCTTCTGATTTACCTTTCCGGAAGAAGGTGTATCCACCACCTTGCTCCTCGCGCTGGCCTTCTCCTGCCCACCATGACTCAGTCAGGGCAATGATATCAATTGTGTAGTGCCGGAGTTCCCGGGCTATGATAGCAGTGTAACATCCTGGTCTGTTGCTGCTGGGGTTGTCCATGAGAGTCCTGATGTTCCAGGTCCTGAATTTCATTTTGAGGGGATGCAAGGTGCCTGTGCATGGATTCTTTTAACGCGGGGTGACCTTTGTACACCAACTACCACACAGTTCTGATGGATCACGGTCTTTGTGCAATGGGAAGGATAGCTCAGACGATGGGAGAACAGGTTCCACTGTACAGACAGGGGCTAACATACACACATGTGCCCTTAACTTACCCTCCTCTCCTGGGCACTCACAGTGCTGCTAGCTTGTGGGTTGATATCAAGGGGACAGACCACAGCTTGGCTGCATGGTGTCAGCTCTTATTGAAACGTGGTTTAAAGGAGGGCAGGTAAGCCTGGTTACAGCTTTTCCAGACTGGGTTAAAAAGGAGTCAGGCGGTCAGGGGTTGTAATTTTGCTTAAAGAACAATCTCAGCTGTAAGGAGGGATGATCTGCGAGAAGTAGTATCCAATTAAGCTATATGGGTTGAACTGAGGAACAAAAAAGGGGCAATCAAGCTGTTGGGAGTGTACTTCAGACCCCCAAAGAATCAGAAGGAAATAGAAGAGCAAATACACAGGCATATTGCTGAGAAGTAAGATTGATGAGAATGGTTCCAGAGATGAGGAACTTCAGTTACATACATAAATTGGAGCAGTTGAGACTGTTTTCTTCGGATAAGAGAAGGTTGAGAGGAGATTTGATAGAGGCCTTCAAAGTCATGAGGGCTCTGGACAGAATAGTGACATGTCCTATTCTGAACATCAAATTAATTTTATATTTTAAAGCTGGACACCAAAAGGCTGGAAAAGATGAATGCCTAAGGGTCACCTGACTTCTTTTGTGGTTGGAACCACTCCCCTGCTGCGAGAGGGCACAAAAAAACATTCCAGGTTGATGTGAGTCAATGCCTTTCCCTGAAACCAAACCAAAGGCCATTGAATGGGTCATTCTAAAAACAAAGACATTATCTCAAACTCTCAGAGGTATTAACTCACAACACAATGTTGGAGAATCAACATGATCACTACCCCTCATTTGGAAAAAGGACTTGAACTTGTGAAAAGCTACAGGGAGGCAGCCATGTTTTCTTTGTCTGTTTAAAAGACCAGGTCAGATCAATTTGCAAGCAGAACCACCAAAGCCATTGAAACCATCAGTCCAGCCAGTCTGTGAACCAGACTTGGAAACGAGCTGCGAGGCATCAGGCAACCAAAGTACGTACCCTAAGGTACGTAACGTAAGTTAAAGTTCACCTGAGAACCAACCTCCTAGTGATTCGGCTACAAGAAGCCTCACAACCTGCTGGGAATTCTTCACTTTACAAGGCTCTCAACTTCAACTTTAAAGCATCAATTCCACTCAAAGAATCAAGCCTGCCATGTGGGAGACTGGTGATCGTGAACCAGAGACTGAGTTACCTATAATCTGTAAAAGTATATGATCTTTATCTATAACCAATCTGTGTGGGTGAGAGAGTGAGAATGAGTGGGTGAAATGTTTTGTTTAATTCGGACTAAATATGAGAGAATGAACAGACTTTATCTTTAAACTCACAAAAGCTTACTATTGAATTATTAATTGGAATACACCTTCCAGGGGATAAGAAATCAGACACACCTCTTTCCATACCAAAATATACATGTCCCAGGCAGTAAGAGAGCACTTAAATTCTGCCACAACAGTAGTTGGGGAAAAGCTGGGCACATGCAAAGAATCACAGAATGGCTACAGCACAAGAGGTCATCATTCGTCCTATCCTGTCTGTACCGACTCCCCGAAGGACCAATTCACCTAGTGCCATTCCCCTGCCTTCTCCCCTATAGCCCTGCACATTCTTCCTTTGCAGATAATATTCAATTTCCTCTTGAATACCTCGATTGAACCTGTCTCCAGCATACTCTTAGGCAGCACATTCCAGATCCTAACCATTTGCTGCATAAAAAGGGTTTTCCTCATTGCTTCGTTCGCCAATTATTTTAAATCTGTGTCCTTTGGTTCTCCATCCTTCCATCAGAGAGAACATCTTTTCTCTATTTACTCTGTCCAGAGCCCTCATGATTTTGAAGGTTGGAAGATTAAGGTTAAGATAGCTTCTGCTATCTCCACCCCATTTCCTTTAGCAACCTGAGACGAAAGCCATCCGGACCAGTTAACTTATCTACCCTCAGCAAAGCCGGTCTTTCAAGTGCCTCCTCCCTTCCAATGGACACTATCCATTGCCTCTACTATCTCCACGTCTACCGATATTTTGTCAGATTCTTCCTTATGTCAGGGGACTAAGACCTCACACTATATATTTTTATAAAATACATATAGATGTATTTCCTCATGCCTAATTTCTAAAATTTTAAAGACTGGACAAAGTAATTTTGAGATGGCTGTAGTTACGTCTGTCTGTGACCCTAGAACAAAAAGACCTAGCATGGCAGTGTCACAGGAACTCGGATCTCATTATCTCTGAAGCGATAATGACACCCTGTGGGCTGCAGAGACTAAATTCAAACAGAACTATACAAAGGCCATCTGCAATTCATAAGCCAAACCTGGCCAACCAAGCCTATTTGTCTGCTAGGACAAAGGACCCCACAAATTCCCTTTCAAGTGTGGACGGTTGGAACATTTAACAATCCTAGGGACCCAGAGGGATACACACTCTTTTTCAAAGCCAGAGTGGAGGGGTGGGAGTCATGTGACATGAACCTCTAACTGGTGGAACCAGTTACATTGCCTTGCTGTACTGAAAATCCAGACTGCCATTTTACTATCAACAAGCAGCAGCACAGAAAAGGGGCTCTGCCCAGATTGAATACCTGGTCCCAACTACACGGTTTCTACTGGAACTTCTGTACCATAGCCTACAAGACCAACTTTGTGTGCCTGTCTGCTCGTGTGAAGTCAGCTCCACTGGAAAAAGTGAATTGTGCAGCATCGGTTTTCAACTTGCCGACCTCTGTGAAGGAATACCTCAATGGACTTTGATTCTGGGCTCTGGACTCACATGTAACAATAGCTCTTTCCTCTGTGGCCTTTGCTGGGTAAATCTTCCTTTTCTCTATCCCTCTTTTATTGTATGAGTGCACAGGAGGGTACATGGTGACCCCCCTCCTGCGTTTTGAGTGTGTGCCAATAAACTAACCCTTTGAGTTCATCCTATCACGTGTTTCCTATGGGATTAACAGAAATTGGATCACGCCAAAACTGAGGGGCCGGGAAATATGCCATCACTAATGAAGGGTGAAGCAAATCAAACACCTGTTGTGAGAAGGAAAATCAGGGCTGATTAAATTAATCGCCCTCCTGTCCATAATACTTAGTAAACACCAGTACAAATAACTCATTAAATATTCCAGCCTTGCCCTGCACCACTAAACATATATCACCCTCTTTGTCCCTAATAGGACCCACTCCACTTTGTACTACCGCTTACTATCTACATGCTAGATGATGATTTTTGGGTCCCCTTTTATGTTGACTGCCATTCTATTCTCATATACTCTCTTTGCCAGTCTTAATTTCCGCATCACTTCTTTCAATTTGTAATTGACATGGATCCTGCTTGAAGAATTCACCTGAGATGCTTCATACACCTTTTGTTTCATCATGATCTCCATCTCCCTCATTATCCAAGAAGGCCTGTATTTGGCTCCCTTACCAGTCATCCTTGTTGGAACGTACCTAGTCTACACCGAAGCACCACCTCATTTAAAATCACTCATGGTTCCATTAGAGCTTTTCCTATCAGTCTCCAATTCCATTTACCCTGCCAAGATCCCTTCTCCTTGCACTGAAATTAGCCCTCATCCAATTTAGAAGTTCTACTTTAGATTGTTCCTTGCTCTTCTCCATGACTAATCTAAACCTTATGATACAATGATCACTCTTACCCAAATGTTCCACTCGCGCTCCTCCCCCACACGCGCGCACAGCCTCGGGCGCTGCTCCCCCACACGCGCGCACAGCCTCGGGCGCTCCTCCCCCACACGCGCGCACAGCCTCGGGCGCTCCTCCCCCACACGCGCGCACAGCCTCGGGCGCTCCTCCCCCACACGCGCGCACAGCCTCGGGCGCTCCTCCCCCACACGCGCGCACAGCCTCGGGCGCTCCTCCCCCACACGCGCGCACAGTGGCTCGCGCATCAACCCCGACGCGCGCACACTGGCTCGCGCTCCTCCCCCCGACGCGCGCACACTGGCTCGCGCTCCTCCCCCAGACGCGCGCACACTGGCTCGCGCTCCTCCCCCCGACGCGCGCACACTGGCTCGCGCTCCTCCCCCCGACGCGCGCACACTGGCTCGCGCTCCTCCCCCCGACGCGCGCACACTGGCTCGCGCTCCTCCCCCCGACGCGTGCGCACTGGCTCGCGCTCCTACCCCGACGCGCGCACACTGGCTCGCGCTCCTCCCCCAGACGCGCGCACACTGGCTCGCGCTCCTCCCCCCGACGCGCGCACACTGGCTCGCGCTCCTCCCCCCGACGCGCGCACACTGGCTCGCGCTCCTCCCCCCGACGCGCGCGCACTGGCTCGCGCTCCTCCCCCCGACGCGCGCGCACTGGCTCGCGCTCCTACCCCGACGCGCGCGCACTGGCTCGCGCTCCTCCCCCCGACGCGCGCGCACTGGCTCGCGCTCCTCCCCCCCCGACGCGCGCGCACTGGCTCGCGCTCCTCCCCCCGACGCGCGCGCACTGGCTCGCACTCCTCCCCCCGATGCGCGCACACTGGCTCGCGCTCCTCCCCCCGACGCGCGCACACTGGCTCTTGTATCCTCTCTCTGCCTTCACACTGCTCCCTCTCGGTCTCTCTTGTATCCTCTCGATGCCTTCACACTGCTCCCTCTCAATCTCACTCTTATCCTCACACTGCTCCTTCTCAGTCTTGTCCTCTGCTGCCCTGAAGCTGTTCCTTTTGGTCTCACTCTTTTATCCTCTAGCTGCCCTCACACTGCCCCCTCACTCTTGTCCACTGCTGCCCTCCAGCTGTTCATTTTGCTTTTACTCTTTTATCCTCTTGCTGTCCTTACGCTGCTCCCTGTCAATCTCACTCTTTATTCCTCTCACGGCCTTTACACAGCTCCATCTCAATCTCACTATTTGATCCTCTCATGGCCCTCACACTGCTCCCTCTCACTCTTGTCCTCTGCTGCCCTCCAGCTGTTCCTTTTGGTCTCACTTTTATCCTCTCGCTGCCCTCACACTGCTCCCTCTCAATCTCACTCTTTTATCCTCTCACTGCTCCCTCTCAGTCTTATGCTCTGCTGCCCTCAAGCTGTTCCTTTTGGTCTCACTCTTTCATCCTCTTACTGCCCTCACACTGCTCCATCGCAATCTTGTCCTCTGCTGCCTTCAAGCTGTCCCTTTTGGTCTCACTCTGATCCTTTCACTGCCCTCACACTGCTCCCTCTTAGTCTCAGTATTTTATCCTCTCACTGCCCTCACACTGCTCCCTCTCACTCTTGTCCATTCCTGCCGTCCAGCTGTTACTTTTGGTCTCACTCTTTCATCCTCTCACTGCCCTCACACTGCTCCATCTCAGTCTCACTCTTTGATCCTCTCGCTGCCCTCACACTGCTCCTTCTCAGTCTTGCCCTCTGCTGCTGTCAAGCTGTTCCTTTTGGTCTCACTCTTTTATCCTCTTGCTGTCCTCACGCTGCTCCCTCTCAGTCACAGTCTTAGAACCACGAACACTACAGCACAGAAAACAGGCCATTCGGCCCTTCTAGTCTGTGCCGAAACATTATTCCGCTAGTCCCATTGACCTGCAGCTAGTCCATAACCCTCCAGAGCTCTCCCATCCATGTATCTATCTAATTTATTCTTAAAACTTAAGAGTGAGCCCGCATTTACCACGTCAGATGGTAGCTCGTTCCACACTGTCACCACTCTCTGAGTGAAGAAATTCCCCCTAATGTTCCCCCAAACCTTTCCCCTTTCACCCTAAAGCCATGTCCTCTCGTGTTTATTTCTCCCAGTCTAAGTGGAAAGAGCCTACTCGCATTTACTCTGTCTATACCCCTCATAATTTTGTAAACTTCTATTATATCTCCCCTCATTCTTCTACGCTCCAAGGAATAAAGTCCTAACCTGTTTAATCTGTCCCTCTAACTCAACTCCTTAAGACCCGGCAACATCCTAGTAAATCTTCTCTGCACTCTCTCAATCTTACTGATATCCTTCCTGTAGTTAGGCGACCAGAACTGCACACAATACTCCAAAGTTGGCCTCACCAATGTCTTATACAACCTCACCATAACATCCCAACTCCTATACTCAATACTTTGATTTATGAAGGCCAGTATGCCAAAAGCTTTCTTTACAACCCTGTCTACCTTTGACGCCACTTTCAGGGAATTATGTATCTGAACTCCCAGATCCCTTTGTTCCTCCGCTCTCCTCAGTGCCCTACCATTTACTGTGTATGTCCTACCTTGGTTTGACCTTCCAAAATGTAACACCTCACACTTTTCCGCATTAAATTCCATCTGCCATTTTCTGGCCCATTTTTCCAGTTGGACCAGATCTCTCTGCAAGCTTTGAAAGCCTTCCTCGCTGTCCACAACGCCTCCAATCTTAGTGTCATCAGCAAACTTGCTGATCCAATTCACCACATTATCATCGAAATCATTGATATAGACAACAAACAACAATGGTCCCAGCACAGATCCCTGAGGCACACCACTAGTCACAGACCTCCAGTCTGAGAAGCAATCATTCACTACCATTCTCTGTCTTCTCCCAAACAGCCAATTTTGAATCCAGTTTACAACCTCTCCATGGATGCCAAGTGTCTGAACCTTCTGAACTAACCTCTCATGTGGGACCTTATCAAAGGCCTTACTAAAGTCCATGTAGACAACATCCACAGCCTTTCCTTCATCTACTTTCTTTGTAACCTCCTCGAAAAACTCTACAAGGTTCGTTAAACACGACCTACCACGCACAAAGCTATGCTGACGATCCTTAATCAGCCCTTGGCCGTCCAAATAATTATATATCCGATCTCTCAGAACACCTTCCAATAATTTACCTACTACTGACGTCAGGCTCACTGGCCTGTAATTAACTGGTTTACTTTTGGAGCCTTTTTTAAACAACGGAACAACATGAGCTACCCTCCAATCCTCCGGCACCTCACCCGTGGCTAAGGACATTTTAAATATTTCTGCCAGGGCCCCTGCTATTTCTACACTAGTCTCCCTCAAGGTCCGAGGGAATATCACGTCAGGCCCGGGGGATTTATCTACCTTTATTCGCTGTAAGGCAGCAAGCACCTCCTCCTCTTTAATCTCTATATGTTCCATGAAACTACTGCTTGTTTCCCTTCCTTCCTTATACACTATGCCAGTTTCCTGAGTAAATACTGATGCAATCCTCTCATTGCCCTCACACTGCTCCCTCTCACTCTTGTCCTCTGATGCCCTCAAGCTGTTCCATTTGGTCTCACACTTTTATCCTCTCGCTGCCCTCACACTGCTCCCTCTCAGTCTCAGTATTTTATCCTCTCACTGCCCCCACACTGATCCCTCTCAGTCTTGTCCACTGCTGCCCCCCAGCTGTTCCTTTTGGTCTCACTCTTTCATCCTCTCACTGCTTCCTCTCAATCTCACTCTTTTATGCTCCCCCTGCCCTCACACTGCACCCTCTCAGTCTCACTCTTTTATCCTCTCACGGCCTTCACACTGCTCCCACTCAATCTCCCTATTTGATCCTCTCACGGCCCTCACACTGCTCCCTCTCAGTCTCTCGTGGATCCTCTCGATGCCTTCACACTGCTCGCTCTCAATCTCACTCTTGTATCCTCTCGATGCCTTCACACGGCTCCCTCAAAGTCTCTCTTGCATCGTCTCGATGCCTTCACACTGCTCCCTCTCAATCTCACTCTTGTATCCTCTCGCTGCCCTCACACTGCTTCCTCTCAGTCTCACTCTTGTATCCGCTCGCTGTCCTCACACGGCTCCCACTCAGTCTCTCTTGAATGCTCTCGCTGCCCTCACACTGCTCCCTCTCAGTCTCACTCTTATCCTCACACTGCTCCTTCTCAGTCTTGTCCTCTGCTGCCCTGAAGCTGTTCCTTTTGGTCTCACTCTTTTATCCTCTCGCTGCCCTCACACTGCCCCCTCACTCTTGTCCACTGCTGCCCTCCAGCTGTTCCTTTTGCTTTCACTCTTTTATCCTCTTGCTGTCCTTACGCTGCTCCCCATCAGTCTGACTCTTTTATCCTCTCGCAATCTTCACACTGCTCCCTCTCAGTCTCAGTCTTGTATCCTCTCACTGCCCTCACACTGCTCCCTCTCAGTCTCACACTTTATTCCTCTCACGGCCTTTACACAGCTACATCTGAATCTCACTATTTGATCCTCTCACGAACCTCACACTGCACCCTCTCACTCTTGTCCTCTGCTGCCCTCCAGCTGTTCCTTTTGGTCTTAGTTTTATCCTCTCGCTGCCCTCACACTGCTCCCTCTCAATCTCACTCTTTTAACCTCTCGCTGCGCTCAAACTGCTCCCTCTCAGTCTCTCTCTTCTATGCTCCCACTGCCCTCACACTGCACCCTCTCAGTCTCACTCTTTTATACTCTCACTGCCCCCACACTGCTCCCTCTCAGTTTTGTCATCTGCTGCTCTGAAGCTGTGCCTTTTGGTCTCACTCTTTTAACCTCTCGCTGCCCTCACGCTGCTCCCTCTCAGTCTCACTCTTTCATCCTCTCGCTGCCCTCTCACTGCTCCCTCTCAGTCTCACTCTTTTAACCTCTCGCTGCCCTCACGCTGCTCCCTCTCAGTCTCACTCTTTTATACTCTCACATCTCTCACACTGCTCCCTCTCACACTTGTCCTCTGCTGACCCAAGCTGTTCCTTTTGGTCTCACTCTTTTGTCCTCTTGCTGCTCCCTCTCTGTCTCACTATTAGCCTCTCGCTGCCCTCACACTGCTCCCTCTCAGTCTCACTCTGATCCTCACACGGCTCCTTCTCAGTCTTGTCTGCTGCTGCCCTGAAGCTGTTCCTTTTGGTCGCACTCTTTTATCCTCTGGCTGCCCTCACACTGCTCCCTCTAATTCGCACTCTTTTATCCTCTCGCTGCTCTCACACTGCTCCCTCTCACTCTTGTCTTCTGCTGCCCTCCAGCTGTTCCTTTTGGTCTCACTCTTTCATCCTCTCGCTGCCCTCACACTGCTCCCTCTCAGTCTCACACTTTAATCCTCTCACAGCCCTCACGCTGCTCCCACTCAGTCTCTCTCTTCTGTGCTCTCGCTGCCTTCACTCTGCTCTCTCTCAGTCTCGCTCTTGTATCCTCTCGCTGCCTTCACACTGCTCCCTCTCAGTCTCACTCTTTTATCCTCTCGCTGCCCTCTCCTACACACTCTTATTCATGCTCTTTTATCCTCACTCTGCCCCCTCTCAGTCTCAATCTGGAATCCTTTCGCTGCCTTCACACTGCTCCCTCTCGGTCTCACTCTTTTCTCCTCTCGCTGCCCTCACACTGCTCCCTCTCAGTCTCACTCTTGTATCCTCTCGCTGCCCTCACACTGCTCCCTCTCGGTCTCACTCTTTTCTCCTCTCGCTGCCCTCACACTGCTCCCTCTCAGTCTCACTCTTGTATCCTCTCGCTGCCCTCACACTGCTCCCTCTCGGTCTCACTCTTTTCTCCTCTCGCTGCCCTCACACTGCTCCCTCTCAGTCTCACTCTTGTATCCTCTCGCTGCCCTCACACTGCTCCCTCTCAATCTGGTATCGTCTCGCTGCCCTCACATTGCTCCCCCTCAGTCTCTCTTGAATCCTCTCGCTGCCCTCACACTGCTCCGTCGCAGTTTCACTCATTTATCCTCTTGCTGTCCTCACACTGCTCCCTCTCAGTCTCACTATTTGATCCTCTGACAGCCCTCACACTGCTCCCTCTCAGTCTCACTCTTTTCTCCTCTCGCTGCCCTCACACTGCTCCCTCTCAGTCTCACTCTTTTCTCCTCTCGCTGCCCTCACACTGCTCCCTCTCAGTCTCACTATTTGATCCTCTCACGGCCATCACACTGCTCCCTCTCAGTCTCACTATTTGATCCTCTCACGGCCATCACACTGCAACCCCTCGGTCTCATTCTTTTATCCTCTCAATCATACTGATCACACTCAGTCTCAGTCTTTTATCCTTTCACTGCCCCCTCTCAGTCTCACTCTTTTCCCATCTCGCTGCCCTCACAATGCTCCCATTCAATCTTGTCCTCTGCTGCTGTTCCTTTTGGTCTCACTCTTTTATCCTTTTGCTGTCCTCCCGCTGCTCCCTCTCTGTCTCAGTCTTGTATCCTCACACTGCTCCCTCTCAGTCTCTCTTCCATGCTCTCGCTGCACTCACAGTGCTCCCTCTCAGTCTCACTATTCTATGCTCTCGCTGCATTCACACTGCTCCCTGTCAGTCTCACTCGTCAATCCACTCACTGCCCTCACACTGCTCCCTCTCATTCGCGCTCTTGTATCCTCTCACTGCCCTCCCACTGCTCCCTCTGTCTCACTCTCTTCTCCTCTCGCTGCCCTCACATGACTTCCTTTGTCTCACTCTTTTATCCTCTCACTGCCCTCACACTGCTCCCTCTCAATCTTGCCCTCTGCTGCCCTCAAGCTGTTCCTTTTGGTCTCACTCTTTCATGCTGTCTCTGCCCTCACACTGCTCCCTCTCAGTCTCACACTTTTATACTCTCACTGCTCTCACACTGCTCCCTCTCACACTTGTCCTCTGCTGACCCAAGCTGTTCCTTTTGGTCTCAATCTTTTGTCCCCTTGCTGCTCCCTTTCTGTCTCACTATTATACTCTCGCTGCCCTCACAGTGTTCCCTCTCAATCTCACACTTATATCCTTTCAGGGCCCTCACACGTCTCCATCTCAGTCTCACTCTTATATCCACACACTGCTCCCTCCAAGTCTCAATCTGGAATCCTTTCGCTGCCTTCACACTGCTCCCTCTCGGTCTCACTCTCTTCTCCTCTCGCTGCGCGCACACTGCTCCCTCTCAGTCTCACTCTCTTCTCCTCTCGCTGCCCTCACACTGCTGCCTCTCACACTTGGCCTCTGCTGCCCTGAAGCTGTTCCTTTCGCTCTCACTCTTTTCTCCTCTCGCTGCCCTCACACTGCTCCCTCTCAGTCTCACTCTTTTCTCCTCTCGCTGCCCTCACACTGCTCCCTCTCAGTCTCACTATTTGATCCTCTCACGGCCATCACACTGCAACCCCTCGGTCTCATTCTTTTATCCTCTCAATCATACTGATCACACTCAGTCTCAGTCTTTTATCCTTTCACTGCCCCCTCTCAGTCTCACTCTTTTCCCATCTCGCTGCCCTCACAATGCTCCCACTCAATCTTGTCTTCTGCTGCTGTTCCTTTTGGTCTCACTCTTTTATCCTCTCACTGCCCTCACACTGCTCCCTCTCAGTCTCACTCTCTTCTCCTCTCGCTGCCCTCACACTGCTGCCTCTCAGTCTCACTCTTGTATCCTCTCGCTGCCCTCACACTGCTGCCTCTCACACTTGGCCTCTGCTGCCCTGAAGCTGTTCCTTTCGCTCTCACTCTTGAATCCTCTCGCTGCCCTCACACTGCTCCCTCTCAGTCTCACTCTTTAATCCTCTCACGGCCATCACACTTCTCCATCTCAAGTCTCACTATTTGATCCTCTCACGGCCCTCACACTGCACCCCCTCAGTCTCATTCTGTTATCCTATCACTGCCCTCACACTGCTCCCTCTCAGTCTCCCTGTTCTGTGCTCTCGCTGCATTCACGCTGCTCCCTCTCAGTCTCACTTGTTAATCCACTCGCTGCCCTCACACTGCTCCCTCTCAATCTTGTCCTCCGCTGCCATCCAGCTATTTCTTTTGGTCTCACTCTTTTATCCTCTCACAACCCTCACACTGCTCCCGCTCAGTCTCACTAGTTAATCCACTCGCTGCCCTCATACTGCTCCCTCTCACTCTTGTCCTCTGCAGCCCTCAAGCTGTTCTTTTTGTTCTCACTCTTTTATCCTCTCGCTGCCCTCACACTGCTCCCTCTGTCTCTCTTGTATCCTCTCGATGCCTTCACACTGCTCCGTCTCAGTCTCACTATTTTATCCTCTCACTGCTCTCTCACTGCTCCCTCTCACACTTGTCCTCTGCTGACCCAAGCTGTTCCTTTTGGTCTCACTATTTTGTCCTCTTGCTGCTCCCTCTCTGTCTCACTATTATCCTCTCGCTGCTCTCACACTGCTCCCTCTCAGTGTCACTGTTATCCTCACACTGCTCCTTCTCAGTCTTGTCCTCTGCTGCCCTGAAGCCGTTCCTTTTGCTCTCACACTTTTAACCTCTCGCTGCCCTCACACTGCTCCCTCTAATTCGCGCTCTTTTATCCTCTCGCTGCTCTCACACTGCTCCCTCTCAATATTGTCCTCAGCTGCACTCCAGCTGTTCCTTTTGGTTTCACTCTTTCATCCTCTCGCTGCCCTCACACTGCTCCCTCTCAATCTCACTCTTTTATCCTCTTGCTGCCCTCACACTGCTCCCTCTCAGTCTCACTCTTTTATCCTCTCGCTGCCCTCTCCTACTCACTTCTATTCATGCTCTTTTATCCTCACTCTGCTCCCTCTCAGTCTCAATCTGGAATCCTTTCGCTGCCTTCACACTGCTCCCTCTTGGTCTCACTCTTTTCTCCTCTCGCTGCCCTCACACTGCTCCCCCTCAGTCTCTCTTGAATCCTCTCGCTGCCCTCACACTGCTCCCGCTCAGTTTCACTATTTGATCCTCTCACGGCCCTCACACTGCTCCCTTTAATTCGCGCTCTTTTATCCTCTCGCTGCCCTCACACTGCTCCCTCTCAAGTCTCACTATTTGATCCTCTCACGGCCCTCACACTGCTCCCCATCAGTCTCATTCTGTTATCCTCTCACTGCCCTCACACTGCACCCCATCAGTCTCATTCTGTTATTCTCTCACGGCCCTCACACTGCTCCCCATCAGTCTCATTCTTTTATCCTCTCGCTGCCCTCACACTGCACCCCATCAGTCTCATTCTGTTATCCTCTCACTGCCCTCACACTGCACCCCATCAGTCTCATTCTGTTATCCTCTCACTGCCCTCACACTGCTCCCTCTCAGTCTCCCTGTTCTGTGCTCTCGCTGCATTCACACTGCTCCCTCTCAGTCTCACTTGTTAATCCACTCGCTGCCCTCACACTGCTCCCTCTCAATCTTGTCCTCCGCTGCCATCCAGCTGTTTCTTTTGGTCTCACTCTTTTATCCCCTCACAGCCCTCACACTGCTCCCTCTCAATCTCACTTGTTAATGCACTCGCTGCCCTCACACTGCTCCCTCTCAGTTTCACTATTTCATCCTCTCACGGCCCTCACACTGCTCCTTCTCAGTCTTGTCCTCTGCTGCCCTGAAGCCGTTCCTTTTGGTTTCACTCTTTCATCCTCTCGCTGCCCTCACATTGCTCCCTTTCAATATTGTCCTCTGCTGCACTCCAGCTGTTCCTTTTGGTTTCACTCTTTCATCCTCTCGCTGCCCTCACACTGCTCCCTCTCAATCTCACTCTTTTATCCTCTCGCTGCCCTCTCCTACTCACTTTTATTCATGCTCTTTTATCCTCACTCTGCTCCCTCTCAGTCTCAATCTGGAATCCTTTCGCTGCCTTCACGCTGCTCCCTCTCAGTCTCACTCTTTTATACTCTCACTGCTCTCACACTGCTCCCTCTCAAACTTGTCCTCTGCTGACCCAAGCTGTTCTTTTTGGTCTCACTCTTTTGTCCTCTTGCTGCTCCCTCTCTGTCTCACTATTATCCTCTCACTGCTCTCACACTGTTCCCTCTAATTCGCGCTCTTTTATCCTCTCGCCGCTCTCACACTGCAGCCTCTCAGTCTGTCTCTTCTATGCTCTCGCTGCATTCACACTGCTCCCTCTCAGTCTCATTCTTTTATACTCTCACTGCTCTCACACTGCTCCTTCGCAATCTTGTCCTCTGCTGCCCTCAAGCTGTTCCGTTTGGTCTCTCACTTTTATCCTCTCACTGCCCTCACACTGAACCCTCTCAGTCTTGTCCTCTGCTGCCCTGAAGCCGTTCCATTTGGTCTCACACTTTTAACCTCTCGCTGCCCTCACACTGCTCCCTCTCAGTCTCACTCTTTTATCCTCTCGCTGCCCTCACACTGCTCCCTCTAATTCGCACTCTTTTATCCTCTCACTGCTCCCTCTCACTCTTGTCCTCTGCTGCCCTCCAGCTGTTCCTTTTGGTCTCACTCTTTTATCCTCTCGCTGCCCTCTCCTACTCACTCCTTTTCATGCTCTTTTATCCTCACTCTGCTCCCTCTCAGTCTGAATCTGGAATCCTTTCTCTGCCTTTACACTGCTCCCTCTCGGTCTCACTCTTTTATCCTCTCACTGCCCTCACGCTGCTCCCTCTCAGTCTCACTCTTTTATACTCTCACTGCTCTCACACTGCTCCCTCTCCCACTTGTCCTCTGCTGACCCAAGCTGTTCCTTTTGGTCTCACTCTTTTGTCCTCTTGCCGCTCTCTCCTTTTCTCAGTCTTGTATCATCTCACGGCCATCACACTGCTCCCTCTCAGTCTCATTCTTTTATCCTCTCACTCATACTGATCACACTCAGTCTCAGTCTTTTATCCTTTCACTGCCCCCTCTCAGTCTCACTCTTTTCCCATCTCACTGCCCTCACAATGCTCCCACTCAATCTTGTCCTCTGCTGCTGTTCCTTTTGGTCTCACTCTTCTATCCTCTCACTGCCCTCACACTGCACCCCCTCAGTCTCTCACTTCTATGCTCTCACGGCCCTCACACTGCACCCCCTCAGTCTCACTCTTTTATCCTCTCGCTGCCCTCAAACTGCTCCCTCTCAGTTTCACACTTTTATCCTCTCACAGCCCTCACGCTGCTCCCTCTCAGTCTCACTCTTGAATACTCTCGCTGCCCTCACACTGCTCCCCCTCAATCTTGTCCTCTGCTGCCATCCAGCTGTTTCTTTTGGTCTCACACTTCTATCCTCTCACAGCCCTCACACTGCTCCCTCTCAATCTCACTCTTTCATCCTCTCGCTGCCCTCACACTGCTCCCTCTCAATCTCACTTTTTTATCCTCTCGCTGCCCTCTCCTACACACTCTTATTCATGCTCTTTTATCCTCACTCTGCTCCCTGAGGAGTCTCAATCTGGAATCCTTTCGCTGCCTTTACTCTGCTCCCTCTCGGTCTCACTCTTTCATCCTCTCGCTTCCCTCACGCTGCTCCCTCTCAGTCTCATTCTTTCATCCTCTCGCTGCCCTCACGCTGCTCCCTCTCAGTCTCATTCTTTCATCCTCTCGCTGCCCTCACGCTGCTCCCTCTCAGTCTCATTCTTTCATCCTCTCGCTGCCCTCACACTGCTCCCTCTCAGTCTCATTCTTTCATCCTCTCGCTTCCCTCACGCTGCTCCCTCTCAGTCTCATTCTTTCATCCTCTCGCTGCCCTCACACTGCTCCCTCTCAGTCTCATTCTTTCATCCTCTCGCTGCCCTCACGCTGCTCCCTCTCAGTCTCATTCTTTCATCCTCTCGCTGCCCTCACACTGCTCCCTCTCGGTCTCACTCTTTCATCCTCTCGCTGCCCTCACGCTGCTCCCTCTCAGTCTCATTCTTTCATCCTCTCGCTGCCCTCACGCTGCTCCCTCTCAGTCTCACTCTTTCATCCTCTCGCTGCCCTCACGCTGCTCCCTCTCAGTCTCATTCTTTTATCCTCTCGCTGCCCTCACACTGCTCCCTCTCATTCTTGTTCTCTGCTGCCCTCACGCTGTCCCTTTTGGTCTCACTCTTTCATCCTCTCGCTGCCCTCACGCTGCTCCCTCTCAGTCTCACTCTTTTATACTCTCACTGCTCCCTCTCACACTTGTCCTCTGCTGACCCAAGCTGTTCCTTTTGGTCTCACTCTTTTGTCCTCTTGCTGCTCGCTCTCAGTCTCACTATTATCCTCTCGCTGCCCTCACACTGCTCCCTCTCAGTGTCACTGTTATCCTCACACTGCTCCTTCTCAGTCTTGTCCTCTGCTGCCCTGAAGCCGTTCCTTTTAGTCTCACACTTTTAACCTCTCGCTGCCCTCACACTGCTCCCTCTAATTCGCACTCTTTTATCCTCTCGCTGCTGTCACACTGCTCCCTCTCACTCTTGTCTTCTGCTGCCCTCCAGCTGTTCCTTTTGGTCTCACTCTTTCATCCTCTCGCTGCCCTCACACTGCTCCCTCTCAATCTCACTCTTTTATCCTCTCGCTGCCCTTTCCTACTCACTCGTATTCATGCTCTGTTATCCTCACTCTGCTCCCCCTCAGTCTCAATCTGGAATCCTTTCGCTGCCTTTACACTGCTCCCTCTCAGTCTCACTCTTTTATCCTCTTGCGGCCCTCGCACTGCACCCCCTCAGCCTCATTCTTTCATCCTCTCGCTGCCCTCACACTGCTCCCTCTCATTCTTGTTCTCTGCTGCCCTCAATCTGTCCCTTTTGGTCTCACTATTTGATCCTCTCACGGCCATCACACTGCTCCCTCTGTCTCACTATTTGATCCTCTCACTCATACTGATCACACTCAGTCTCAGTCTTTTATCCTTTCACTGCCCCCTCTCAGTCTCACTGTTATCCTCTCGCTGCCCTCACAATGCTCCCTCTCAGTCTCACTCTTCTATCCTCTCACTGCCCTCACACTGCTCCCTCTGTCTCATTCTTTGATCCTCTTGCAGCCCTCAAACTGCCCCCTCTCAGTCTCACTCTTTTATCCTCTCACTGCCCTCACACTGCTCCCTCCCAGTCTCAGTATTTTATCCTCTCACTGCCCTCACACTGCTCCCTCTCAATCTTGTCCTCTGCTGCCCTCAAACTGTTCCTTTTGGTCTCACTCTTTTATCCTCTCGATGCCCTCCCACTGCTCCCTCTCTGTCTCACTCCTTTATCCTCCCCCTGCCCTCATACTGATCCCTCTCAGTCTCAGTCTTTTATCCTCTCACTGCCCCCTCTCAGTCTCACTCTTGTCCCATCTCACTGCACTCACACTGCTCCCTCTCAGTCTTGTCCTGTGCTGCCGTCAAGCTGTTCCTTTTGGTCTCACTCTTTTATCCGCTCGTTGCCCTCACACTTTTCCCTCTCAGTCTCTCTTGTATCCTCTCGAAGCCTTCACACAGCCCCCTCTCAATCTCACTCTTTTATCCTCTAGCTGCCCTCACACTGCTCCCTCTCACTCCTGTCCTCTGCTGCCCCTAAGCTGTTCCTTTTGGTCTCATGGTTTTGTCCTCTCGCTGCTCCCTCTTTGTCTCACTTTTTTATCCTCTCACTGCCCTCTCCTACTCCCTCTTAGTCATACTCTTTTATCCTCAATCAGATCCCTCTCAGTCTCACTCTTGTATCCTCTCACCGCCTTCACACTGCTCCCTCTCGGTCTCCCTCCTTTATCCTCCCCCTGCCCTCACACTGCTCCCTCTCAGTCTTGTCCTCTGCTGCCGTCAAGCTGTTCAATTTGGTCTCACTCTTTTAACCTCTCGCTGCCCTCACACTGCTCCCTCTCAGTCTCTCTTGTATCCTCTCACTGCCCTCACACTGCTCCCTCTCAGTCTCTCTTGTATCCTCTCGCCGCCCTCACACTGCTCCCTCTGAACCTCACTCTTTTATCCTCTCCCTGCCATCACACTGCTTCAAGTCTCACTCCATTATCCTCTCATGGCACTCAAACTGCACGCTCTCAGTCTCATTCTTTTATCCTCTCACTGTCCTCACACTGCTCCCTCTCAGTCTCTCTTGAATCCTCTTGCTGCCCTCCCACTTCCCCCTCTCAGTCTCACTCTTTTACCCTCACTGCCCTCACACTGCTCCCTCTTAATCTTGTCCTCTGCTGCCCTCAAGCTATTCCTTTTGGGCTCACTCTTTTATCCTCTCACTGCTCTCACACTGCTCCCTCTCAGTCTCATTCTATTATTGTCTCACTGCCCTCACACTCCTCCCCCTCAGTCTCACTCTTTAATCCCCTCACTGTCCTCACACTGCTCCCTCTCAGTCTCACTCTTTCATCCTCTCACTGCTCCCTCTGTCTTGTCCTCTGCTGCCTTGAAGGGGTTCCTTTTGGTCTCACTCTTTTATCCGCTCGATGCCCTCCTACTGCTCCCTCTCTGTCTCACTCCTTTATCCTCTCTCTACCCTCATACTGATCCCTCCCAGTCTCAGTCTTTTATCCTCTCACTGTCCCCTCTCAGTCTCACTCTTGTCCCATCTCACTGCCCTCACACTGCTCCCTCTCAGTCTTGTCCTCTGCTGCTGTCAAGCTTTGTTTTGGTCTCACTCTGTTATCCTCTCATGGCACTCAAACAGCACGCTCTCAGTCTCACTCTTTTATCCTCTCACTGTCCTCACACTGCTCCCTCTCAGTCTCACTCTTTTATCCTCTAGCTGTCCTCACACTGCTCCCTCTCAGTCTCACTCTTTTATCCTCTAGCTGCCCTCACACTGCTCCCTCTCAGTCTTGGCCTCTGCTGCCCTCCAGCTGTTCCTTTTGGTCTCACTCTTTCATCCTCTCACTGCCCTCACAGTGCTCCCTCTCAGTCTCACTGTTTTACCCTCACACTGCTCCCTCGCAGTCTCACTCTTATCCTGTAACTGCTCTCCCTCATTCTCTATATTATCCTCTCACTGCTCTCACACTGCTCCCTCTCAATCTTGGCCTCTGCTGCCCTCCAGCTGCTCCTTTTGGTCTCACTCTTTTATCCTCTTGCTGTCCTCACATTGCTCCCTCTTAGTCATACTCTTTTATCCTCAATCAGATCCCTCTCAGTCTCACTCTTGTATCCTCTCACTGCCTTCACACTGCTCCCTCTCGGTCTCCCTCCTTTATCCTCCCCCTGCCCTCACACTGCTCCCTCTCAGTCTCACTCTTTTAACCTCTCGCTGCCCTCACACTGCTCTCTCTCACTATCTCTCTTCTATGCTCTCACTGCACTCACACTGCTCCCTCGCAATCTTGTCCTCTGCTGCCGTCATGCTGTTCGTTTTGGTGTCACTCTTTTATCCTCTCACTGTCCTCACACTGCTCCCTCTCAGTCTCATTCTTTTATCCTCTCGCTGCCCTCACACTGCTCCCTCTGAACCTCACTCTTTTATCCTCTCCCTGCCCTCACATTGCTCCCTCACCGTCTCTCTTGAATCCTCTCGCTGCCCTCACACTGATCCCTCACCGTCTCTCTTGAATCCTCTCGCTGCCCTCACAATGCTCCCTCTGAACCTCACTCTTTTATCCTCTCCCTGCCCTCACACTGCTTCACCAAATCTCACTCTTTGATCCTCTCACGGCACTCAAACTGCACGCTCTCAGTCTCACTCTTATATCCTCTCACTGCCCTCATACTGATCCCTCTCAGTCTCACTCATTGATCCTCTCGCTGCCCTCAAACTGATCCCTCTCAATCTCACTCTTTTATCCTCTCACTGCTCCCTCTCAGTCTCACCCTTTTCCCATCTCACTGCCCTCAAACTGCCCCTTCTCAGTCTCACTCTATTATTGTCTCACTGCCCTCACACTGCTCCCTCTCAGTCTCACTCTTTTATCCTCTCACTGCTCCCTCTCAGTCTCGCTCTTTTATCCTCTCACTGCCCCCTCTCAGTCTCACTCTTGTCCCGTCTCACTGCCCTCACACTGCTCCCTCTCAGTCTCACTCTTTTATCCTCTCACTGTCCTCACACTGCTCCCTCTCAGTCTCACTCTTTTATCCTCTCACTGTCCTCACACTGCTCCCTCTCAGTCTCACTCTTTTATCCTCTAGCTGTCCTCACACTGCTCCCTCTCAGTCTCACTCTTTTATCCTCTCACTGTCCTCACACTGCTCCCTCTCAGTCTCACTCTTTTATCCTCTCACTGTCCTCACACTGCTCCCTCTCAGTCTCACTCTTTTATCCTCTAGCTGTCCTCACACTGCTCCCTCTCAGTCTCACTCTTTTATCCTCTAGCTGCCCTCACAGTGCTCCCTCTCAATCTTGTCCTCTGCTGCCCTCAAGCTGTTCCTTTTGGTCTCACTCTTTTATCCTCGCACTGCTCTCACACTGCTCCCTCTCAGTATCATTCTATTATTGTCTCACTGCCCTCACACTCCTCCCCCTCAGTCTCACTCTTTAATCCCCTCACTGTCCTCACACTGCTCCCTCTCAGTCTCACTCTTTTATCCTCTCACTGCCCTCACACTGCTCCCTCTCAGTCTCACTCTTTTATCCTCTCACTGCCCTCACACTGCTCCCTCTCAGTCTCACTCTTTTATCCTCACACTGCTCCCTCTCAGTCTCGCTCTTTTATCCTCTCACTGCCTCCTCTCAGTCTCACTCTTGTCCCGTCTCACTGCCCTCACACTGCTCCCTCTCAGTCTTGTCCTCTGCTGCTGTCAAGCTGTTTGTTTTGGTCTCACTCTGTTATCCTCTCTCTGCCCTCACGCTGCCCCCTCTCAATCTCACTCTTTTATCCTCACACTGCTCCCTCTCAGTCTCGCTCTTTTATCCTCTCACTGCCCCCTCTCAGTCTCACTCTTGTCCCGTCTCACTGCCCTCACACTGCTCCCACTCAGTCTCACTCTTTTATCTTCTCGCGGCCCTCACACTGCTCCCTCTCAGACTCTCTTGAATCCTCTTACAGCCCTCATACTGATCCCTCACCGTCTCTCTTGTATCCTCTCGCTGCCCTCACACCTCTCCCTCTCAGTCTCACTCTTGTATACTATTGCTGCCCTCACACTGCTCCCTCTGAACCTCACTCTTTTATCCTCTCCCTGCCCTCACACTGCTTCATTAAGTATCATTCTATTATCCTCTCATGGCACTCAAACAGCACGCTCTCAGTCTCACTCTTTTATCCTCTCACTGTCCTCACACTGCTCCCTCTCAGTCTCACTCTTTTATCCTCTAGCTGTCCTCACACTGCTCCCTCTCAGTCTCACTCTTTTATCCTCTAGCTGCCCTCACACTGCTCCCTCTCAGTCTTGGCCACTGCTGCCCTCCAGCTGTTCCTTTTGGTCTCACTCTTTCATCCTCTCACTGCCCTCACAGTGCTCCCTCTCAGTCTCACTGTTTTACCCTCACACTGCTCCCTCGCAGTCTCACTCTTATCCTGTAACTGCTCTCCCTCATTCTCTATATTATCCTCTCACTGCACTCACACTGCTCCCTCTTGGTCTCACTCCATTATCCTCCCCCTGCCCTCACACTGCTCCCTCTCAGTCTCACTCTTTTATCCTCTCGCTGCCCTCACACTGCTCTTTCTCACTCTCTCTTCTAGCCTCTCGCTGCACTCACACTGCTCCCTATCAATCTTGTCCTTTTCTGCCCTCAAGCTATTCCTTTTGGTCTCACTCCTTTCTCCTCTCACTGCCCTCACACTGTTCCCCCTCAATCTCATGCTTTTATTCTTTCAGGGCCCTCACACTGCTCCATCTCAGTCTCACTCTTTTGTCCTCTCGCTGCCCTCTCCTACTGCTTCTTAGTCATACTCTTTTACCCTCACACTGCTCCCTCTCAGTTTCACTCTTATATCCTCTCACTGCTCCCTCTCAGTCTTGATCTCTGCTGCCATCAAGCTGTTCCTTTTGGTCTCACTCTGTTATCCTCTCGCTGCCCTCACACTGCTCCCTCTCAATCTCACTCTTTTATCTTCTCTCAGCCCTCACACTGCTCCCTCTCAGACTCTCTTGAATCCTCTTACAGCCCTCACACTGATCCCTCACCATCTCTCTTGTATCTTCTCGCTGTCCTCACACTGATCCCTCTCAGTCTCACTCTTTTATCCTCTCGCTGCCCTCACACTGCTCCCTCTCAGTCTCACTCTTTTATACTCTCACTGCCCTCACACTGCCCCCTCTCAGTCTCACTCTTTTATGATCACACTGCTCCCTCTCAATCTCACTCTTTTATCCTCTAGCTGCCCTCACACTGCTCCCTCTCACTCCTGTCCTCTGCTGCCCCTAAGCTGTTCCTTTTGGTCTCACTGTTTTGTCCTCTCGCTGCTCCCTTTTTGTCTCACTCTTTTATCCTCTTACTGCCTTCACACTGCTCCCTCTTGGTCTCACTCCATTATCCTCCCCCTGCCCTCACACTGTTCCCTCTCAATCTCATGCTTTTATTCTTTCAGGGCCCTCACACTGCTCCATCTCAGTCTCACTCTTTTGTCCTCTCGCTGCCCTCTCCTACTGCCTCTTAGTCATACTCTTTTATCCTCACTTTGCTCCCTCTCAGTTTCACTCTTATATCCTCTCGCTTCCTTCACACTGCTCCCTCTCGGGCTCACTCCGTTATCCTCCCCTTGCCCTCACACTGCTCTCTCTCAGTCTTGTTCTCTGCTGCCGTCAAGCTGTTCCTTTTGGTCTCACTCTGTTATCCTCTCGCTGCCCTCACACTGCTCCCTCTGAACCTCACTCTTTTATCCTCTCCCTGACCTCACACTGCTGCCTCAGTCTCACTCTTTTATCCTCACACTGCTCCCTCCCAGTCCCTCTCTTTTACCCTCACACTGCTCCCTCCCAGTCTCACTCTTTTAACCTCTCGCTGCCCTCACACTGCTCCCTCTCAGTTTTACTCTTTTAACCTCTCGCTGCCCTCACACTGCTCCCTCTCAGTTTTACTCTTTTATCCTCTCGCTGCCCTCACACTGCTCCCTCTCAGTTTCACTCTTTTAACCTCCCCCTGCCCTCACACTGCTCTTTCTCACTCTCTCTTCTCTGCTCTCGCTGCACTCACACGGCTCCCTATCAATCTTGTCCTTTGCTGCCCTCAAGCTATTCCTTTTGGTCTCACTCTTTCATCCTCTCGCTGCCCTCACACTGCTCCCTCTCAGTCTCACTCTTTCATCCTCTCGCTGCCCTCACACTGCTCCCTCTCAATCTCACTCTTTTCTCCTCTCACTGCCCTCACACTGTTCCCTCTCAATCTCATGCTTTTATTCTTTCAGGACCCTCACACTGCTCCCTCCTTGTCTCACTCTTTTATCTTCTCACTGCCCTCTCCTACTCCCTCTTAGTCATACTCTTTTATCCTCAATCAAATCCCTCTCAGTCTCACTCTTGTATCCTCTCACTGCCCTCACACTGCTCCCTCTCAGTCTTGTCCTCTGCTGCCGTCAAGCTGTTCCTTTTGGTCTCACTCTGTTATCCTCTCGCTGCCCTCACACTGCTCCCTCTCAGACACTCTTGAATCCTCTTACTGCCCTCATACTGATCCCTCACCGTCTCTCTTGTATCCTCTCGCTGCCCTCACACTGCTCCCTCTGAACCTCACTTTTTTATTCTCTCCCTGACCTCACACTGCTGCCTCTCAGTCTCACTCTTTTATCCTCACACTGCTCCCTCTCAGTCTCACTTTTTTCCTCAAACTGCTCCCTCCCAGTCCCTCTCTTTTACCCTCACACTGCTCCCTCTCAGTCTCACTCAGTTATCCTCTCACTGCCCTCACACTGCTCCCTCTCTTTCTTATCCTCTCACTGCCCTCACACTGCTCCCTGTCAGTTTCACTCTTATATCCTCTACTGCGCCCACACTGCTCATTCTTACTCTTATCCTCTGCTGTCCTCAAACTGTTCCTTTTAGTCTCACTCTTTCATCCACTCGCTTCCCTCACACTGCTCCCTCACAGTCTCATTCTGTTCTCCTCTTGAGGCCCTCACACTGCTGCCCCTTTCCTCCATCCTCTTGTCTTGTGTCTTAGCACTGCCTGCTTATCTTTTCCTGTAACGTTTTTTTGACCATCTGCCCATATTAACTTTTTAAATTCTCTTCTGTACTTTACATCAGCTTCCTGATTATTAACTGAATTATTTGTCATAAACCTTTTTCTGTTTCATTTTATTTTTCATTTCCTTTGTCCTCCAGAGCACGTTTGCTTTGGATATTCTCCCCTTTCCCATTGATAGGATTATGTACTGGAACTATCCCTTTCCTGAACATTCTCCATTGTTGCATCACTACTTTATACTTCAATACCTTCTCCAATCTACCTGTGCTGGGTTCCTTTCTAAATCGCTCAAATTAGCTCTTCCCCAGTTGAACATTTGTACCTTTGATATTTTCAGGTCTTTTTCATTAATTACTTTACATTAAATTATTTGAGTCACTCTGAGTTAGATGATCACTTACTGTAACACACTCCAATGGCCCTTCGCCACTCCCCAGAACCAGATCCATCATTGCTCATTTCCTGGTTTGACTGGTAACAAATTTGTGATAATTCTCCTGTTCATATATTAGAAACTGCCTACCCTTATATTATTTGCAACCTATGTTCGGGCAATTCAAGTTTCCAAATATTACCACCCTATTTTTGTTCCACCCCTTGAAACTATCAAGCAACTTTGCTATTTTATCACCATCTCATTTGATTTAATCCTTTTAATTTAAAGGGATAAGTCATGGCAGGAGAGTTAAAAGCCGTGGTGTGCTCCTCGTGCTCCATGTGGGAAGCCGGGAACATTTCCAGTGCCCGGAACCAGCGTGTGCAGAAAGCATGTCCAGCTGCAGCTCCTGGAAGCTTGGGTTTCAGAGCTGGAATGGCGGCTGGGGACACTGTGGAGCATCTGCGAGTCTGAGAGCATCGTGGATGGCACATTTAGAGAGGTGGTCACACTGCAGCTGAAGGGACTTGAGGAAGGAAGGGAATGGGTGACCACCAGGCAGTCCAAGAGAAATAGGCAGGTAGTTCAGGAGTCCCCTGGGGTCCTGCTCGCAAGTCAGTATTCCATTTTGGAGGCTGATGAGGAGGCTGGTTCCTCCAGGGAGTGCAGACAGAGCCAAGCTTCTGGCACCACAAGCAGCCTGTCTGTCCAGGAGGGGAGGAAGAGAGGAAGAGCAACAGTAATAGGGGATTCTATAGTCAGGGGAACAGATAGACGCTACTGTGGCCATCAATGAGACTCCAGGATGGTGTGTTGCCTCCCTGGTGCCAGGGTCCGGGATGCAACTGAACTGCTGCAGGGCATCCTGAAGGGGGAGGGTGATAAGGCAAAAGTCATGGTAAATGTTGGTACCAATGACATAGGTAGAAAGAGGGATGAGGTCTTGCATCAAGAATTTAGGGAGTTAGGCAGTAGACTAAAAAGCAAGACCTGTCCGGTTGTAATCTCTGGATTGCTCCCAATGCCACGTGCTAGTGAGCTCAGAAATTGGAGAATTGCGCAAATGAATACATGGCTTAAGAGTTGGTGTAGGAGGGAGGGTTTTAGATTCCACTGGGACCGTTTCTCGGGAAGGTGGGACCTGTACAAGCAGGATGGTCGACATCTGAACCGGAGCGGGAATAACATCCTTGCGGGTGGGTTTGCTCGTGCTGTTGGGAGGAGTTTAAACTAATTCAGCAGGGGAAGGGGACACAGAATGTTAGCAGAATAGGGACACATCATAATACAGTAAAACAATCAAGTCAGAGGGAGTACAGCTGCATTAAGTTTCAAGGGAGTAAGGCAAGGCTGGATGGCCTCTATTTTAATGCCAGGAGTATTAGAGGTAAAATGGATGAGTTAAGGGTGAGGATTGAAATGTGGAATTGTGATATAGTAGCCACAGAGACGTGGTTAAGAGAGGGGCAGGATTGGCAGCTCAACATTCCAGGATATAGTATCTTCAGGCGAGACAGGGGAGGGGGTAAAATAGGAGGAGGCATTGCATTATTAGTTAAGGAGTCAGTTACTGCAGTAAGGAGAGGTGATATCTTGGAGGGGGCATCGAATGAAGCTTTGTGGGTATAGCTTAGGAATAATAAAAGGGCAGCCTTAGGTGTTTATTATAGACCCCCAGATAGTCAGCGGAAAATTGAGGAGCAAATATGTGCACGATTTGCGGAGGTGTGTAAATACAATAATAGGGTAATTACATTAGGTGATTTCAACTCTCCCAACGTTAACTGGGATAGACATAGTGTTAAGGGCTTGGGTGGAGTGGATTTCTTGAAATGTGTACAGGAGAACTTTTTAGGTCAATATATAGAGGGTCCAACAAGGGAATGCGCAGTGCTGGACCTAATTCTGGGGAATGAAGCCAGACCGGTGGCGGAGGTGGCGATGAGGAGCATTTTAGTGATAACTACCACAACATGGTACAGTTTAAGTTTGTTATGGACAAAGAAATAGACATGTTGCAAAAAAATGTTTTGGATTGAGGGAGAGCGGATTTTAGTAAAATAAGGCAGGATCTGGCCAAGGTAGACTGGGAGTAGCTACTTTTGGGGAAATCTACAGAAGAGCAGTGGGGGGTGTTCAAAAATGAAATGGGGAGGGTGCAGGCTCAACATGTTCCCTCTAAGGTGATAGGAAGCAGTAACAAGCTCAGAGAACCATGGATGACCAGGTATATTCAGGGTATGATGAGAAGGAAAAGAGAGGCTTTTAGCAGGTACAAGGGGAGCAAATCAGCAGAGGCATGAGTGGAGTACAGAAAATGCAGGATGGAGCTTAAGAAAGCAATTAAGAGAGCAAAGAGGGGATATGAGAAAGCTCTGGTTGGTAAAAGTAGGGAAAATCCCAAGTATTTCAATGGGAAGAGGATAACCATGGAAAGAGTAGGGCCCAGTAGAGACCAAGGAGGCAATCTATGGGTGGAGCCAGAGGACATCGGTAGAGAGTGGAATGAATACTTCACATCCGTCTTCACCCAAGAGAATGAGGATGAAGGCATGGAACTCGGGGAGAGAGACTCTGAGGTCCTTGAGAAAATTGATATAGGGAGTGATAAGGTGTTGGCAGGCTGAAAAGTGGACAAATCTCCAGGTCCGGATGATTTGTGTCCCAGACTGCTGAGGGAGGCAAGGGAGGAGATCGCAGGGGCTCCGACCCAAATTTTTAATTCCTCTCTGGCCACGGGGCAGGTGCCAGAGGACTGGAGCTAATGTGGTTCTGCTATTTAAGAAGGGTTGTAGAGATAAGCCAGGGATCGACAGACCAGTGAGTCTCATGACAGTGGTAGGGAAACTATTGGAGAAAATTCTGAAGGAGAGAATCTATCTCCACTTGGAGAGGTAAGGTTTGATCAGGGATAGTCAGCATGGCTTTGTCAGAGGGAGGTCATGCCTAACAAATTTGATTGAATTTTTTGAGGTGACCAGGTGTGTAGATGAGGGTAGTGCAGTTGATGTAGTTTATATGGATTTCAGCAAAGCCTTTGACAAGGTCCCACATGGAGACTTATAAAGAAGGCAAATGCACGTGGGATACAGGGTAATTTGATAAAATGGATTCAAAATTGGCTTAGTTGTAGGAGATAGAGGGTGATGACAGAAGGATGCTTTAGTGACTGGAAGCCAGTGTCCAGTGGTGTACACAGGGATCTGTGCTGGGTCCCCTATTATTTGTCATTTATATAAACGACATAAATGACTATGTGGGGGGTAGGATTAGTAAGTTTGTGGATGACACAAAGATTGGCCAGGTGGTTAACAGTGAGGTTGAGTGTCTTGGGCTACAGGAAGATATAGACTGGATGGTCAAATAGGCAGATAAGTGGCAGATGGAATTTAACCCTGAAAAGTGTGAGGTGATACACTTTGGAAGAAGTAATTTGACAAGGAAGTATTCAATGAACGGCATGACACTAGGAAGTTCTGAGGAACAAAGGGACCTTGGTGTGTTTGTCCATAGATCTCTGAAGGCCATGTTAGTGGGGTGGTGAAAAAGGCATATGGGATGTTTGCCTTTATCAATCAAGGCATAGATTACAAAAGTAGGGAGGACATGTTGTAGTTGTATAGAACCTTGGTGAGGCCACAGCTGGAGTACTGTGTGGAGTTCTGGTCGCCACATTATAGGAAGGATGTGATTGCACTGGAGGGGGTGCAGAGGAGATTCACCAGGATGTTGCCTGGGATGAAACATTTAAGTTATGAAGAGTGGTTGGATGGACTTGGGTTGTTTTCGTTGGAGCAGAGAAGACTGAGGGGTGACCTGATCGAGGTGTACAAAATTATGAGGGGCATGGACAGGATGGATAGCGAGCAGCTGTTCCCCTTAGTTGAAGGGTCAGTCACGAGGGGACACAAGTTCAAGGTGAGGGGCAGGAGGTTTAGGGAGGATGTGAGGAAAAACTTTTTTACCCAGAGGGTGGTGACGGTCTGGAATGCACTGCCTGGGAGGGTGGTGGAGGTGGGTTGTCTCACATCCTTTACAAAGTACCTGGATGAGCACTTGGCACGTCATAACATTCAAGGCTATGGGCCAAGTGCTGGTAAATGGGATTAGGTAGATAGGTTGGTCAGGTGTTTTTCACGTGCCGGTGCAGACCCAATGGGCCGAAGGGCCTCTTCTGCACTGTGAGATTCTGTGATTCATTCTTTGGAGTTTTATTAAAAACAACTCCCAACAATGCACCGAATAATCTCTCCCAGAGTTAAGAATTATTTTGTTTGGGGTGAGGGAGGTGGCTGGAGGAGGTGCCAGGTGGCTGGCAGTTTTCTGCCTGAAGGTAGGTCCAACTCTCAGCACCACATTCTCTACCATGGATAGGGAAAGGAACAAGGTCCCAAATCCACCCTTGCTGGAATGGGAATCGAACCCGATGCTGATGGCTCGAATCTGATCCACACCGGCCGTTCTGCCATCTGCCTGCCCAAGAAGGTGGAGTTACTGTGGTAACATACACTTTTACATGTATGTTGTAGTCTTATAGAAACAGAAAACAGGAGTAGGCCATTCGGCCCTTCAAGCCTGCACCGGATTGATTGCTGCTTGGATGATCGCTGATCATCCAACTCAATAGCCTGCTCCCGCTTTCCCCCCATACCCTTTGATCTCTTTCGCCCCAAGAGCTATATCTAACTCCTTCTTCGAAGCATACAATGTTTTGGTCTCAACTACTTTCTGTGGTAACGACTTCCACAGGCTCACCACTCTCTGGGTGAAGAAATTTCTCCTCATCTCAATCCTAAATGGTCTACTCCATGCCCTCAGACTGTGTCCCCTGGTACTGGACTCCCCCACCATTGGGAACAACCTTCCTGCACCTACCCTGTCTAGTCCTGTTAGAATTTTATAGGTTTCTATAAGATCCCCCCTCATTCTTCTGAACTCCAGCGAATATAATCCTAATCGACTCAATCTCTCCTCATATGTCAGTCACGCCATCCCAGGAATCAGTCGGGTAAACCTTCGCTGCACTCCCTCTATAGCAAGTACATCCTTCCTCAGGTAAGGAGACCAAAACTGCACACAATATTCCAGGTGTGGTCTCACCAAGGCCCTGTACAATTGCAGCAAGACATCCCTGTTCCAGAATCAAATTCTCTGGCTATGAAGGCCAACATACCATTTGCCTTCTTTACCGCCTGTTGCACCTGCAAGCTTACCTTCAGTGACTGGTGTATAAGAACATCCAGGTCTCATTGCACATTCCCCACTCAATTTATAGCCATTCAGATAATAATCTGCCTTCCTGTTTTTGCTACCAAAATGGATAAACTCACATTTATCCACATTATACTGTATCTGCCATGCATTTGCCCACTCACTCAGCTTGACCAAATCACACTGAAGCATCTCTGCATCCTCCTCACAGCTCACCCACCCACCCAGCTTTGTGTCATCTGCAAATTTGGAGATATTACATTTAATTCCCTCATCTAAATCATTAATTTACATCGTGAATAACTGGGGTCCCAGCACCAATCTCTGCGGTACCCCACTAGTCACTGCCTGCCATTCGGAAAAAGACCTGTTTATTCCTACTCTGTTTCCTGTCTGCCGACCAGTTTTCTATCCATCTCAATACACTACCCCCAATCCCATGCCGTTTAATGTTACACGCCAATCTCTTATGTGGGACTTTGTTGAAAGTCTTCTGAAAGTCCAAATAAACCACATCCACTGGCTCCCCCTCATCAACTCTACCAGTTACATTCTCGAAAAATTCCAGTAGATTTGTCAAGCATGATTTCCCTTTCATAAATCCATGTTGACTCTGTCCGATTCTGCCACTGTTTTCCACGTGCTCAACTATTAAATCTTTTATAATGGACTCTAGAATTTTCCCCACTACCGATGTCAAGCTGACTGGTCTATAATTCCCTGCTTTCTCTTTGCCTCCCTTTTTAAATAGTGAGGTTACATTAGCTACCCTCTAATCTGTAGGAACTGTTCCAGAGTCTATAGAATCTCGGAAGATGACCACCAATGGATTGAGCTGTGGACGGTCAAGGTCAAGGCTTCAACTTTCTTGCCATCACATGGCTGACCAGGGATCTCTCCCACTCTTACCACCTGTCATTGGCATGCGTTGAAAAGATCGTACAGGTTAATGATCAACCTGTTTGGCTGTGTTACGAACGGTTCCTTGGCCATCAAGTCCTGGAGTGGGACTTGAACATGGAGCTTCCATCTTAGAGGTAGGGACACTACCCACTGCGGGAGGATGAGAGAGACATGGAAAGTAATTGAAACTGCAGGGTCCTGTGCTCCTCAGACAAAACGTCTCACTGTTTCAGGTTCACTCTGGAATATAAGATAACCCCTACCTCTGTTCTCCACTACAAACCATCTTGTTAAACTCTCTCCTCATTCTCCTCCAACATTAAGTGCGAGGAGCTCATGGCTTGATCTGCCACTATGACTGAGATAAAATTGAGCACCTCTGCTGCTTCTCTCGCTTACCTTAGCCCACTGGGCCAAACTTCCCTCACGCCCTGAACTCACTTCTTTCTCCAGTTTCTCTCCTATCTCCGCTCATGCTCTTGTCAATGAGGCCCACCTCCTGCTCCCTTCACCCTATTTCCCCCAAACTGCTGACTGTCCAGCTTCTCTTCCTGGGCCTCATGTTCACTCACATAAAACTGGTTCTCTCTCCTCAGGTACCATCCTCACTCCTTCAAATCTGCTATCATCAGCCCTCTTGTTAAAAAAACCCTTAACCCCTCCATCCTTGCAAACTATCGATCAATCTCCAACCACCCTTTCCTCTCCAGAGACCTTCAATATGTTCTTGTCTCCCAAGTCCATGCCCATCTTACCCAGATTTTATGTTTTAACCATCCAATCAGGTTTCACCTCTGCCACAGTACTGAAAGGGCACTTACCATAGTAAATAAATAACATCCTAAGTGGCTGTGACCGTGGGAAACCAGACTGCTTGTTTTTTTTTTAACCTTTCTGTAGCCTTGAACATGACTGACACCATCCTCCTCCTCCAAAGCCTCTTCCAGTTGGGTAATATTGCACTTGCCAGATTCCATTCTTGTCCAGTTTAAGTTAAAGAATTACCTGCTGTGGTTTTTCTTCCCACTTCCCACACTCCTATTTCTAATATTTCCCCAGGAGATACTTCTTTAGCAAACACTGCCCCACCCCCAACACCGTCTCATTTACATGCTGCCTCTCAGCAACATCATCCAGAAACATGTCAGGTTCCACATGAACACTGATGACATCCAGCTCTACCTCCCCACCACCTCTCTCAATCCCTCCATTGCCTCTGTTACGTCACACTACTTTTCTAACATCCAATACTTGATAAGCAGAAATCTCCTCCGATTAAATATTGCAAAGGCTAAAGCCAATGTCTTCAGCCATTGCCACCCACTCGCATCCCTCTTCCTGGGCACTGCCTGAGGCTGAATTAAATCTTTTGCAATCTTGGCCCTAATTTGCATTTGACCCTAATCTTAGCTTCCACCCCATATCCTCTCAAAATGCATACTTCCATCTCTATAATGTTGCCCATCTCCACCCCTACCTCAGCTCATCCACTGCTGAAACCATTTTCCACACCTTTGATACCTCCACACTCAACTATTTTAATGCTGTCCTGGCTGCTCTCCCTTCTTCCGCCTCCTGCGACCCTGAGCTCACCCAAAGCTCTGCTTCCCACTCATAAACTCACACCAATCCAGAGTCATCCATAACCCATGTGCCCGCTAACCTATACTGGCTCTCAGTTAAACTTTGCCTCAGTTTTAAAATTCTCATCTGGGTATTCAAATCCCTCCCTAAACATGTCCCCTCCCTATCTCTGTAACAACCCTCAGTTTATTGCAAGCTACCAATTGTGGCCTCCTGTACATTCCCATTTTCATTGCCCCGTTAGTGGTCGTGTCTTCAACTCTGGGCCTCAAACTCTGAATCCCTGCCTAAACCTTTGCGCCTCTCAACCACTTCTTCCTCCTTTGAAACGAGGCTTTAAATCTACCCTTCTGATAAAGCTTTTAGTCACTTGTTTTAATATCCCCTTGCTTAGTGCAGTTGTCAAATTATGTTTGATTAACATTACTGTGAAGTGCCTTTGGATATTTTATTATATTAAAGGCACAATATAAATGCACGCTATTATTGTTGGGAACATGGATGGATGACCCTGATGTGGAAATTGAAACTGTGCCGTGCGATGGATGGGCTTTTCCATATTTTCTATTCATGCAGAAGCACATTCCTGGTTTCCATTAGCACACAGCTCCTCAACCCATGGTCTGAATTTGGCTTCCCACAGGCATGTGTTAAAGGGAGTGTACCGTACTTCTGAAAGTTATTCCGTGTACCTTTAGAACGTCTGTAGGGTTGGCAATTGAGGATGAAACTACTCCAGCAAGAATCCCACACAGAATATTTACAAGAAGCGTTTCATCTGTAAATTAAAAAGAATTCACATGAGTGGAAAGGCAGGCCAAGGGCACAGTGACCAGAAATAATGTTAACGCTTAAAAAAAAATTAAGATACATATATCAAAAGTCACAACAGAAGTTTCTTCTTCCTTGCACCACCAGATTGAAGGCCAATGCTCACTTTCCAACCAGTTTAGGGCTACATTTGCAAGCCTCTTTCTGATGCTTTTTTCATCTTAAGTATTTTCAATCAGGGCTTCTAACAGTTCTTGTAGCCAAAAGCAAAAATGTTTGTTCTATGTCCACCTTCACCCCCTCCTCTTGTACCTCTCCCACTGGAGGTCAATTAGTAAAATTCACTATGAAAATCAAAACAATGCATTTTTGTTCACACTGGGCAGGTGTTATTACACCGTTGACAATTACTGGGCCACTGTCAACGGTTTGATAATCACTGGGCCACTGTTATTACACTGACCACAATTATTAAGTCAAGTAATCTTTTCCTTCAATAAATACCTATGATGGTTTTCTTAGATAAATAATTTTTATTTTTATTTTACATGAACAATAACGTTTTGTTATCTGAATCAACATAAAATCGATAGCGGCTTCAAACTGCTCATGGTATCACTCACAGGTAACTGGACTGTGAGAGGATGTGCCTAAAATCAGCAACCAGAAGGATGGAATAACTTTCCCTTATGCTAAAGGTTCTATGTTTTGTGATGAGCACAGAGCAGTCAGATCAGAGAAACATAGAAACTAGGAGCAGGAGTAGGCCATTCGGCCCTTCGAGCCTGCTCCGCCATTCATTATGATCATGGCTGATCATCTGACTCAATAGCCTGATCCCGTTTTCTCCCCACACCCTTTGATCCTTTTCACCTCAAGAGCTATATCTAACTCCTTCTTGAAAACATACAATGTTTCGGTCTCAACTACTTTCTGTGGTAACAAATTCCACAGGCTTACCACTCTCTGGGTGAAGAAATTTCTTCTCATCTCAGTCCTAAATGGTCTACCCCATTTCCTCAGACAGTGACCCCTGGTTCTGGACTCCCCCACCATCGGGAACATCCTTCCTGCATCTACCCTGTCTAGTCCTGTTAGAATTTTATAGGTATCTATGAGATCCCCCCTCATTCTTCTGAACTCCAGCGAATAGAATCCTCATCAACTCAATCTCTCCTCATATGTCAGTCACGCCATCCCAGGAATCAGTCGGGTAAACCTTCGTTGCACTCCCTCTATAGCAAGTACATCCTTCCTCAGATAAGGAGACCAAAACTGCACACAATATTCCAGGTGTGGTCTCACCAAGGCCCTGTACAATTGCAGCAAGACATCCCTGTTCCTGTACTCGAATCCTCTGACTATGAAGGCCAACATACCATATTATGAAGGCCTTCTTTACCGTCTGCTGCACCTCCATGCTTACCTTCAGCGACTGGTGTACAAGGACACCCAGGCCTCGTTGCACATTCCCCACTCTCAATTGATAGCCGTTCAGATAATAATCTGCCTTCCTGTTTTTGCTACCAAAATGGATAACCTCACATTTATCCACATTATACTGCATCTGCCATGCATTTGCCCACTCACTCAGCTTGTCCAAATCACACTGAAGCATCTCTGTATCCTCCTCACAGCTCACCCTCCCAACCAGCTTTGTGTTATCTGCAAATTTGGAGATATTACATTTAATTCCCTCATCTAAATCATTAATATATATTGTGAATAACTGGGGTCCCAGCACCGATCTCTGCGGTACCCCACTCGTCACTGCCTGCCATTGGGAAAGAGACCCGTTTATTCCTACTTTGTTTTCTGTCTGCCAACCAGTTTTCCATCCATCTCAATGCAATACCCCCAAACCCATGCCCTTTAATTTTACGCGCCAATCTCTTATGTGGGACTTTGTCGAAAGCCTTCTGAAAGTCCAAATAAACCACATCCACTGGCTCCCCCTCATCAACTCTACTAGTTACATCCTCAAAAAATTCCAGTAGATTTGTCAAGCATGATTTCCCTTTCATAAATCCATGCTGACTCTGTCCGATTCTGTCACTGTTTTCCACGTGCTCAGCTATTAAATGCTTTACAATGGACTCTAAAATTTTCCCAACTACCGACGTCAGGCTGACTGGTCTATAAACTACCGACGTCAGGCTGACTGGTCTATAAACTACCAACGTCAGGCTGACTGGTCTATAAGAGAAGCAGATTCCAGGAGAAATGTTTAAGAGAGCCAGGCACAATGGGGAAGGTGTGATGTTGTGAGTTCCAGTGTAAACAAGGATTGGGAACATAATCAACAAATATTCACATGAAGTCAAACCAACCTTGTGGACAGCTTACAAACAAGCGTTTCAAAGTTTGGTAAGTTCCGATCTTGATGGTGCCATAGGATGCCTGACGCAACAGGGCTGGGCTAATGCTGCATCGGGAAATAAACATTATTAAGATTAGTCTGCATAACAAAACCAAGCAATCATTATGCTCCAACTCCACTGTTAAGCACCCTAGGCCTTACTACCCCATTTCTTTCATCGTAGGACTTCCTCCACAGGGTAAGAAGGGCTGTTTGTTTTTAGCCTGTTTCTTCATTCCTTCAGGTCATGGGTTTATTACAGCACAGAAGGCAGCCATTCAGCCCATCAAGTCCAGGCTGGCTCTCTGTAGAACAATCCAATCAGTTCCATTCCCCATATGGTATCTCCATGTCTCCATGTTATAAAAACATGCATAACAAGGAATCCAGAATGCAAGAATATTTCCAATTCCTTTTAACCTTCCAACTTTCCTGTTGCCCACCTGCACAGATTGCTCCATACATTAAACACCTTACTGCTGAAGGAATGAGATTGAAATAAGAGTATGCTCTTTCGAACAATAAATTATGCTGTCATGTATGGGATCATATCAAGGCCATCTGTTTTTAGGAAATAGTAACCTTGTATTTTTACTGGTGCTTAATGTGCTTTTAGAAGTTTTTAATCTCACACAAAGACTGTCCATTCAGCCAAATAAACAATTTATATTCAGATCACAAATTTCACGTAGAAAGTAACCCTCATGCTTCAGAGCGGCATGATCAGACATTGAGCAGAGGAAGGAAATATTAGGAGTGACTAAACCTGGTCAGAAAGGAAAGAATGATTGTAGATGAGGCAGCAGTTTGCAAAGGCAGAGGAGTCAAACATGGAATTTTGGAAGAGTGGGGTGTTGGGAATTTTTTTTGAAAGGGAGAGGACAGTACCCCTGAGGGAACCTTTTACAACTTCAGCTAGTATGACAACTAGAACAGGAGGTTGAGTGGTCAACAATTTATTGGGAAAGGGTTAAGGGGCCAGGAGGAAGGGCCTCATGGACAAGATAAGCTTGGAGAAGTTATGAGGAGATAGGAAAGAGAAAGATGATTGTGGGCTAGGGCAAGGGGGAACACAGTACTGAGATAAATGCAACTCTTTCTTTTCTTTTACTGACTAGTCATATAAGCGCCTTTCATGACAACCGGGTGTCCCAAAGCACTTTACAGCCAATTATGTACTTTTTGAAGTGTTGTCACTGTCATTATATAGCAAACGTGGCAGCCAATTTGTGCACAGCAAGCTCCCACAAACAGTAATGTGATAAAGGCATCTTTGGAGATGTTGATTTAGGGATAAATGTTGGCCAGGACATCGGGGAGAACGCTGTTGCTCTGATTTAAAACTGTGCCATGGCATCTTTTATGTCCACCGGACAGGCAGACAGGACCTTGGTTTGATGTCTCATCTGAAAGATGGCACTTCCAACAATACAGTATTACTACAGTCTGGATTTTTGTGCAGAAGTCCTAGAGTCAGACGGGAACCCAGTGCCTTCTGACGCAGTGGCGAGAGTGCTACCAACTGAGCTACAACTGACAACACGATTGTTCATCAGATGGTTTCAAGCCTAGTGACAAAGAAGTCCATGAACTCTTCACACTTGTTGGTGGTGAGGACACAGAGTGTGAAGAGGGGTTTCAGAAGACACTTTGTAGTCAAGAGAAGCTAGGGGGTATGCCTGTATTCCAGGGTGGTCCTGGTTTACTGGTATAATGAGCAGTCTTAGCTGAGCAGAGCAGGTCTCAATAGTGCTTTATGTCGTTCAGCCAGATCTGGTTGGTTGGATGGTTTATCCAGTTGTCCAGCAATCAACATTCAAGATTGTCCCTAAGGACGCAAGACATTAAGGCTCTACCAGGTGAAAAACCAGGCTGAGAGAGAGAGAGAATAATGGCTTTAATGGGTACAATGGCAAAGGTGGAAGTGAGGGTGTGATTGAGTAGATCATTAGCTACAGAAATGTTATGGTGAATGGAAGACTAGGCTGGACAGTTGGGAATTTGCAAGACTTAGGGAGAATTTTTTCCAGGGATGTGAATGCAAGAACTGATCAGAGATGATTGTATCTGTGATTGAGGTCATGGGAATAGAAAGACAATGTGAGATGGCTAGGTTGAGGGAGTTCACACCTGAATGGCCTAGCTCTAATTTTAAAGTTATGCTCCCTTGCTCTGGACTCCCCACCAGAGGAAATGGTTTTCCACATTTCTCCTATTGAATTTTTTATCATTTTTAAAAATCCAATTAGATCACCCCATGATTTTCTAAAGGCAAAGAGATACGGAATAAGTTTAGGCAATTGCCCCTCCTTAATTAACCCTTTAAACTCTGATAGCACTCTGGTGAATCTGTCCCTCTCCAAAGCATAAATCATTAGGGGTCTGAACAGGATAGATATGGAGTAATTGTTCCCACTGGTGGAAGAGACAAGAACACCAATTTAAGGCAATTGGCAAAAGAAACAACGGTGAATGAGGAAATCCTTTTTACTCAAGTGGTTAGGATCTAGAATGCACTGCTTGAGCGTATGGTGAAAGCAGATTCAATTGACTCCTTCAAAAGAAAATTGCATAATTACCTGAGGAGAAAAAATTAGCCAGGCTACAGGGAAAAGGTGAGCGAGTGGGATTAAGTGACTTACTCCTGCAGAGAGCTGGCACAGACACAACAAGACGAATGACCTCCTCCTGTGCTGTAAACAACCTATGATTTTATTGAATCCTTCCAGAGGTGCAGTGCCCAGAACTGAAGACAGTGCTCCAGGTGAGTGAGGAGCAGAGAAAGTTGGAAATTTAATGAAAATGGGAAAGGAGCTCCTCTAAATCCTCCAGTGCCTGTCGTGAAAACCTCAGATATTTAATTCCTTAACATTTACATCCACTGCTTAGTACAAGTTAGTGTGTATGAGAAGAAAGAAAACAATTTGCAACAAATTAAAAATGATATCAATAATATAAATAATTTAGGCTAAGATATGGTAGGTTATCTGCATAGACTGTAATATTTGGGAGTTTCTGGACAGCGATATTATTCTGAGCGAACAGCAGCTGGAATAGGTGTCTCCATCTCGAATCTCTCCAGCTCAGGATCAGTTTCATCCAGGCTTCAGTCGCATTTTGTACAGAGGTGCAGGTTTAGAATGGGGTTGGTGTAATGGATATTGTACATAGCAAGGGGAGATAAGAGAACAAGGAATCACAGGATCTGATGTTATCCTTCAGGTACAACGTACTTGCTGCTTGTAAAGATAAGGATAGACCGAAGGTGGGATATCCTGCATGAGCTTAAGGTGGTCCAAAGGAGAGGAAAAGGTGGTGTGAAAGGGGAGTCCTAATGTCATTGTTGCCAGGGAGGTGACAGATAACATCCTTTGTAAGCAAGATCAAAAGTCTCATATGGTTTGGTGTCTACCTGGTACTAGGCTGAAGAACATCCCAAACCAGCTGGAAAGGATATTGGAGAGGGATGGGGAGCAGCCAGTCATTGTGATCTACGCTGGGACGAATAACATAAGAAAAGGCAAAAGGTCCTGCTGGAGAGTCCCAGGAATCAGGAGCTAAATTAAAGGACCGGTCCTCGAGCAGTATAATCTCTGAATAATTACCTGAGCCACATGCAAACTGGCATAGGAATAAGATGGGTGGGGGGGCAAAAAAAGAGGACACTAGCGACAGTGCTGGGAAAGGAAGGAAATGTACCATTAGGATGAGTTTCACCTGGATCGAAGTGGATTCAGAATCCTAGCAGAAACAATAAATCGGGTACTCACAAAGACTTTAAACTACTACGTAGCAGGGAAGGCTCAGGTGCAAAAGGTACTCTATGTTGTTGTTCAGAAATAAACAAAAGGGAAGAAATTATAGCTAAAGCAGAAATTGTTCTTTTGGAACTGCAGGTAAAGGGAATACTAAAGTAATTAAATGAGGAGAGAGAAATCAATATTGAGAGTGTAAAACAGTAGAGCAGGACAAGTTAGGATGCATGAGCGAAATAAGCAATTGTTATGCAAACGCATGGAGTAAAAGCGAATAAATGGTGCAAATTCAACTCGGAGGGAAATTCACTTGCTCAAAGTCTTTACATTTTTGTCTTTCCTCAGTTCTGATGAAGCATCATCAACCTGAAATGGTGACACTGTTTCTCACCACAGATGCCAGACCTGATTATTTCCAGCGTATCCTGTTTGTATTTCAGATTTTCAGTATCTGCAGTATTTTGCTTCTAGAACCAGGTTATAAGGTCTACAGGAAAGATAGGGTGACTGGTAGAGGGGGAGATGTAGTCTTAGTGATTAAGGATAAAATCACTTCAATGATAAGAGGGGATATAACTAGAAGGTGAGCAGACAGTGGAGAGTTTATGGGTAGAATTAAGAAACAAAAAAAAGTAGAAACTGTGAAATAGTATCTTGCAGAAATGGAGAGATTAAACAAGAACGTAGTTAAAGCAGAGTAGTTTAAATGGGGAATTTTAACTTTCATATAGATTGGCGTAAACAGATTAACACGTGTTAAAGGTAGTGAAGTTGGAATATGTCTGAGATAATTTTCTGCAACAATTTGTATTAGGTTTAATAATTGGTGAGTAACAGGCCAGATTTAGTTCAAAACCCAAAGCTGAATGAATATTCATTGCAAAGCGATTTTAATGATGGAGTTCAACCCAGTGTTTGAAAGGAAGAGATATGGAACAGCTACTAAGATTCTAGATTTAAATAAGGCTGACTTCAATGGGATGAGACAGAGATTATCCACAAATCTGTTATTGGGTAAAGTGACAGAAGACTGCGTGCTTGTGTTTCTCACATGTCGGTGCAGACTCGATGGGCCGAAGGGCCTCTTCTGTGCTCTGTGATTCTGTGAAGACCATGGGAAGCGTTCAAAAAGGAATCTGTGATAGAGAACCAGTTTATACCCTAAAGGGCAAGAGTTTTACTTGCCAAAAAAGCAGCCATGAACATGAACCAAAGAGGTAAAATTATAAAGAGATATTGACAGATTAAGAGAATGAGCAAAATTGTGGTGAATAGATTTCAAAGGTAGGCAAATGTGAAGCCATCCACTTTGGACCTAGAAAGGATAGAACAGGGGACCTTCTAAATGGTGACAAGCTAGAAACAGTGGCGGTCCAAAGAGACTTGGGGATTCCAGGTACACAGGTCATTAAAATGTCATGAACGTCAGTGATAGGACCCCTGCTCTTCATGATTTATATTAATGACCCAGGCATGGGTGTACAAGGCACAATTTCAAAATTGGTGGAAGATACAAAATTTGGAAGTATTGTGAACATTGAGGATGATAGTGTTAAACTTCAGAAGGAAACAGGCAGACAGGCTGGTGGAATGTTGGGGGAACATGTGACAGATGAAATTTAATGCAGAGAAGTGTGAAATGATTCATTTTGGTAGAACGGGGAAAGGCACAGAGTACAATTCTAAAGGGGGTGCAGGAAAAGAGGGACCTGGTTATATACATGCACAAATCACCAAAGGTGGCAGGACAGTTTGAGGGAGCAAGTAAAACAGCATACGGGATCCTGGGTTTTATAAGTAGGGACATAAGAGTACAAAAGCAGGGAACCTATGATAAACGTATATGAAACATTGGATCAGCCTGAACTGGAGCACTGTGCCTAGTTCTGGGCATCATACTTTCAGAAGGTTGGACGGCATTAGGGAAAGTGCACAAAAGATTCATGAAAATGGTTCCATGGGTGAGGAACTTCAGTTACATAGATAGATTGGAGAGGTTGGGGCTGTTCTCCAAGGTTGAGAGGAGAACCAATAGAGGTATGAAGGGTCTGGACAGAGTAGAGAGGGAGTGTCTGTTCCCTTTGGTGGAAGAATCGAGAACTAGAGGGCACAGGTTTAAGGTAACTAGCAAAAGAAGCAACGGTGACATGAATCACAGATCAAAGAATCTCAGTGCAGAAGAGGCCCTTTGGCCCATCGAGTCTGCACTGACATGTGAGAAACACCTGACCTACCTACCTAGTCCCATTTACCAGCACTTGGCCCATAGCCTTGAATGTTATGATGCGCCAAGTGCTCATCCAGGTACTTTGTAAAGGATGTGAGGCATCCCGCCTCCACCACCCTCACAGGCAGCGCATTCCAGACCATCACCACCCTCTGGGTAAAAAAGTTTTCCCTCACATCCCCCCCTAAACCTCCTGCCCTTCACCTTGAACTTATGCCCCCTTGTGACTGACCCTTCAACTAAGGGGAACAGCTGCTCCCTATCCACTCTGTCCATGCCCCTCATAATCTTCGACACCTCGATCAGGTCGCCCCTCAGTCTTCTCTGCTCCAACGAAAACAACCCAAGTCTATCCAACCCCTTTTCATAACTTAAATGTTTCATCCCAGGCAACATCCTGGTGAATCTCCTTTGCATCCTCTCCAGTGCAATCACATCCTTCCTATAATGTGGCGATCAGAACTGCACACAGTACTCCAGCTGTGGCCTCACTAAGGTTCTATACAACTCCAACATGACTTCCCTACTTTTGTAATCTATGTCTCGATTGATGAAGGCAAGTGAGGAAAATCTTTTTTTTTTAACACAGCCAGTGGTTAAAATTTGGAATGCACTGTCCAAAAGTATGGTGGAGGCAAATTCAATTGTCGCTTTAAAAAGGGAATTGGATCATTATCGGAAGAAAAAATTACAGGACTATGGTGAAAAGGCAGGGGAGAGGCACAAGGTGAATTTCTGTTGCAGAGAGCCAGCACAGGCATGACAGGCCAAATGGCCTAGCGAATGGCCTCCTTCTGTGCTGTATCTATTCTATGATTTTAGGTACAGACAATGATCAAAAGGCTAATGACCTTTATATCTAGAGGACGAGTGCCCATCACACTAGAGCTGTTCAAAGCCCTGGGTAAACCACCACTGTGAGCAGCTCTGGACCTTAGGAAGGATATTGTGGCCTTGGAGGGATTTCAGCATAGGTTTACAAGAATACAAGGATTACATTACAAGGAGAGCTTACACAATCTTAGGAATTCTTGGAATTTAAAGGTGACGAGGTCTTTTAATCAAAGTTTTCAAAACATTAAGGGGAACAGGTAGGGTAGATTGGGAGTAACTGTTTCCACTAGCTGGGGAGTCCTGGACTAGGGCGTACAGTCAAAAAATTAGAGTCAGACCTTTCGGGAGTGAAAACACACACAAAGGCAATGAAGCATGGAATTCTCTTTCATAAATTGCAAGTATTGTTAGATTAATTATTCATTTTAAATTTGAGCTTAATAGATCTTTGCTAGCCAAAGGCATTAAGGGATATGGGGTAAAGGGACGGGCATTTGGGAATTAGGCTGCAGACCAACCATGAACTCGGTGAATGGCAGAAAAGGTTCGAGGGTGTGAACGCATTGGAGACAGTGCAGAAGAGGTTTACGAGAATGGTTCTAGGGATAAGACACTTCAGTTATGGGGCGGTGGTATAGTATCATCACTAGACTGGTAATTCAGAGACCTACGGTAATGCTCTGCGATCCAGGTTCGAATCCCACAATGGCAGATGGTGAAATTTGAGTTCAAAAAAAATCTGGAATTAAAAGTCTAATGTTGACCACAAAACCATTGTTGATTGTTGTAAAAACCCATCTGGTTCACTAATGCCCTTTAGGGAAGGAAATCTACCATCCTTACCTGGTCTGGCCTACATGTGACTCCAGACCCACAGCAATAGTGGACTCTTAAATGCCCTCTGAACAAGGGCAATTAGGGATGGGCAATAAATGCTGGCCCAGCAATGCCTACATCCCATGAATGAATAAATCAAAGTTATGAGGAAAGATTGGAGAAGTTGGGATTGTTTTCTTTGGAGAGGAGAAGGCTAATAGAAGACTTGATAGAAGTTTTCAAAATCATGAGGGGTCTGGACAGAGTAGACAGGGAGAAACCGTTCCCGCTCGTAAACGGATCAATTACCAAAAGACACAGTTTTAAAGTGATTTGCAAAAGAAGCAAATGCGAGGTGAGAAAAAACTTTTTCAAACAGCAAGTAGTTAGGGTTTGGAATGCACTGCCTGGAAATGTGGTGGAGGCAGGTTCAATTGGATGGTTATTTAGATAGAAACAATGCACAGAGTTATGGGGAAAAGGCAGGAGATTGGCACTAAGTTAAAATGCTCAGGGAGCTGGTGCAGACACGATGTGCCAAATGGTCTCCTTCTACACCATAACAATTCTGTGATTCTGAGGGGCTAAAGGTCCTACTCCTGTTATTGTGTTTGTATGATGGAGTCATTATGCTGCACGGTATGGCATGCAAAGCAACAAACTGTACTGATATGGGGTCTGTAATATTAAATGCCAGTGGCACTGCACAGCAGCATTGTAAAGAAAAACTTAACATATGCCACAAAAGGCAGGTGTCTAAAAGCTTGGTCAAAGAGTTTAAGCCGCACCTTAAAAAGCCAAGAGAGATAGAGAGGGGGAATTTTAAAGGGAAAATTTTAAAATTGAGGCATAGGGTCAGCTAGCAGGTGAATGAGGGTTGGTGTGAGTTAGGACACAGGCAGTAGAGTTGGATGTCCTCAAGCTTCTGCAAGGTAGAATGTGGGAGGCCAGCAAGGAGTGCACTGCAATAGTCAAGTCTAGAGGAAACAAAGGCATAGACGAGCAAAGCACAGGCAGGGTCAAACAATGTTACAGAGGTGGAAATAAACGGTCTAAAAATGATGGTGCAGGTATGTGGCCAGAAGCTCATCTCAGTCAAATATGAGATTGTGAACATTTGGATTGAGCCTCAGACAGTTGACATGGAGAGATGGCAACAAGGGAATGGAGTTTGTGCTGGGGAGTGAAGAAAATAGCCCATCTCTCCATATTTAACTGCAGGTAATTTCTGCTCATCCAGTACTGAATGATGGACAAGCAATGTGGTAATTTAACAACAGTAAACAACTCGAGAGAAGTGATGTGAGGCAGGCCTGGATCTCACAAGTATATATGTGTGTTATAAAAGCAAAAAACTGTGGATGCTGGAAATCAAAAACAAAAACAAAAATACCAGGAAAAACTCAGCAGATCTGACAGCATCTGCGGAGAGGAACACAGTTAACGTTTCAAGTCCATATGGCTCTTCAACAGAACTAAGGAAAAATAGAAAAGAGGTGAAATATAAGCTGGTTTAAAGGGGGTTGGGACAGGTAGAGCTGGATAGAGGGCCAGTGATAGGCGGAGATAACCAAAAGATGTCATCGACAAAAGGATAAAGAGGTGTTGAAGGTGGTGATATTATCTAAGGAATATGATAATAGGTGACATTAAGGGTAGAAAGCAGGACGAGCAAGGTACAGATAGCCCTAGTGGGGCTGGGGTTGGGGGAAGGGATCGAAATAGGTTAAAAGGTAGAGATAAAACAATGGATAGAAATACATTTAAAATTAATGGAAATAGGTGGGAAAAGAAAAATCTACATAAATTATTGGAAAAAAGGGGGATCGGAAAGGGGGTGGGATGGAGGAGAGAGTTCATGATCTAAAATTGTTGAACTCAATATTCAGTCCGGAAGGCTGTAAAGTGCCTAGTCGGAAGATGAGGTGCTGTTCCTCCAGTTTGCGTTGAGCTTCACTGGAACAATGCAGCAGGCCAAGGACAGACATGTGGGCATGTGAGCAGGGTGGAGTGTTGAAATGACAAGCGACAGGGAGGTCTGGGTCATGATTGCGGACAGACCGAAGGTGTTCCGCAAAGCGGTCACCCAGTCTGCATTTGGTGTCTCCAATGTAGAGGAAACTGCATTGGGAGCAGCGAATGTAATAGACTAAATTGAGGGAAGTGCAAGTGAAATGCTGCTTCACTCCTTTCAAGTGATATTAAACTCCTTTAAACCAGCTTATATTTCACCTCTTTTCTATTTTTCCTTAGTTCTGTTGAAGAATCATACAGACTCGAAACATTAACTGTGCTCCTCTCCGCAGATGCTGTCAGATCTGCTGAGTTTTTCCAGGTATTTTTGTTTTTGTTTTATATGTGTGTTATGTTTTGCTATGTATTATAAAAGGGCTGTGTGTTACTTGGTAGAATACACCCCTTCTTACCTTGTACCCATGTTCCTAGTTCGATGGTTCTACACACTACAAAAGAAACTCATCATTCACTGGGTTGCTCTTGCAGCATGTCTGCAGACATGATGGGCCAAGTGGTCACAGCACAGGAGGACACCATTTTATAAATCTACCTTGATCTGATGAAATCTCCCTGTGCTGTCCAGGAGATGGGAAGGAGAATATATAAATCTATGTCAGTCTGGCTACTTTATAAAATTATTTCTTTATTTTTTAAAAATGGACTGATATAATGGCCGTCACTGATCACATGATGGTAGTTCTGGAAGTTTCTGAGCAGTTTAAACATGGACAAAGAATTACACTCCTTGCATTATATAAACATTGCAGCCAAGCCCATGCAATGGATAGGCAGTCTGCACCATCCAGCTATGGACGAAGGCAGAGCTATTTGTGACTCATCTCCAATGCTGTGTTAATGGTTCTACAGTTATCTTCTAAAAACACAATGTGTTTTCATAAGAGGCCTCATTAGCTGAATAGCTCAACCCAAAACCTTTCCCGCATTTTGTGTGTGTAAAATAAACCAAGCCTCTTATTTTACCTCATCTCGAGTTTTCTGCAGGGTTATTAATAGCGGATTGGATCGCTCCAAAACTGAAGGGTTGGGGAACATATGCCAACACTTATAAAAGGGGAAATCAGAAATCAAAAAACACCTTTCTGTTTATGAATGGGTAATGAGTGGAGAAATTAGGGCTGTTCGAAATTAAACCCCCTCCTGTACGTAATATCCCTCAGTCTTCTTTTTGAATCCCATTAAATTTAAAATGTATGTAACTTACCCAGAATAAAGGGCCCGCAATCCTTCCTCTTTGCATATCTTGAGTAAGGCATGCAACATTCCCCTGTACTTAATCTCCTTGTAATGAGAGTCAATAAGCTGGCCCTGGACTTGCAGGCGAGTTTTTGTGAGGTCTATTGGAAAAGTTCCTAGAGTACAGAAAAAATAGCTTTTTACCACTTAAAAAAAAAACACAATTTCTGTCCAGTCACTAAAGCATCCTTCTGTCATCACCCTTTGTCTCCTACAAAGCCAATTTTGAATCCACCTCATCAAACTACCCTATATCCCATGTGCATTTGCCTTCTTTATAAGTCTCCCATGTGGGACCTTGTCAAAGGCTTTGTTGAAATCCATATAAACTACATCAACTGCACTACCCTCATCTACACAACTGGTCACCTCCTCAAAAAATTCAATCAAATTTGTTAAGCATGACCTCCCTCTGACAAAGCCATGCTGACTAAGCCTGATCAAACTTTGCCTCTCCAAGTGGAGATAGATTTTCTCCTTCAGAATTTTCTCCAATAGTTTCCCAACCACTGACATGAGAATCACTGGCCTGGCTAGTTCCCTGGCTTATCTCTACAACCCTTCTTAAATAGCAGAACCACATTAGCTGTTCTCCAGTCCTCTGGCACCTGCCCCGTGGTCAGAGAGGAAGTAAAATTTTGGGTCAGAGCCCCTGCGATCTCCTCCCTTGCCTCCCTCAGTAGTCTGGGACACAAATCATCCAGACCTGGAGATTTGTCCACTTTTAAGCCTGCCAACACCTCCAATACCTTGTCACTCCCTTTATCAATTTGCTCAAGAACCTCGCAGTCCCTCTCCCCGATTTCCATACCTTTATCCTCATTCTCTTGGGTGAAGATGGATGTGAAGTATTTGTTCCAACACTCTACCGATGCCCTCTGGCTCCACCCATAGATTGCTCCCTTGGTCCCTTATGAGCCCTACTCTTTCCCTGGTTATCCTCTTCCCATTGATATACTTATAGAATACCTTGGGATTTTCCCTACTTTTACCAGCCAGAGCTTTTGCATATCCCCTCTTTGCTCTCCTAATTGCTTTCTTAAGCTCCACCCTGCACTTTCTCTACTTCACTAATGCTTTTGCTGATTTGCTCCCCTTGTACCTACTAAAAGACTCTCTTTTCTTTCTCATCGTATCCTGAATATCTCTGGTCATCCATGGTTCTCTGAGCTTGTTACTACTTCCTATCACTCTAGAGGGAACATGTTGAGCCTGTACCCTCCCCATTTCCTTTCTGAACGCCCCCCACTGCTCCTCTGTAGATTTCTCCACAAGTAACTGTTCCCAGTCTACCTTGGCCAGATCCTGCCTTATTTTACTAAAATCCACTCTCCCTCAATCCAAAACATTTTTTTTGCAACTAGCCTTTAACATAGTTATCTCCATCAGTTTGGGGCAAAAGTGGGTCATTAGTATATTTGAAAATTTCCTGGAGATATTTACATTGCTGATGTAATATTAGTTTCATTCAGATGACTGAGTTGATCAGATAATGCAGTGGACATGGCACCAGAAGGAAGGTGACTCACTGAAAACAGCCAATCATCAACACAAAAGTGGAAGTCTTTTTAATTTGTTTACAGGATGTGGGCATTGCTGGCTCAGTCAGCGTTTATTGCCCGTCCCTAATTGCCCTTGAGAAGGTGATGGTGAGCTGCCTTCGTGAACCACTGCAGTCCATGTGGTATAGGTACACCCACAGTGCTGTTAGGGAGGGAGTTCCAGGATTTTGACCCAACGACAGTGAAGGAACGGTGATATATTTCCGAGTCAGGATGATGAATGGCTTGGCGGGAACTTGCGGGTGGTGCTGTTCCCATGCGTCTGCTGCCCTTGTCCTTCTAGGTAGTAGTGGTCTTGGGTTTCGAAGGTGCTGCCGAAGGAGCCTTGGCGAATTCCTGCAGTGCTTCTTGTAGATGGTACACACTGCTGCTACTGTGCGTCAGTGATGGAGGGAGTGAATGTTCGTGGCAATCAAGCAGCTGCTTTGACCTTGATGGTCTCAAACTTCTTCAATGTTGTTGGAGCTGCACAGTACTTAAGGAAGTGGCCCTAAAAATAGTGGATGCATTGGTGGTCATCTTCCAAGATTCTATAGACTTTGGAACAGTTCAAACAGATTGGAGGGCAGCTAATGTAACCCCACTATTTAAAAAGGGAGGCAGAGAGAAAACAGGGAATTATAGACCAGACAGCTTGACATCGGTAGTGGGGAAAATTCTAGAGTCCATTACAAAAGATTTAATAGCTGAGCACGTGGCAAACAGTGGCAGAATCGGACAGCGTCAGCATGGATTTATGAAAGGGAAATCATGGTTGACAAATCTACTGGAATTTTTCAAGGATGTAACTAGTAGAGTTGATAAGGGGGAGCCAGTGGATGTGGTTTATTTGGACTTTCAGAAGGCTTTCGGCAAAGTCCCACGTAAGAGATTGGCGTGTAAAATTAAAGGGCATGGGATTGGGGGTAGTGTAATGAGATGGATAGAAAACTGGTTGGCAGACAGGAAACAAAGAGTAGGAATAAACGGGTCTTTTTCCGAATGGCAGGCAGTGACTAGTGGGGTACCGCAGAGATCGGTGCTGGGACCCCAGTTATTCACAATATATATTAATGATTTAGATGAGGGAATTAAATGTAATATTTCCAAATTTGCAGATGACACAAAGCTGGGTGGGAGGGTGAGCTGTGAGGAGGATGCAGAGATGCTTCAGTGTGATTTGGACAAGCTGAGTGAGTGGGCAAATGCATGGCAGATGCAGTATAATGTGGATAAATGTGAGGTTATCCATTTTGGTAGCAAAAACAGGAAGGCAGATTATTACCTGAATGGCTATAAATTGAGAGAGGAATGTGCAACGAGGCCTGGGTGTCCTTGTACACCAGTCGCTGAAGGTAAGCATGGAGGTGCAGCAGACGGTAAAGAAGGCAAATGGTATGTTGGCCTTCATAGACAGAAGATTCGAGTACAGGAACAGGGATGTCTTGCTGCAATTGTACAGGGCCTTGGTGAGACCACACCTGGAATATTGTGTGCAGTTTTGGTCTCCTTATCTGAGGAAGGATGTACTTGCTATAGAGGGAGTGCAGCAAAGGTTTACCCAACTGATTCCTGGGATGGCGGGACTGACATATGAGGAGAGATTGAGTCGATGAGGATTCTATTCGCTGAAGTTTAGAAGAATGAGGGGGGATCTCATAGAAACCTATAAAATTCTAACAGGACTAGAAAGGGTAGATGTTCTCGATGGTGGGGGAGTCCAGAACCAGGGGTCACAGTTTGAGGATATGGGGTAGACCATTTAGGACTGAAATGAGGAGAAATTTCTTCACCCAGAGAGTGGTGAGCCTGTGGAATTTATTACCACAGAAAGTAGTTGAGACCAAAACATTGTATGCTTTGAAGAAGGAGTTAGATATAGCTCTTGGGGCGCAAGGGATCAAAGGGTATGGGGAGAAAGCGGGAGCAGGCTATTGAGTTGGATGATCAGCCATGATCATAATGAATGGCGCTGCAGGCTCGTCAGGCCGAATGGCCTACTCCTGCTCCTATGTTTGATCCAGGCAAGCGGAGAGAATTTCATCACACTCCTGACTTGTACCTTGTAGACGGTGGACAGGCTTTAGGGAGCCAGGAGGTGAGCTACTTGCCACAGGATTCCGAGCCTCTGACCTGCTCTTGTCTAAGCAAACCAGCTGATTTCTTACTGATTCTCAAGATTTGGGTGGGGTTAGCATGACTAGCATTTACAGGCTATCCCTAGCTGCCATTCTTTATGAACCGCTATTGTCTGTGTGGTGAAGGTGCTCCCACAGTCCTCTCAGGCAGGGAATTCCAGGATTTGGACCTAGTAACGATGAATGGACAATGAAGAACAGTGGGTGATTTATATACAAATCCGCGAGACTTGGACAACAACCTGGTGCTGTTCCCATGCAGACATCCAAGAATAAATGCGCTTTTAGGGTCTAGCCCAAGGGCAATAGATATACATCATATTATTTGTGGCTATTGACGCTATCAGTATCAGGCAAATTGGTGAATTTCTGGTGCTTCCTCACAAGGTGCTATTAGCCCACTTACTAGATTCTCATTTTATACAATATTAAGCATGTGGTACTGTGCTGAGGCTTCAGGACACTCTCACAATGCAGCCAGCAATTGATGACACCATGGGATTGTCAAAGTAAAAGATTTAGCACCACTTAACTCTGTTGGTCTATGTTCAATTTACTGGCCTCAGTACCCTTGCGGGGGTAAGGGGGTTAATCAGCCGGGATTTGAAGTGCTCACGGCAGAACACCAACACATGTTGGACCCTTTGTGCATTTCGTTGAACGAGTGCAGGGGAAGGCTTATGTTCTAGGGGCTCAGGCTTGCTTTCTCAGATCTCGCACAAACATACAGGCTAATTAAACAACTGTAAACGTGGAAGACAGTGGAGAGGGATAATGATAATGAAACTTACCAAACTCAGCAGTGACAGAGGCCAGGCCGCCATAGACAAAAGGTTTCCAGTTTAGATTGGACATCTCCCAGTCTTCACCACTTCTACATTTGAGAAGAGTAATCACGACGAGGTCAAATGGTAAAAAACACAGTTCCACGTTGTCCAACTGCAGGTTTGGATGCTGTGGTTACCTGAAATGTACAACTCAGTGATACTTTGCTCAGTATATTTCTCAGAGTGACTTGACAGCAATTATAAAAAGAAAAATCAATTGGTGGGGGCGAGAGTGGATTTTGGTATGTAGCGGGTATGAGGAGTGTGGAGGGATGGGGATGTGGGGGGGAGGGATGGGGATGGGGATGTGGGGGGGAGGGTTGGGGATGGGGATGTGGGGGGGAGGGATGGGGATGGGGATGTGGGGGGGAGGGATGGGGATGTGTGGGGGAGGGATGGGGATGTGTGGGGGAGGGATGAGGATGGGGATGTGGGGGGGAGGGATGAGGATGGGGATGTGGGGGGGAGGGATGAGGATGGGGATGTGGGGGGGGAGGGATGAGGATGGGGATGTGGGGGGGGAGGGATGAGGATGGGGATGTGGGGGGGGAGGGATGAGGATGGGGATGTAGGGGGGGAGGGATGAGGATGGGGATGTGGGGGGGGAGGGATGAGAATGAGGATGTGGGGGGGGAGGGATGAGGATGGGGATGTGGGGGGGGGGAGGGATGAGGATGGGGATGTGGGGGGGGAGGGATGAGGATGGGGATGTGGGGGGGAGGGATGAGGATGGGGATGTGGGGGGGAGGGATGAGGATGGGGATGTGGGGGGAGGGATGGGGATGTGGGGGGGGAGGGATGAGGATGGGGATGTGGGGGGGAGGGATGAGGATGGGGATGTGGGGGGGAGGGATGAGGATGGGGATGTGGGGGGGGGGGGATGTGGGGGGGAGGGATGAGGATGGGGATGTGGGGGGGAGGGATGAGGATGGGGATGTGGGGGGGAGGGATGAGGATGGGGATGTGGGGGGGAGGGATGGGGATGTGGGGGGGGAGGGATGAGGATGGGGATGTGGGGGGGAGGGATGAGGATGGGGATGTGGGGGGGAGGGATGAGGATGGGGATGTGGGGGGGAGGGATGAGGATGGGGATGTGGGGGGGAGGGATGAGGATGGGGATGTGGGGGGGAGGGATGAGGATGGGGATGTGGGGGGGAGGGATGAGGATGGGGATGTGGGGGGGAGGGATGAGGATGGGGATGTGGGGGGGAGGGATGAGGATGGGGATGTGGGGGGGAGGGATGAGGATGGGGATGTGGGGGGGAGGGATGAGGATGGGGATGTGGGGGGGAGGGATGAGGATGGGGATGTGGGGGGGAGGGATGAGGATGGGGATGTGGGGGGGAGGGATGAGGATGGGGATGTGGGGGGGGAGGGATGAGGATGGGGATGTGGGGGGGAGGGATGAGGATGGGGATGTGGGGGGGGAGGGATGAGGATGGGGATGTGGGGGGGAGGGATGAGGATGGGGATGTGGGGGGGAGGGATGAGGATGGGGATGTGGGGGGGAGGGATGAGGATGGGGATGTGGGGGGGAGGGATGAGGATGGGGATGTGGGGGGGAGGGATGAGGATGGGGATGTGGGGGGGAGGGATGAGGATGGGGATGTGGGGGGGAGGGATGAGGATGGGGATGTGGGGGGGAGGGATGGGGATGTGGGGGGGGAGGGATGAGGATGGGGATGTGGGGGGGAGGGATGAGGATGGGGATGTGGGGGGGAGGGATGAGGATGGGGATGTGGGGGGGAGGGATGAGGATGGGGATGTGGGGGGGAGGGATGAGGATGGGGATGTGGGGGGGGAGGGATGAGGATGGGGATGTGGGGGGGAGGGATGGGGATGTGGGGGGGGAGGGATGAGGATGGGGATGTGGGGGGGGAGGGATGAGGGGGGATGTGGGGGGGAGGGATGAGGGGGGATGTGGGGGGGAGGGATGAGGGGGGATGTGGGGGGTGAGATGGGTTGTCCGGGGGGGGGGGTGAGATGGGATGTGGAGGGGGATGTTAGGGGCACGGGGTGTGGGGGAGGGAGAAGGACGACGGGGGGGACGCGGGGAAGGGAGACCGGGAGAGGGGGGGAGGGACGGGGAGAGGGGGAGGGAGGGGGTAGGGAGGGATGTGCAGGGCGGGATGTGGAGGGGGGAATGTGGAGGGGAACGAGGGGGATGAGGTCGGGGTCATTGTGTGTGCGCCGCTCGCTCACCTGCCGCTCGGACTCCGGGCAGTGACTCTACTGCGCTGTCCGCCCGCGGAGCAGCACTTCCGCTGTGACCCGGACATGCTCATACATGGCCGCCCGTTGAACCGGAAATGGCCATTACCAAGGACACAAGGGCCTCCAAATCCGAACGAAGGGCTCAGATAATGGCGATAAAACGAGCTTACCGGGACGACAGACAGGATAACTGGATATAAACACGTGTAATCGGCAATAACCAGAGATAAAGGGAATAATCAGTGATCAGTACTGATAACCACCACTGCCATAGGATAACAATATTAAAAACCAGGAGTAGCTGAGCCTTGTAGCTGCCCCACCAATTAATATGATTAGGCTGATTTTCTGCCTCAAACCCATTGCCCTGCCCCGAATCCCATATCCCTTAATTAATGGGAACCCCAAAATGTGTAGATCTCAGTCTTGAATAAACTCAGTAACTGGACATCAACAATTCTCTTGGGTAGAGAATTCTAAATATTCACAACTGGGAAGGATGCCAACCATCCAGGATTGGCCTGCAGTCTCCAGGAATTGAAGATCAATCTCTAGGACAGCACTATGTGCAACCCTGGAGAAACCCCGTGGGGACATTTAGAAAGTTTTTGACATTTTCTTTGAACATTTTTCTTTATCAGATATAAAAATATTGAAAATGGGATATGGGGAGGTTGTTTCACTGACGGTCAAGCACCATCCAACTGGCTAAAGGGACTAAAGCAAAATGCAAAATACTGCGGATGCTGGAAATCTGAAATAAAAACAAAAATTGCTGGAAAAATGCAGCAGGTCTGACAGCATCTGTGGGGAGGAAGACAGAGTTAACCTTTCGAGTCTGTATGACTCTGCAAAGCTAAAGAGACTTTTGGCTTTTCAATTGGCATAGGAAGGCATTATGTTACATTATGTTGGCTGACTAATGGCTGGAACATAGATCAAGTCATGTGATGAAATCTCTAGAAATACGTTTAAGCACAGTTGGCAACCCTAACAACTGAGTGAAGAAATTTCTCTTCATCTCAGTCCAAAATGGCCGAACTTTATCCTGAGACAATGACCTTAAGTTCTAAACTTTACAGCCTAGGGAAACAGCCTCTCAGTTTCTAATGCTCCCAGAGTTTTATATGTTTCAATGAGACCACCCTTTGTTCTTATAACCTTCCAAATGTATCGGCCATCATTATTTTATCCTTTTGTGCAAACACTCAGGATTGAAACTATCCATGAAAAATCTTCATCTACCGTTGTTGAAATTTATAAAGTTCAAAATAAGGGTACAAGAAACAAAGAATCAAATTTAATTAACTAAATAATCCTTTCAGTTTTCTTTTGTATCTCTTAATCCATTCTGTTATATCCTCTGTATGTCTTATTTTATTCATATAGAGCTAGGAACCAATTGTTATGCAAATGTATGTCAGGAGGGCACATTTTACTGCTGCACTGCCGTTATATGCCAAGTAGCAACGTATCAGTCCACCAGCCACATGGAAAGCAGTGAGAAATAAACTCAATGAAACTCCAGCAGTTTGAGTCGAAAGTGTAATTATTTCTAACTTTTGGGAACTAGAAGGCATAATATGATCGCAGCGGGTGCCTATAAGACTCAAACATTTTAAATGGATTTAATGTTGAATTAGATTGAGAAAAATCAACCCGAATTCGTGCCAAAGAGAGAGAAAAATTGAGTGAATTATGCGAAAATGAAATGGCTGTCCTCACAGCAATGATCACACAGTTACAGCCCATAATGAATTGGGAAGCTGATGATATCACAGAGACATTTGAGAAGTTTAAACAAAAGTGGAGACTGACATTCAATAGCTTTCTAAAAGGTACTAATGAAGAGGAAAATGTCAGCTATATCTTTTTGTGGGCAGGTGAGAAAGGGTTAAATTTGTTTAATAGCTGGGAGTGAGTGAGATTTGAAATCTAGGAACAACCTGAATCAGAGGGAGACACAAAGAAAAATATGTTAATTGTATGTTCCACAGCACGGGAACAGATCCTCATGCTATTCTGGGGTTAAGCAGTTGCAAAGATTTCCAGCTGCTCTCAGTAAAACAATGAGGTTAGGGAGGCGACACTGGGGGTTGCAGGTAGTACACTCATTGAAAAGCGCCCTCTGGTCAAATGCAAGAAAGATTTGGTACAAGTGCACCCAGAGTGTTTTGATGAGATGGTTGGATCCTTTGAAGATTTGGAGTACCGCATCACTATTGATCCAGTGATGAACCCAATAATCCATCCCCCAGGGAAAGTATCAACAGAACTAAAAGGAAAGCTTGAAAGAACGCTCCAAGAGATAGAAGAAAAGAAAGTGATCACCAGTGTCATAGGCCCTAGAGATTGGGTCAATTCCATCGTGGTGAGAGAGAAGCCAAATGGACGGCTAAGAATTTGCCTGGATCCCAAAGATCTTAATCAGGAAATAAAGAGGGATCACTATCCCATTCTAACACTGGAATAGTTCACACCAGCACTGGCAGCGGCAAAGGTTTACAGCAAATTTGATGCTAGAAATGGCGACCGAAATGTGAAACTAGACACAGAATCATTGCTATTGACAACATTCAACACACCCTTTGGACAGTACAAATTCCTGCATCTACCTCTTGTCCTTAAAATGAGCCAGGATGGGTTCCAGCAGAAAGGAGCTAAGGCAAACAGAGGATGTAAAGTAGTTAGCATAGCTGATGATATCCAGATCTATGGTGTAGACGGAAAAGATCATGACTACCATCTACATGAAGCTATGAAGAGAACTGGGAACACTGGGATCAAGCTACATGCAGACCAAAACACAGGGAGATGGTGGCGTGGTGGTAATGTCACTGAACTCGTAATGCAGAGGCTCAGGCTATTGTTCTAGGGACATAGGTTCAAATCATGGCAACTTGTAAAATATAAATTCACTTACTGAAATCTGGAATGGTGACAATTAAACTATCATTGATTGACATAAAAACTCATCTGGTTCACTCATGTACTTTAGGGAAGGAAATCTGCTGTACTTACCCTGTCTGGCCTACATGTGAGTCCAGATCCACAGCAATGTGGTTGACTCTTAAATGGCCTCTGAAATGGCCTAGCAGGTTGCTCAGTTGAGGGGAATCACAGAATCACAATACAGAAGAGGCCCTTCAGCCCATTGAGTCTGCACCGACACGTGAGAAACACCTGACTTACCTACCTAATCCCATTTACCAGCACTTGGCCCATAGCCTTGAATGTTATGACGTGCCAAGTGCTCATCCAGGTGCTTTTTAAAGAACGTGAGGCAACCCGCCTCCACCGCCCTCCCAGGCAGTGCATTCCAGACCATCACCGCCCTCTGGGTAAAAATGTTTTTCCTCACATCCCCCCTAAACCTCCTGCCCCTCACCTTGAACTTAGGCCTCCTTGTGACTGACCCTTCAACTAAGGGGAACAGCTGCTCCCTATCCACCCTGTCCATGCCCCTCATAATCTTGTACACCTCGATCAGGTCACCCCTCAGTCTTCTCTGCTCCAACGAAAACAACCCAAGTCTAACCAACCTCTCTTCATAACTTGAATGTTTCATCCTAGGCAACATCCTTGTGAATCTCCTCTGCACCCCCTCCAGTGCAATCACATCCTTCCTATAATGTGGTGACCTGAACTGCACACAGTACTCCAGCTGTGGCCTCATTAAGGTTCTATACAACTCCAACATGACCTCCCTACTTTTGTAATCTATGCCTTGATTGATAAAGGCAAGTGTCCCATATGCCTTTTTCACCACCCCACTAACGTGCCCCTCTGCCTTCAGAGATATGACACGTACGCCAAGGTCCCTTTGTTCCTCAGAATTTCCTAGTGTCATGTCGTTCATTGAATACTTCCTTGTCAAATTACTTCTTCCAAAGTGTATCACCTCACACTTTTCAGGGTTAAATTCCATCTGCCACTTATCTGCCCATTTGACCATCCAGTCTATATCTTCCTATAGCCCAAGACACTCAACCTCACTGTTAACCACCCGGCCAATCTTTGTGTCATCTGCAAACTTACTAATCCTACACCCCACATAGTCATCTATGTCGTTTATATAAATGACAAATAATAGGGGAAATTAGAGATGGACAACAAATGCAGGCCATGACAGTGACACTCAGATCCCATGAAAGAATAAATAACATCGTGAAGGTGACAGAAGGTGCCAGTTTTTAAGAATGATGTACACACTTGACGAAGCGAAGCTGAGTCCTGAAAAAGCCACAATTATTTCTGAGATAGAAACTCCAAGAGACAAGAAAGAACTGACAAACTTCATTGGCTTGATCCAGTACGAGATTTTTCATACCTCACATATCAGAACACAGAGTAAACATACTAGAGCCGATGAAAGAAAATGATGATTATCCGTGGTCAGAGTCAAATGACAGGAGATTCAACAGACTCAAAGAAGCAGTATGCAAGGAGAAAAGTCTATCATACCATAACAGAAAGAAATCTGTCATTCTGCAAGTAGATGCTTCTACCAAAGAACTGCTACAAGAGAGAAAACCGATAGCATTCACATGCAGAGCTCTAACATCAGCTGAGACCAGATATGCCCACATAGAAAGATGCCAAAAGCTCTTTTCTTTTTCAGATTGATAGATGTTGAATGATTGTAGATGTAGTGTATTTGGATTTCCAGAAGGCATTCGATAAGGCGCCACATAAAAAGATATTGCACAAGATAGGAGCTAACGGAATTGGGGGTAATGTATTAGCATGGATTGAAGATTGGTTAACACACAGAAGACAGAGAATTGGGCTTAATGGGTCTTTTTCAGGTTGGAAAGACGTAACTAGTTGAGTGCCACAGGGATCAGTCTTAGTGCCTCAATTATTTACTACCGATATTAATGATTTGGAGGAGGGGGCAGAGTGTAATGTATCCAAATTTGCTGACAATACAAAAATAGGTGGGAGAGCATGTTGTAATGAGGACATAAGGAACCTGCAAGGGGATATAGATAGGTTGAGTGGGCAAAAACTTGGCAAATGGAGTCTAATGTAGGAAAGTGTGAGGCCATGCACTTTGGTAGGAAGAAGAAAAAGGCAAACTTATTTAAATGGAGAGAGACTCCAAAAAGGGGCAGCACAGAGGGACCTGGGTGTTCTTGTGCATGAAACACAAAAAGTTAGCATGCAGGTGCAGCAAGTAATTAAGAAGGCAAATGGAATTTTGGCCTGTTATCGCTAGGGGGCTGGAATTTAAAATTAGGAAACAAAAATAAAAATACCTGGAAAAACTCAGCAGGTCTGACAGCATCTGTGGAGAGGAATACAGTTAACGTTTCGAGTCGGAATGAGTCTTCAACAGAACTAAGGAAAAATAGAAGAGAGGTGAAATATAAGCTGATTTAAGGGGGGTGGGACAGGTAGAGCTGGATGTGGGCCAGTGATAGGTGGAGATTGCCAAAAGATGTCACAGACAAAAGGACAAAGAGGTGTTGATGGTGGTGATATTAGCTAAGAAACGTGCTAATAGGTGACATTAAGGGTAGAAAGCAGGACAAGCAAGATACAGATAGCCCTAGTGGGGGTGGGGTGGGGGGAAGGGATCGAAATAGTCTAAAAGGTAGAGATAAAACAATGGATGGAAATATATTTAAAAAGAATGGAAATAGGCAGGAAAAGAAAAATCTGTATAAATTTTTGGAAAAAAGGGGGATCGGAAAGGAGGTGGGGATGGAGGAGAGAGTTCATCATCTAAAATTGTTGAACTTAATATTCAGTCCAGAAGGCTGTAAAGTGCCTAGTCAGAAGATGAGGTGCTGTCCCTCCAGTTTGCGTTGAGCTTCAATGGAACATTGCAGCAGGCCAAGGATGGATATGTGGGCATGAGAGCAGGGTGGTGTGTTGAAATGGCAAGCGACAGGGAGGTCTGGGTCAAGCTTGCGGACAGACCGAAGGTGTTCCGCAAAGTGATCACCCAGTCTGCGTTTGGTCTCTCCAATGTAGAGGAAACCGCATTGGGAGCAGCGAATGCAGTAGAGTAAATTGAGGGAAGTGCAAGTGAAATGCTGCTTCACTTGAAAGGAATGTTTGGGCCCTTGGACAGTGAGGAGGGGGGAAGTAAAGGGGCAGGTGTTGCACCTTCTGCGGTTGCATGGGAAGGTGCCGTGGGAGGGGGCTAAGGTGTAGATGGAGGAGTGGACCAGGGTGTCCCGGAGGGAACGATCCCTGTGAAATGCCGCCAGGGGGGTTGAAGGAAGCTGTGTTCGGTGGTGGCATCATGCTGGAGTTGGCGGAAATGGCAGAGGATGATCCTTTGAATGCGGAGGCTGGTGAGGTGATAAGTGAGGACAAGGGGGCCCTATCATGGTTCTGGGGGAGAGAGGAAGGTGTGAGGGCGGTGCGCGGGAGATGGTCCGGACATGGTTGAGGGCCCTGTCAACCACCATGGGTGGGAAACCTCGGTTAAGGAAGAAGGAAGACATGTCAGAGGAAGTGTTTTTGAAAGTGGCATCATCAGAACAGATGCGACGGAGGCGAAGGAACTGAGAGAATGGGATGGAGTCCTTACAGGAAGCGGGATGTGGGGAGCTGTAGTCAAGGTAGCTGTGGGAGTCGGTAGGCTTGTAATGAATATTGGTGGACAGTCTATCACCAGAAATTGAGACAGGGAGGCCAAGGAGGGGAAGGGAAGTGTCAGAAATGAACCATGTCAAAATGACGGAGCGGTGGAAATTGGAAGCAAAATTAATAAATTTTTCCAGGTCCAGACGAGAGCATGAAGCAGCACCGAAGCAGTCATCGATGTAACGGAGAAAGAGTTGTGGGAGGGGGCCGGAGTAGGACTGGAACAAGGAATGTTCCACATATCCCATAAAGAGACAGGCATAACTGGGGCCCATGCGGGTACCCATAGCCACACCTTTTATTTGGAGGAAGTGAGAGGAGTTTAAGGAGAAATTGTTCAGTGAGAGAACAAGTTCAGCCAGACGGAGGAGAGTAGTGGTGGATGGGGATTGTTCGGGCCTCTGTTCGAGGAAGAAGCGGAGAGCCCTCAGGCCATCCCGGTGGGGGATAGAGGTGTAGAGGGATTGGACGTCCATGGTGAAGAGGAGGCAGTTGGGGCCAGGGAACTGGAAATTGTTGATATATTGTAGGGTTTCAGAGGAATCGCGGATGTAGGTGGGAAGGGACTGGACAAAGGGAGAGAGAATGGAGTCAAGATAGCAAGAAATGAGTTCCATGGGGTAGGAACAGGCTGACACGATCGGTCTGCCGGGACAGTCCTGTTTGTGGATTTTGGGTAGGAGGTAGAAGGGGGCCATTCGAGGTTGGGAGACTATGAGGTTGGAAGCTGTGGAAGGTAGATCTCCAGAGTAGATGAGGTCAGTAACAGTCCTGGAAACAATGGTTTGATGTTCAGTGGTGGGGTCATGGTAGGAGGAAGTGTCTGCAAATTGACGCTCAGCCTCTGCGAGGTAGAAGTCAGTGCGCCAGACAACAACAGCACCACCCTTGTCAGCGGGTTTGATGACAATGCCAGGGTTGGACCTGAGAGAACGGAGTGCAGCAAGTTCAGAGAGAGACAGGTTAGAGTGGGTTAGAGGAGCAGACAAATTGAGATGACTGATGTCACGCCGGCATCCGCCCTCACACCTTCCTCTCCCTCCCAGAACCATGATAGGGACCCCCTTGTCCTCACTTATCACCCCACCAGCCTCCGCATTCAAAGGATCATCCTCCGCCATTTCCGCCAACTCCAGCATGATGCCACCACCAAACACATCTTCCCTTCACCCCCCCGGCGGCATTCCGCAGGGATCGTTCCCTCTGGGACACCCTGGTCCACTCCTCCATCAGCCCCTATACCTCAACCCCCTCCCACGGCACCTTCCCATGCAACCGCAGAAGGTGCAATACCTGCCCCTTTACTTCCCCCCTCCTCACTGTCCAAGGGCCCAAACACTCCTTTCAAGTGAAGCAGCATTTTACTTGCACTTCCCTCAATTTAGTCTACTGCATTCACTGCTCCCAGTGTGGCTTCCTCTACATTGGAGAGACCAAACGCAGACTGGGTGACTGCTTTGCGGAACACCTTCGGTCTGTCCGCAAGCATGACCCAGACCTCCCTGTCGCTTGCCATTTCAACACACCACCCTGCTCTCATGCCCACATATCCATCCTTGGCCTGCTGCAATGTTCCATTGAAGCTCAATGCAAACTGGAGGAACAGCACCTCATCTTCTGACTAGGCACTTTACAGCCTTCTGGACTGAATATTGAGTTCAACAACTTTAGATCATGAACTCCCCCCTCCATCCCCACCCCCTTTCCGATCCCTCTTTTTTCCAATAATTTATATAGATTTTTCTTTTCCCACCTATTTCCATTCTTTTTAAATGTATTTCCATCCATTGTTTTATCTCTACCTTTTAACCTATTTCGATCCCTTCCCCCCACCCCACCCCCACTAGGGCTATCTGTATCTTGCTCGTCCTGCTTTCTACCCTTAATGTCACCTATTAGCACATTTCTTAGCTAATATCACCACCGTCAACACCTCTTTGTCCTTTTGTCTATGACATCTTTTGGCAATCTCCACCTATCACTGGCCCTCTATCCAGCTCTACCTGTCCCCCCCCCCCCCCCCCCCCCCCCCCCCCATTAAAGCAGCTTATATTTCACCTCTCTTCTATTTTTCCTTAATTCTGTTGAAAAGTCATTCGGACTCGAAACGTTAACTGTATTCCTCTCCGCAGATGCTGTCAGACCTGCTGAGTTTTTCCAGGTATTTTTATTTTTGTTTTTGTTTTTGATTTCTAGCATCCGCAGTTTTTTTGCTTTTAAAAATTGGGAAGTCTTGTTACAACTGTACAGGGTGTTGGTGAGGCTGCACCTGGAGTACTGTGTACGGTTTTGGTCCCCGTATTTCAGAAAGGATATACTGGCATTGGAGGCAGTTCAAAAGAGGCTGATTCCTGGCATGAAGGGGTTGACTTAGCAAGAACTGCTAAACAGTTTAGGCTTTTATTCATTAGAATTTAGAAGAATGAGGTGATCTTATTGAAATATACAAGATTTTGAGAGGGATTTTCAGGGCAGATGTTGAGAAGATGTTTCCACTAGTGGGGAATCTTGAACTAGGGGGCATAGTTGCAGAATAAGGGGACAGTCATTTTAAACTGAGATGCGAAGGAATTTCTTCTGTCAGAGGGTAGAGAATGTCTGGATTCTCTACCCCAGAGAGTTGTGGAGCTAGATCACTGGAAGTATTTAAAGAGGAGGTAGATAGATTTTAGAAATATCGGGGAGTTGAGGGCTATGAGGAGCTGGCAAGAAAGAGGAGTTGAGGCCTGGGGCAGATCAGCCATGATCTCATTGAATGGCGGCGCAGGCTTGAGGGGCCGAATGGCCTACTCCTGCTCTGATTTCTTATGTTCTTATGATTCACAAAGAGCTAGGAACTAATTGTTTGTTGGTGCTGCATTTATTGCTACACTGCAGTCAGGTGCTGAGCAACAATGTGTTAGTCCACCAGCCACATGGAGAGCTGCAAGAAATAAACTTATTGAAGTTCCAGCATTTTGAGTCTAAAAGTATGATTATTTTGAATTTCTGGAAACTAGAAAACTGGGAACTAGGAACTAGCCTTTATTCAAGTTTTGACTTGAAAGCCTCAGCTTCTAATGAAACCCCCTAAGCCTGAATTAGCATTTTAAACAAAGCTGTGACACTGCGAGTTCAATTTGAATTATGCATTCTAATTTAGGACATAAGAAACATAAGAAATAAGAGCAGGAACAGGCCATTTGGACCCTCGAGCCTACTCAGCCATTCAATATGATTATTGCTGATCTGAGTGTAGCCTTAACTCCACTTTCCTGCCTAGTCCCATTACCCCTGACTCCCTCGTAGATCAAAAATCTATCTACCTCAGCCTTGAATATATTTAATGACCCAACACTGGTCTTAGGTGAAGAATTCAAAAGATTCACAGCCCTTCTGAGCATATGCTTTGTGCCTAATTTCACAGGTTACATCAGTACCAATCAACTGTCCTGACATTTTTCTCCCATTTCTACCGGTTGATTTTCAAAGTAAAATAAGAGGCTAAATTTCCATAGCTTTATTAAGCTGCAGGATATATAGAGAGCTTTTTCTTGAAGAAGTTAATATGTGAATACAGAAGTGATGAAGATAGCATACTTTGTAACTTTGAATTTGTTTCATTACTTTCAGGAAATTTCACAAAGATTGGCCGAGTGGTTAAAACAGAGAGGTTGAGTGTCTTGGGCTACAGGAAGATATAGATGGGGTGGTCAAATGGGCAGGTAAGTGGCAGATGAAATTTAACCATGAAAAGTGTGAGGTGATGCACTTTGGAAGGAGTAATTTGACAAGGAAGTATTCAATGAATGGCATGACACTAGGAAGTTCTGAGGAACAAAGGGACCTTGGCGTATGTGTCCATAGATCTCTGAAGGCGGAGGGGCATGTTAGTGGGGTGGTGAAAAAGGCATATGGGACACTTACCTTTATCAATTGAGGCATGGATTACAAAAGTAGGGAGGACATGTTGTAGTTGTATAGAACCTTGGTGAGGCCACAGCTGGAGTACTGTGTGCAGTTCTGGTCGCCACATTATAGGAAGGATGTGATTGCACTGGAGGGGGTGCAGAGGAGATTCACCAGGATGTTGCCTGGGATGAAACATTTAAGTTATGCAGAGAGGTTGGATAGACTTGGATTGTTTTCGTTGGAGCAGAGAAGACTGAGGGGCGACCTGATCGAGGTGTATAAGATTATGAGGGGCATGGACAGGGTGGATAGGGAGCAGCTGTTCCCCTTAGTTGAAGGGTCAGACACGAGGGGACACAAGTTCAAGGTGAGGGGCAGGAGGTTTAGGGGGGATGTGAGGAAAACCTTTTTACCCAGAGGGTGGTGACGGTCTGGAATGCACTGCCTGGGAGGGTGGTGGAGGCGGGTTGCCTCACATCCTTTAAAAAGTACCTGGATGAGCACTTGGCGCATCATAACATTCAAGGCTATGGGCCAAGTGCTGGTAAATGGGATTAGGTAGGTAGGTCAGATGTTTCTCATGTGTCGGTGCAGACTCGATGGGCCGAAGAGCCTCTTCTGCACTGTGTGATTCTGTGATTCTAGGTTGTTTCCCTTTGGAAGAGCCCATCGCATTTCACAAATTCAGTGGCTCCAGGCAGTGTGGCCCTTCATATTGAAAAATATCACTTACACGCTCAAGTCAGTATGAATCTGAAGAGGTGATGCTTGTCCTTTAAACAGAGGCTTGTTTGTGAATCACAAATTAACAAATAGAGCAATGCTGCTGGCTTTCTTTCATTCCTTAAATTTTTGAATAGTTTGTCCTGTCCATGCTATCTTGATTAACTTTAATTCCTGATTGAAATAGCAGCTCAGTTCAGTGTAGACGTCCATGGTAACACCAGCTTTTTTATGTAGTCACAATATACGGATTCATTCACTCGCTCACTCACCTTTTCCAGAACCGCTTCATCCAATTCAGGGTCACGGGGAGTTGGACTATCCTTAAATAAAGATCTGCTGCAATAAAGAATTTTCTGATCGAATACCCCCATCCACTGACTTCACCAACGGACTTCCCCATGCCTCAACCTCTTATGTTCACTGATCTCTTGATCCTGTTTATACTGTGCTTCACTGCATTAGCCTGCCCAACAAACCCATTACCTTCTGGGTGGGCAAGGTTCCCTTTATCCATCCCTGATGTTTAACTTGTGTCCTGCATTAAGTATACTTAATTGCAGTGAACAGTTTGTTCTGGATTTGTTTTGTTCATTGTCCTCTCTGTGAAACTGCAGCAATTCTCTGCAGAATGCCCGGCCCAACATTCTTCAGCTTGTAGTTTGTGAGATGGAGTGGTTCTTTCTGACTATTGTACTACAAGAAAGGTTCCCTGAAAGTGTCGTGAGTCTTGAATTCTTTCTCGACAGAAATTGTGTTTTTTTTTAAGTGGTAAAAAGCTATTTTTTCTGCACTCTAGGAACTTTTCCAATAGACCTCACAAAAACTCGTCTGCAAGTCCAGGGCCAGCTTATTGACTCTCATTACAAGGAGATTAAGTACAGGGGAATGTTGCATGCCTCACTCAAGATATGCAAAGAGGAAGGATTGTGGGCCCTTTATTCTGGGTAAGTTAAATACATTTTATATGTAATGGGATTCAAAAAGAAGACTGAGGGATATTACGTACAGGAGGGGGTTTAATTTCGAACAGCCCTAATTTCTCCACTCATTACCCATTCATAAACAGAAAGGTGGTTTTTGATTTCTGATTTCCCCTTTTTTAAGTGTTGGCATATGTTCCCCAACCCTTCAGTTTTGGAGCGATCCAATCCGCTATTAATAACCCCACAGAAAACTCGAGATGAGGTAAAATAAGAGGCTTGGTTTATTTTACACACACACAAAACGCAGGCAAGGGGTTTTGCAACGTCTGCCCCTTTATGCATTCAATCAAAGGAAGAGGAATAAGGGAAAGAAAGGGGTTCAGTGCAGAGACCACAATAAAAATAAGAATTATGGTTTCATGTGAGTCCAGAGTCCAGTAAGTCAATGTCCAATGAAGGTTCTTTCAGGTGGTTTTGTCTGGCAGATGTCTTGGAACTGTTTGTCTAATCTGAATTTCGCTGATAAAAAAGGCACATACTCTATTTGCTTATATCTGTAACAAGATAGAAAGGGAGAGAATAAAAAGCATTTTTTCATTCCAAAGTCTTTGCCTTAAAAAGAAAACAAAATTTAAAATCAGCTGAAGACTCTTAGGGAAACATTGGAAAGGCAGAGTAGGAGGGGAAGGAGAAAAGAGGTGAACAGAGTGAGAGTGAGGGGGCCTCTCATTTCTTCACAACTCTATGGGGTCGGGGTGGCTATAGGGATAAGAATGGACATTTAGGACAATCACAGATAACAGATATTACAATCCACGTGGGGAACTGTAAACTAAAATAACCAAATTTACCCCAATTGACGAAATTACCAACAAGATTCCACTTTTTGTAGCTTTTACTTTAACAGGAATCAGAACCAACACAAATTAAACAAAAACTAACAGGCGAAAGATACTTCAAATAAAAAGATAAATTACACTCTAATTAGTCGATACAACAAAGATGTGCCTTGCACAAGCACAAGCATCCACATTACACCCCGAACAAATGCAGCATTACCTAGCTACACAGTTCCAGAATATGCTGTTCCTTATTTATTCATGGCAGGCCTGGTGTCCTATCCAACAATAGATTTCACCTTTGGGTTTCATGGGTATGATTATCATCAACAAGGTACACGTCTATGAACTCTCTCTCCCTCAGGTCACAGCAGTCCTGATGGTGTAGCTTTCCAGAGTTCTTTTCAACCGACCAACCAATAACACCTCGGTTCACTGTTTAGCCACTTCTGGGAAGACACCCAGCACTTTAGTATCTCCGAGCTTTACGCACAGCTTTCCAGTTTTTTTTCCCAGCTAGCAGGCATGTTGTCTCCTAGAGCTCCCGTCTCCTTTCCTTTCTGCTGAACAGAAAACCTAATCTCTTCCTGAGAATGATTTGTTTCTTCTCCTCTTCTACTTGGTCTACTTTCTCTTCATGTCTGTGTTTGTGCACTGATTGCCTTCACCCTCCAGTTCCTCTGCTTGTAGCTATCCTTGCTATCTACAGCTCTCCTTTGTGTCTGTCAACCACACGGCTTTTTTCTTCACTTCCTTCCTATAGGATCCGAATCAAGGGTTGCCAGGTCACAATAACCTATATTCCTTATTATTAAAGAAAATTACAATTGATCCCTGTACAATTGATGCAAACACTTAAAAGTCATTTTCAAACATTCTTAAAAACAATTATAGATTCCACTGATAAAGAAATTTCAAATTTTCCTGTCTACTGATTCCAGGTGAAAGGCCGACACACTGGGGATAATCAGAAATAACTGAATAAACACAGAAATCAGAGATAAATAAAGATATTCAGCAGTAATCAGGGATACTGAAATAACCAGTCGCAACCACAGATCATCAGGGATAAACAGTGATACCTAGAAATAACCAGGAATAACTCGAGATAAACAGCAGAAACCATAGATAACCAGGTGAGAACTCAGAAATGTAGTAAACTGTTCTAGACTTCAGGAAGACATAGACTGGGGAAATGAGCAGAGGTATGGCAACAATAGCAACTTGTATTTATATAGCATTTTTAATGTAAAACATTCCAAGGCGCTTCATAGGAGCTTTATCAAATAAAATCTGTATCAATGACTTGGATGAAGGGACAGAATGTATGGTTGCTAAATTTGCCGATGACACCAAGATCGGTAGGGAAGTAAGTTGTCAAGAGGAGATAGAGAGTCTGCAAAGGGATATAGACAGGTTAAGTGAGTGGGAAAAAAATTTGGCAGACGGAGTAAAATATAGAAAAATTTGAACTTATCCACTTTGGCAGGAAGAATAGAAAAACAGTATACTATTTAAATGGAGCAAGATTGCAGAACTCTGTGGTATAGAGGGATCTGGGTGTCCTGGTACATGAAAGTACAAAAGGTTAGTATACAGATAGAGCAGGTGATTAGGAAGACAAATGAAATGTTGACATTTATGGCGATGGGAATAGAATATAAAATTGGGGTGTTTTGCTACAGTTGTACAGGGCATTAGTGAGACCATACCTGGAGTTCTGTGTACAGTTTTGGTCTCCTTATTTGAAAAAAGGACACAATTGCTTTTGAAGCAGTTCAACGAAGGCTCGCTTGACTTATTCCTGGGATGAAGGGGTTACCTTACGAAGAAAGGTTGGGCCTATACCCATTGGAGTTTAGAAGAAAGAGGTGATCTTATTGAAATATATAAGATCCTGAGGGGACTTGACAGGGTGGATACGAGGAGAATGCTTCCTCATGTGGATAACAAGGGGGCACCATTTGAAAGTAAGAGGTTTCCCTTTTAAGATAGAGATGATGAGATTTTTTTTCTCTGAGAGGGTAGTTAGTTTGCGGATTTCTCTTCCCCAGAAAGCAGTAGATGCTGGGTCACTGAATACATTCAAGGCTGAGTTAGTAGATTTTTGATAGATAAGGGAGTCAACAGTTATGGGGGGACCAGACAGGAAAGTGGAGTTGAGGCCATAATCACATTCTCCATGATTTTATCGAATGGCAGATTAGGCTCGAAGGGCAGAATGGCCTACATCATATGTTCCTATGTAAAATCTGAAAGTGGATATTACCAAAAGCTTGGTCAAAGAAGTAGGTTTTAAGGAACACCTTGAAAAAGGAGAGAGAGACAGAGAGAGACAGAGAGGTACAGGGAGGGAATTTTAGAGCTCATGGCCTAGGCAGCTGAAGACACAGCCACCAATGGTGGAGTGATGGAAATTGGGGGATGCTTAAGAAGCCAAAATTAGCGAAACTGAGAGATCTCAGCGGGTTGTATGACTGGAGGAGATTACAGAGGGTCGAAACCAAAGAATGTTTTGAAAACAAAGATGAAAATTTTTAAATCAAGGCACTGTTTAACTGGTAGGTCAGTAAGCAAAGGGCTGATGGATGAATGGGATTTGGCCAACTAATTCACAATTAGACAGTCCTTCCAGGAGTGACTGACACCATTCAACCTGAAAAGGTGTCTCACACTGACCCAAATTCAGTCCCAATGCCCTTTCCATCATTATAACAAAGTTTTATGGGCTGACACTTCATCAGCAAAAGGTGAGTCACTAAATGAGCAGAAAATCATGCAAGCAGAAAGTCCGTGTTAGAAAGAGATAAACCCTTGAGCCTATTACATAGCTATTTTCTGATTATTTAAAGCAGTAGTGTCAAACTGAGGTTGGTGGACCCCTGGCAATCTATAGAGATCCTCCAGGGAAACACAAAATAATGTGAAAGTGCTCACTGAGCAGGGCTGACCTCACAGGTGGGTGTCAACCCAATGCACCATGGTTAGATGAGTGCTTTGTCTGCACTGGAATGCTGTTTTGGGCTGCAGTAGAGTGCTTCAGTTGGAGTTTGGTGACTAAGGGAATTCAATGAGGAGGAAGGAGGTGATTCTTTCCTTTTCTACCTTTCCTCAGAAAGAAGAGCAGCGTGGTAAGTAGGAGCTGGTGAGTAAATTAGAAAAGTGTAATTTTTTTAAACAAGTTGATATATTGCATTTAACTGAGAAGCACCAGGAATAAGTGTTATGAGATAGCCTTTAGTGAAGCTGAGTTATTTAAAAACCCCAGAGGGAAACATTAGACAACTGTCATAACCTACATTTTTAAGTGGTATGTTTGAGATGCAGTTCTAAATTCAGGAATCAGACCACCAGTTCTCAAGAGGTTTTATATTATGCTAAATGAAACATTATATTAATTTATTCAAGTTAAATATATTCACTTGGCTACAAACTACTACTTTCATAACTTTTAACAAATTCCCAAACTAATCTCCATTAAGGCAACAGCAACCCATAGACTTAACCAGACACCAGGCAAAGCATTTTCACCGTACAAATTCAAAATTAGGTTCCTTTCACTTTGATTCCTGTGGAGACAGTTGTAGGCTCACAGCTACTTTGATCTTACATTGCTTCTGCCCTGCACACACAAAACCGCTATCCTTATACCTAGCACAACTCATTGAATGTAAATTCTCATTGTATCACCAGCGTCTTCTAACAATAAAACCCCTTTCACAGAACCAATTTTGTTAGTAATATAAACGTATTGCTTGGTCTCTGCTAGCTAGGTGCCATATTTCACTTGCCTTCTTGAATGTTCTATTCAAAAATTGCAAATGCACTCTACCTCTCTTACATCTCAAAACTAGTACACATCAAAGCACCCAGACTGGCTGTCTTTAATCCAATTAAGACACACCCACAAACTAAACCTCTATTAATATAATAGCTTCATGACACAGAGAAATTTAGGGTCAATATAATAAAGTAATATGAATAATCCAAAGTTAAATAAAGTTAATGTAAGGGAAGTAGGGTTAAAACATGGCAGGGTGGCTCAGTCGAGTGGAATGCATGTCCTGTAATATGTGCAGAGTCATGGATGGTACCAGCATCCCAGATGACCATACAAGTGCAGGAAGCGCTGCCAGGTGAAGGAACTTGACCTCCGGGCTTTAGAGCTCAAGCGGTGACTGGAGTCACTGTGGTGCATCTGCAAGGTGGAGAGCTACGTGGATAGCATGTTCAGAGAGATGCTTAAGGTTCTGGAGACAGAGAGAGAATGGCTGACCACCAGGCAGTCCAAGAGAAGTAGGCAGGTAGTGCAGGAGTCCCATGGGGTCCCGTTCACAAATCGGTTTTCCATTTTGGAAGCTGATTCCTTAGAAGAGTTCAGTCAGAGCCAAGTTTGTAGCACCTCAAGCTGTACAGGAGGGTGGAAGAAGAAAGGAAAAGCAATAGTGATAGGGGATTCATTGGTTAGGGGAGCAGACAGGCATTCCTGTGGCTGTAGACGTGACTGCAGGGTGGTATGTTGCCTCCCTGGTGCCAGGGTCAAGGATGTCACAGAGTGGCTGCAGGATATTCTACTGGGGGAGGGCGATCAGCCAGAGGCCGCAGTCCACATTGGTACCAATAATTTATGTAGGAAGGGGAATATGGTCCTGCAATCAGAATTTAGGGAGCTAGGTAGAAAAATAGCAAGCAGGACCTCAAATATAGTAATCTCCAGATTACTCCCAGCGCCACGTGTCAGAAATAGGAGGATAAAGCAGATGAATGTGTGACTGGAAAGACGGTGCAGGAGGGAGGGCTTTAGATTCCTGGGGCACTAGGACCGGCTGTGGGGGAGATGGCACATGTACAAGCCAGATGGTTTGCACCTGAATAGAGCTGGGACTGAGTCCCTTGCGGGGCATTTTGCTAGTGCTGCTGGGGGGGCTTTAAACTAACTTTGCAGGGGTGTGGGAACCAAGAGAACATAGTAGAGAAGAATGCCAGGGTGCACAAAACACTGGGAGGGACAGATAGCAGTAGTATAGAGAATAGTAATTTAATAGGTAAAGTCAGGGTAAGGGAGAAAGTAACAATATCTAAACGCATGTATGCGATTTCATGGAGTGTAGTAAATAAGACTGGGGAGTTAGAGGCATAGATTGCCATGTGGAAATATGGTGTTGCAGCGATAACAGAGACCTGGCTCAAGGAAGGGCAGAACTGGGTGTCAAATGTTTCCAGGTACAACGTGTTCAGAAATAATAGGAAAGGAGGAGGGGTGGTGGTATTTGTTAGGGAGAGTGTTGCAGTGCTGGAGAAAGAGGATGCCCCAGAGGGTTCAAGGACAGAATCAATTTGGCTAGAGCTAAGGAACAAAAAGGGTGCAATTACATTGCTCGGTATAGTCTATAGACTGCCAAATAGTGAGAAGGATGCAGAAGAACAAATTTTCAGGGAAATTACAGAGAGATGCAAGCATTATAGAGTAGTTATAATGGGTGACTTTAGTTAACCAAATGTAGACTGGGACAGTGGTAGTGTAAAGGGCAGAGAGGGGAAAAAGTTCCTAGATTGTGTTCAGGAGACTTTTCTACAGCAGTATGTGTCCAATCCAACAAGAAAAGATGCTCTGTTGGACCTGGTTCTTGGAAATGAGGTGGGCCAAATAGATCAAGTGTCAGTGGGGGAACATTCAGGAGACCGTGATCATTGTATTGTACATTTTAGGATGATGATAGAAAAGGATGGTAGGCAATCTAGAGTAAGAATAATTAACTGGACAAGAGCCGACTTTGATGGGGCAGAATGGAACTGAGCTAGATTGGCTGAAATGAAAGATTGGCAAGAAAAACTGTAGCTGAACAATGGGCTACCTTCAAAAAGGAATTGGTTTGGGTACAGCCAAGGTATGTTCTATCGAAAGGGAAAGGTAGGACAAACAAATCCAGAGCTCCCTAGATGAGAAAGGAGTTAGAAATTAAGATAAAGAAGAAAAAGTGCATTTATGTCAGGTGTCAGGTATAAAAACAATTGAGAACCAAGAAGAATACAGAAGGTTCAGAGGGGAGGTGAAAAAGCTTATTCGAGAAGCGAGGAGGGATTATGAGAAAAGACTGGCAGCCAACATAAAGGGGAATCCCAAAATCTTCTATAGGCATATAAATAGTAAAAGGATAGTAAAAGTAAGAGTTGGGCCAATTAGGGACCTAAAAAGGAATTTACAGATGGGCGAAGGGGCCATGGCTGAGGTATTAAATGAATACTCTGCATCCATCTTTACCAAGGAGGTAAATGCTACCTAGGCCATGGTGACAGACAAGGAAACTCTGACACCAGAACAGCTCAAAATTATTGAGGAGGAAGTGTTAAATAGACTGTCGGTACTTAAAGTTGACAACGCACCAGGACCAGATGAGATGCATCCAAGGATATTGAAGGAAGTGAGAGTAGATATTGCAGTGGCACTGGCCTTAATCTTTCAGCCTTCCTTAGACTCAGGTGTGGTGCCAGAGGACTGGAGAATTGCAAACATTATACCCTTGTTCAAAAAAGGTTGTAAGGATAAATCCAACAATTACAGACCAGTCAGTTTAACTTCAGTGGTGGGCAAGATTCTAGAAACAATTATTTGGGATTGAATTAGTAGTCACATGGAAAAATATGAGTTGATAAGGAACAGCCAGCAGGGATTTCTGAAGGGGAAATCGCGTTTAACTAACTCACTGGAGTTTTTTGAAGAGGTAACAGAAAAGGTCGATGAGGGTAATGCTGATGGTGTGGTGTACATGGACTTTCAAAAGGCATTTGAAGGTATCTTGAAGGTATTTAAAATATCCAAAAGTGGCAGTGGAATCTTTACTTCTGACTTCAGTACACATACCTTCTCATAATAAAATAAAAACGGAAGATCATTGCAATAGCTTGGCCAAGTTTCCCTTCGGAATTTGGTCAGCCCAGCAATTACCACCTGCCATATCATAACACTTGCTATAACTTTATAGGGCATTGATAAGACCGCACCTACAGAACTGTGTACAGTTTTGGTCTCCTTACTTAAGGAAGGATGTACTTGCATTGGAAACAGCTCAGAGAAGTTTCCCTAGCTTCATTCCTGGAATGAGGGGTTGTCTTATGAGGAAAGGTTGAGCAGGTTATGCCTATACTCATTGGAGTTCATAAGAATGAGAGATGATCTTATTGAAACATAGTATATTCTGAAGGGGCTTCACAGGATAAATGCTGAGATAATGTTTCCTCTCTTGAAGGAATCTAGCACCCTGGAACCATTGTTTAAAAATAAGGGGTTTCCCATTTAAGATGTAGATGAGGAGACATTTCTTCCCTCAGGGGGTTGTGAATCTTTGGAATTCTCTTCCCCAGAGACCAGTGGATGCTGGTTCATTGTAGCCTGAGTTAGAAAGACTTTTGATCTGCAAGGGAGTCAAGGGATTTAGACGGTAATGGATATTTTTGGAGCTGGAGAAAGCTTTGTATTGAGTTCCCCAGGGATCGGTGTTGAGACCCTTGCTGTTCCTGACATATATTAATGAGTTAGATCTTGGTGTGCAGGGGACAGTTTCAAAGTTTTCAGATAATACAAAGCTTGAGAGTGTTGCAAACTATGAAGACGAAGGTGTGGAACTTTAAGAGGACATAGACAAGTTGGTAGAGTGGGCAGATAGGTGGCAGATGAAGTTCAATGCAGAGAAGTGTGAGGTGATGCATTTTGATAGGAAGAACATGGACAGACAATACAAAATAAGGGGTGAAATTTTGAAGGGAGTGCAGGAGCAGAAAGACCTGGGTGTGTATCTGCATAGATTATTGAAGGTGGCGGGACAGGTGGAGAGAGCAGTTAATAAAGCATATAGCATCCTGGGCTTTATTAATAAGGCTATAGACTACCAGAGCAAGGAGGTTATGCTGAATTTATATAAGATACTCGTTAAACCTCAGCTGGAGTATTGTGTACATTTCTGGGCACCACTTTATAGGAAGGATGTGAACACATTGGAGAGAGTGCAGAAGAGGTTTACAAGAATGGTTCCAGAGATGAGAAACTTCAGCTATGGGGATAGATTGGAGAGGTTATGACTGTTCTCCTTGGGGAGAAGGCAGCTAAGAGGAGATTTGATAGAGATGTTCAAAGTCATGGAGGGGGCTGGACAGAGAAGATAGAGAGAAGGTGTTCCCACTCGTAATTGATCAGGAACGAGGGGACACAGATTTAAAGTGGTTTGCGAAAGAAGCAAATGTGACACGAGAAAAAACTTTTTCACACAACGAGTGGTTCAGGTCTAGAATGCACTGTCTGGAAATATGGTGGAGGCAGGTTCAATCGAGGCATTCAAGTGGGCATTAGATGATCATTTGAATAGAAACAATGTGCAGGGGTACGAGGAAAAGGCAGGGCAATGGCACTAGGTCATAATGCTCATTTGGAGAGCTGGTGCAGATACGAGGGGCCAAATGGCCTCCTTCTGTGCTGTTAAAATTCTGTCATTCTTCTGCAGACAGTGGTAAGTGAAAGTGGGGCAGCGAGTGGTGAGCTTGGACAGAAGTGGGAACAGAGTGAGGCCACCATGGTGCAGAAATGCTGGCTGTCTCACCTAGGAAGAGGGCAAGTATAGAGGAGCACTGAGAGCAACATGAAGATCAGCAGGAGGCCCACAACAGCTGATGTATGATTAGCGCTTGACCTCAGTAGGACAGCTCTCTGAGTGGCCCTATCAAATGCCCTGTCGGCAAACAATGACTGACTTTCCGCCCTTCTCATTTCACCGGCCAAGCTTCCTCAGCCGAGCTAAGGCCAACTTCCAGGTGGTGGAGATGAGTGATGTCCCAGGAAAAAAGCCAGAGGTTTTTCCAGCAGGAAGTCCACCACCAGCCCCTTCTCTCTCCCTCTGTCAAAACTGACCCAGCAGGCTCCAGAACCCCACTTGTTCCAGTAAAGGTGTCCTTTATGGTACCTAAATGGCACTCGCAATTAGAGGGAGACAGCATCTATCCTAGACACAAGGAGACTGGGTTACGGAACAGCTCATTTTATTACATTGTACATCTTCTACTTAGACACTTGCACTTAACAGCCCAGAGACAAAATAACTGCTTCCACCCCACCCTACCCCTTGCCCCAACCTGCAGTTTGTATCCTTTTCCTGGCAGCATTTGAGAAACTTTCCCTCTATTTGATTACTAATGTTACCCATTCCTTTAACAGGAGCTGATTAAATGCCAAGACATCTCCCAAAGGAAAACCAAACTCCTCTCTCTCATGCTGATAAAGAAAACATTGGATTCTGGCCTTGCTACTCTTGGCATCTGAGCCCAATAATGTCAGGTCCCACACTGTACTAATGTAGAAAATAACCATTTGTATTTTACCCAATCACAATATCCTTGCAAGAACACTTCCACATTGATCTACACCACAGTAGGAGATATATCAGTGCCCTCCACATCAGAATGTCACCATGCACAGTTCTCGTTACAGAGTTTTGCGGTAATCTGCTATAGATTCCATCACAGCTTGATTATAATATGAATGATCTTCTGAAGCAGTCAGAAAGACAACTTCTGAGCCTTACTTTCTCCTGGTGTAGTATACAATTAGGGGAACACAACCTTTGTTTCAGGTGTGCTAGATCTGCCTTGCAGCTGAAGTTTCTGAAGCTGTTCAGGACTGGCCAGGTTCTTCAGCAAGCTGTTCTCCAGCTCTAGCTTTGAGTTCTTCTCTGCCAGCTCCTTGATCTGCTCCTTCAGTGTCCTGACTTCCTCCTGCACTGCAAACATAAGGTGATTCTTCACCAGGTCCTGCAATGTAAGGATATCTGGTCACAACTGCAATTAGTACACAAGCCACGATACATGGACCAAAACAACAGGAGGAGGCCATTTTACTTCGGAGCTCGTACTGCCATTCAATGAGATCATGTCTGATCTGTGACCTGATTCCAGATACCGACTTTTGCACTATATCTTTTAATACCTTTAGTTAATAGAAATCTATCACGATGTTGCTGAAAAAGTGACATGCTGTAGGATCTTTTTGTCTTGCACTCATCAGGACAGAATGACAAGAACACCAAATTTCAAAGGGAACAACGAATGTCTACTATATGAGAAAAGGGATGCTGATTGGTTGACAGGTTAACAAGTAGATTCTGGTTGGTGGAGGCATTGCCATGAAGAATACACCAAGGAACAGTACCCCCAAGCTTTTGTTTAAATTCAAACCAGGTAAGGCAACTCTGATAGGTTGAGGCATTGCCATGGGGAATGCACCAGGAAACAATTGACCATAAGTTTTGTTTAATTGAAAATGGTGCAATGCCTGGACATGTTATTTTTGTCTGCAGAGGACAGGGTCTTGTGTAAAAATATATGTAGCTTCTAGCAAGTCTAAGTGAGCCATATTGTGAGCCCGAATGATAATCGTAAATTGGTTGTTAATGTAACTCTTAGCACAACCGAAATTCGATAGTAAGGGTTGTCTAATTGCAGAATCAAATCTAATGTTGGATTATGTGTTCTGAGTTTTGTAAACAGAGGCTGGCTCAGTACAGTCTGTCTCTTATGAACAGCTGAAGGTATGTGCTGTCTGATATGATTGTTTGGATGCATGGCATCAAACTGAAATTCATAAATTACTCATTTGTGTGGAAGGAAGAACATCTTTTTGGCTTGACAACAGATTCCTGTTGATGGAGAATACCACTAATGTAGCTATTGCATATTAGCAGGATGAAAGGGATAGCTACACTTTTTTCTAACATTTTTGAGACACCTAACTATTCCAGGGTAATTTGAGGTCGGCCCATTCATCAGTTTGTGTGATATACAGTGAACAGTGATTTGATTGGGGTAGCCATTATCTCATAGAATAGCTATGATAAGCTCTAATTTAGCATCAAGTTGCACAGTGAACAAATAGTTCAGGCCCTATTTATGAGGTTGCCAATCTTGTAGCACGTGAAACTGTAGGTGTGTATGATGACCAGTGAAGGTAGGCTTGGGGTAGACAGCAGTAGAGAATTCATTAGTAGATTTCTCAACTAGCACGTCAAGGAAATGAGGGAAAACAGCTACAGATTTAAAATAGACAACTGATCAAGCAACTGCTGTTTGTCAAAGAGAACACTGGGAAGCTGCCGAGGGCATGCACGAGCCAGGCCTTCAACTCCAGCTACAACGACACCTCAGGTGAGGAACCTGAGGATAGCACCTTTGAAGACCCATCACAGTGCTCACCCACACTCTCCCCTGCACAGAGACATATACCTTGGCGGCACCTAGTTCCAGATTTGCCTCAGGGTCCCAATCTGGTGAGCATCTTGCTCCACTTGGTCTACAGCAGGTAAAGGCAGTAGCATCAGAGGTCGCCAGCACTCAGAGGACTGTTGGAGGTCACGATTCTGCTGAGTTGGCAGAATCGCATTGCTGGAGCTGCAAAGACAAGCATGGGAACGTCAGGAAGGGATGTCAGCTGCACTAAGATTGCAACGCATGACGGAGGAGTTAGTCTGCCTTCAGCCTGAAGCGATAGTGCCAGCATGCCAATGTTCTGAGGTCCACACAGGTAAGTGATCCTCACAACGTTTAAGAAGTATTTGTCACAACATTTAAGAAGTTTTTAGGTGAGCACTTGAAACGCCATAGCATAAGGGCTATGGGCCAAGTGCTGAAAAATGGAAATAGAATAGATAAGTGCTTGATGGCTGGCATGGACACGATGGGCTGAAGGGCCTGTTTCTGTGCTGTACAACTCTCTGATTCTATGTAGATATTGTCAATGGGGACAGTGTGGATTTGGATATGTCAATGGGGACAGTGCAGATGTTGATATTGTCAATGGGGATACTGTCGAAGTGGATATTGTCAATGGGGACAGTGCAGATGAAGATATTGTCAATGGGGAGACATTGGATGAGGAGACTGTCAATGGGGATATATTGGATGAAAATATTGTCCTTGGAAATACTGTGGATAAGAATATTGTCAATGGGGATACTGCAGATGCGAATATTGTCAATGGGCAGGCTGTAGATGAGGATACCATCAATGGGGACATGTGGATGAGGATACTGTAAATAGGGACACTGTGGCTGGGTATATTGTCAATGGGGACACTGAGGATGACAATATTGTCAATGGGAACACTGCGGATTAGGATGTTGTCAAGAGGGACACCATGGAGCTGATACTGTGGACTGACACAGCATGGCCCTGACACTGGATTGACACAGCATGGAGCTGACACTGTGGATTAACACAACATGGAGCTGACTCTGTGGATTGACACAGCATGAAGCTGATACTGTGGATTGACACAGCATGGAGCTGACACTGTGGTTTGAAAGAGCATGGAGCTGATACTGTGGTTCGACAAAGCATGGAGCTGACACTGTGGATTGACACATCATGGAGCTGATACTGTGGATTGACACAGCATGGACCTGACACTGTGGATTGACACAACATGGACCTGACACTGGATTGACACAACATGGACCTGACACTGGATTGACACAACATGGACCTGACACTGGCTTGACACAGCATGGAGCTGATACTGTTGGTTGACGAAACATGGAGCTGAGACAGGATTGACATAGCATGGAGATGGTACTGTGGATTGACACAGCATGGATCTGACATTGTGGATTGACACAGCATGGAGCTGACATTGTGAATTGACACAGCATGGTGCTGATGCTGAGCATTGACACAGCATGGAGCTGACATTCTGGATTGACATAGCATGGAGATGGTACTGTGGATTGACACAGCATGGATCTGACATTGTGGATTGACACAGCATGGAGCTGACATTGTGAATTGACACAGCATGGAGCTGATACTGTGGATTGACACAGCATGGAGCTGACATTGTGAATTGACACAGCATGGTGCTGATGCTGAGCATTGACACAGCATGGAGCTGACATTCTGGATTGACACAGCATGGAGCTGATACTGTGGATTGGCGAAACACGGAGCTGAGACAATATTGACGAAACTTGGAGCTGAGACAGGATTGACATAACATGGAGCTGGTACTGTGGATTGACACAGCATGGATCTGACACTGTGGATTGACACAGCATGAAGCTGAGACTGTGGATTGACAGAGCATGGAGCTGATACTGTGGATTGACACTGCATGGATCTGTCCTGTGGATTGATACAGCATGGATCTGTCCTGTGGATTGACACAGCATGGAGCTGGTACTGTGGATTGACACTGCATGGATCTGTCCTGTGGATTGATACAGCATGGATCTGTCCTGTGGATTGACACAGCATGGAGCTGGTACTGTGGATTGACACTGCATGGATCTGACCTGTGGATTGATACAGCATGGAGCTGACACTGTGGATTGATACAGCATGGATCTGTCCTGTGGATTGACACAGCATGGAGCTGGTACTGTGGATTGACACTGCATGGATCTGACCTGTGGATTGATACAGCATGGAGCTGACACTGGATTGACACAGCATGGATCTGACACTGTGGATTGACACAGCATGGAGCTGACACTGTGGATTGACACAGCATGGAGCTGACACTGTGGATTGACACAGCATGGAGCTGATACTGTGGATTGACACTGCATGGATCTGTCCTGTGGATTGACACAGCATGGATCTGTCCTGTGGATTGACACAGCATGGAGCTGACATTCTGGATTGACACAGCATGGATCTGTCCTGTGGATTGACACAGCATGGAGCTGACATTCTGGATTGACACAGCATGGATCTGTCCTGTGGATTGACACAGCATGGAGCTGACATTCTGGATTGACACAGCATGGATCTGTCCTGTGGATTGACACAGCATGGAGCTGACACTGTGGATTGATACAGCATGGAGCTGACACTGTGGATTGACACAGCATGGAGCTGACATTCTGGATTGACACAGCATGGATCTGTCCTGTGGATTGACACAGCATGGAGCTGATACTGTGGATTGAAACAGCATGAAGCTGATGCTGAGGATCGATACAGCATGGAGCTGATATGGTGGATTCACACAGCCTTGAGCTGACGTTGTCGATTGACAGAGCATGTACCTCACACTGTGGACTGACACAGCACAAAGCTGATACTGTGGATTGACACAGCATGGAGTTTACACTGTGACTTGCCACATGATGGAGCTGGCAGTGGAGTGACAGAGCATGGAGCTGATAATGTGAATTGACACAGCATGGAGCTGACACTGTGGATTGACATAGCATGGACCTGATATTGTGGAATGAGACAGCATCAATCTGTATTGTAGATTGACACAGCATGGACCTGACACTGTGGAATGGCAGAACGTGGAACTGACAATGTGGTTTGACACAGCATGGATTGAAAAGGCATGGAGCTGACACTGTGGATTGACAAAACATGGAGCTGACACTGTGGATTGACACAGCAAGAAGCTGACACTGGATTGACGCAACATGGAGCTGACACGGGAACGACACAGCATGGAGCTGACACTAGATTGACACAACATGGAGCTGACACGGGAACGACACAGCATGGAGCTGACACTAGATTGACACAACATGGAGCTGACACGGGAACGACACAGCATGGAGCTGACACTGGATTGACACAACATAGATCAGATACTGTGGATTGACACAACATGGAGCTGACACTGTGGATTGACACAACATGGAGCTGATGCTGTGGATTGACACAGCATGGACCTGAGAAAGTGGATTGACACAGCATGGAACTGACACTGTGGATTGTTACAACATGGAGCTGACACTGTGGATAGACACAACATGGAGCTGATGCTGTGGATTGACACAGCATCGACCTGAGAAAGTGGATTGGCGCAGCATAGAGCTGACATTGTAGATTGACACAGCATGGAGCTGTCACTGTTGATTGACACAACATGGATCTGACAAAGTGGTTTGACGCAGCATGCCGCTGAAACTGTGGATTGACGCAGTATGGTGCTGACACTGGATTGATACAGCCTGGAGCTGACATTATGGATCGACACAACATGGAGCAGATACTGGATTGACACAACATGGAGCACATACTGTGGATTGGCACAACATGGAGCTGACACTGTGGATAGACACAACATGGAGCTAATGCTGTGGATTGACACAGCATGGACCTGAGAAAGTGGATTGACACGGCATAGAGCTGAGCATGTTGATTGACAAAGCATGGAGCTGATACTGTGGATTGACACTGCACGGAGCTGACATGGGATTGACACAGCATGGAGCTGTCCCTGTTGGTTGACACAGCATGGAGCTGATACTATGGATTGACACAGAATGGACTGACACTGGATTGACACAACATGGAGCTGAGACTGTGGATTGACACAGCATGGAGCTGACATTCTGGATTGACACATTATGAAGCTGATACTGTGGATTGACACAGTATGGATATGACACTGTGGATTGACGAAGCATGGAGCTGACCTGTGGATTGAAACAGCATTGAGCTGACACTGTGGAATGACACAGCATGGAGCTGATACTGCGGGTTCACACAGCGTGAATCTGGCATTGGTTTGACACAGCATGGAGTTGATACTGTGGTTTGAAGGAGCATGGAGCTGAGACAGGATTGAAACAGCATGGAGCTGACACTGTGGATTGACACTGGACGGAGCTGACACGGGAATCACAGCATGGAGCTGATACTGTGGATTGACAAAACATGGAGTTTATACTGTGGATTGACACAGCATGGAGCTGATACTGTGGATTGACGAAGCATGTAGCTGATACTGCGGGTTCACACAGCTTGACCCTGGCACTGGATTGACACAGCATGGAGCTGATACTGTGGATTGACGAAGCATGTAGCTGATACTGCGGGTTCACACAGCTTGACCCTGGCACTGGATTGACACAGCATGGAGCTGAAACTGTGGATTGACACAGCATGGTGCTGGTAATGTGGATTGACACAGAATGGAGCTGAGACTGTGGATTGACACAGCATGGAGCTGATACTGTGGATTGACACAGCATGGAGCTAATTAGGTGGATTGACACGGCATGGATCTGATACTGTGGATTGAAGAAGCGTGGAACTGAGACAGGATTGACACATCATGGAGCTGATACTGTGGATTGTTACAACATGGAGCTGACACTGTAGATTGACACAACGTGGAGCTGACACTGTGGATTAACACAACATGGAGCTGATACTGTGGATAGACACAACATGGAGCTGATGCTGTGGATTGACACAACGTGGAGCTGACACTGTGGATTAACACAACATGGAGCTGATACTGTGGATAGACACAACATGGAGCTGATGCTGTGGATTGACACAGCATGGACCTGAGAAAATGGATTGACACGGCATAGAGCTGAGCATGTTGATTGACAAAGCATGGAGCTGATACTGTGGATTGACACTGCACGGAGCTGACATGGGATTGACACAGCATGGAGCTGTCCCTGTTGGTTGACACAGCATGGAGCTGTCCCTGTTGGTTGACACAGCATGGAGCTAATACTATGGATTTAGACAGAATAGACTGACACTGGATTGACACAACATGGATCTGATACTGTGGATTGACACAACATGGATCTGATACTGTGGATTGACACAGCATGGAGCTGATAATGTGGATTGACACTGCACGGAGCTGACACGTTAATGACACATCATGGAGCTGTCATTGCTGATTGATGCAGCATGGAGCTGATACTATGGATTAACACAGCATGGATCTAATACTGTGGATTGACACAGCCTGGAGCTGATGCTGAGCATTGACACAGCATGGTGCTGATACTGAGCATTGACACAGCATGGTGCTGATACTGTGCATTAACGAAGCATGGAGCTGAGACAGAATTAACACAGCTTGGAGCTGGTACTGTGGATTGGCACAGCATGGAGCTGACAGTGTGGATTGACACAGCATGGAGCTGACACTGGATTGACACAGCATGGAGCTGACACTGGATTGACACAGCATGGAGCTGACACTGGATTGGCACAGCATGGATCGGTACTGTGGATTGAGTAGGGATAGATCTGTACTGTGGATTGACACAACATGGAGCTGACACTGGATTGGCACAGCATGGAGCTGACACTGTGGATTGACACAGCATGGTGCTGTACTGTGGATTGACACAGCATGGAGCTGACACTATGGATTGACACAGCATGGAGCTGACACTATGGATGGACACAGCATGGAGCTGATTCTGTGGATTGACACAGCACGGAGCTGACACTATGGATTGACACAGCATGGAGCTGATTCTGTGGATTGACACAGCATGGAGCTGACACTGTGGATGGACTGAGCATGGAGCTGACACTGTTGGTTGACACAGCATGAAGCTGACACTGTGGATTTAAACAGCATGGAGCTGACACTGTTGGTTGACACAGCATGGAGCTGACACTGTGGATTTAAACAGCATGGAGCTGACACTGTTGGTTGACACAGCATGGAGCTGACACTGTGGATTTAAACAGCATGGAGCTGACACTATGGATTGACACAGCATGGAGCTGATACTGAGGATTGAGGCAGTATGGAGATGAAATGTGACTTGAAACAGCATGAAGCTGACATTGTGGATTGACACAGCCTGGTGCTGATGCTGAGCATTGACACAGCATGGTGCTGATACTGAGCATTGACACAGCATGGTGCTGATACTGAGCATTGACACAGCATGGTGCTGATACTGTCCATTAACGAAGCATGGAGCTGAGACAGAATTAACACAGCTTGGAGCTGGTACTGTGGATTGACACAGCATGGAGCTGACACTTTGGAATGACACAGCATGGAGCTGACACTTTGGATTGACACAGCATGGAGCTGACACTGTGGATTGACACAGCATGGAGCTGATTCTGTGGATTGACACAGCTTGGAACTGACACTATGAATTGACACAGCATGGAGCTGATTCTGTGGATTGACACAGCATGGATCTGATTCTGTGGATTGACACAGCACGGAGCTGACACTGTGGATTGACACAGCATGGATCTGATTCTGTGGATTGACACAGCACGGAGTTGATACTATGGATTGACACAGCATGGAGCTGACACTATGGATGGACAGAGTATGGAGCTGACATTATGGATGGACACAGCATGGAGCTGACACTTTGGATGGACACAGCATGGAGCTGACACTGTTGGTTGACACAGCATGGAGCTGATACTGTGGATTTAAACAGCATGGAGCTGACACTATGGATTGACACAGCATGGAGCTGATACTGAGGATTGAGGCAGTATGGAGATGAAATGTGACTTGACACAGCATGGAGCTGACACTGTGGATTGACACAGCCTGGTGCTGATGCTGAGCATTGACACAGCATGGTGCTGATACTGAGCATTGACACAGCATGGTGCTGATACTGAGCATTGACACAGCATGATGCTGATACTGAGCATTGACACAGCATGGTGCTGATACTGAGCATTGACACAGCATGGTGCTGATACTGAGCATTGACACAGCATAGTGCTGATACTGAGCATTGACACAGCATGGTGCTGATACTGAGCATTGACACAGCATGGTGCTGATACTGAGCATTGACACAGCATGGTGCTGATACTGAGCATTGACACAGCATGGTGCTGATACTGTCCATTAACGAAGCATGGAGCTGAGACAGAATTAACACAGCTTGGAGCTGGTACTGTGGATTGACACAGCACGGAGCTGACACTTTGGAATGACAGAGCATTGAGCTGACACTATTGATTGACACAGCATGGAGCTGACACTGGATTGGCACAGCATGGATCGGTACTGTGGATTGAGTAGGGATAGATCTGTATTGTGGATTGACACAGCATGGATCTGTACTGTGGATTGACACAGCATGGAGCTGACACTATGGATGGACACAGCATGGAGCTGACACTGTGGATTTACACAGCATGGAGCTGATTCTGTGGATTGACACAGCATGGAGCTGACATTATGGATGGACACAGCATGGAGCTGACACTATGGATGGACACAGCATGGAGCTGACACTATGGATGGACACAGCATGGAGCTGACACTGTCGATTGACACAGCGTGAGCTGACACTGTGGATTGACACAGCATGGAGCTGTACTGTGGATTGACACAGCATGGAGCTGACACTGTCGATTGACACAGCGTGAGCTGACACTGTGGATTGACACAGCATGGAGCTGACTCTGTGGATTGACACAGCATCTATCTGTACTGTGGTTTGGCACTGCATGGATCTTTACTGTGGATTGACACATCATGGAGCTGACACTGTAGAATTTCACAGCATGGAGCTGATACAGTGGATTGAGGCACCATGAAGCAGAAATGTGACTTGACAAAGCATGGAGCTGACCGTGAAGTGACAGAGCATAGAGCTGATACTGTGGATTGACAGAGCATAGAGCTGACAGTGGAGTGGCAGAGCATGGAGCTGACACTGTGGATTGACACAGTATGGAGATGTCACTGTTGATTGACACAGCTTGGAGCTGATAATGTGGATTGACGCAGCATGTTGCTGACACTGGATTGACACAGCATGGAACTGATAATGTGGATTGACACAGCATGGAGCTGATACTATGGGCAGACAATGCATGGATCTGACTTTGTGGTTCGACAAAGTTTGGAGCTGATACTGTGGATTGGCACAGCATCGATCTGTACTGTAGATTGACACGGCATGGACCTGAAACTGTGGAATGGAACTGCATGTAGCTGACACTGTACAACGGCACAGCATGGAGCTAACACTGTAGTTTGACACAGCATGGAGATAACACTGGAATGACACCGCATGGAGCTGACGCTGTGGAATGATACAATATGGAGCTAACATTGTGGACTGACACAGCATGAAGCTGATACTGTGGATTAACACAGCAGGGAGCTGACACTATGGATTGACACAGCATGGAGCTGACACTATGGATTGACACAGCATGGAGCTGACACTATGGATTGACACAGCATGGAGCTAATTAGGTGGATTGACACGGCATGGATCTGATACTATGGATTTAGACAGAATAGACTGACACTGGATTGACACAACATGGATCTGATACTGTGGATTGACACAACATGGATCTGATACTGTGGATTGACACAGCATGGAGCTGATAATGTGGATTGACACTGCACGGAGCTGACACGTTAATGACACATCATGGAGCTGTCATTGCTGATTGATGCAGCATGGAGCTGATACTATGGATTAACACAGCATGGATCTAATACTGTGGAGTGACACAGCCTGGAGCTGACACTGTGGTTTGACACAGCATGGAGCTGACACAGGAATGAAACAGCATGGAGCAGATACTGGATTGACACAGCATGGTGCTGGTAATGTGGATTGACACAGCATGGTGCTGGTAATGTGGATTGACACAGCATGGTGCTGGTAATGTGGATTGACACAGCATGGAGCTGATACTGCGGGTTCGCACAGCATGAACCTGGCACTGGATTGACACAACATGGAGCTGAAACTGTGGATTGGGGCACTATGGAGATGAAATGTGACTTGACACAGCATGGAGCTGACATTGTGGATTGACACAGCCTGGTGCTGATGCTGACCATTGACACAGCATGGTGCTGATACTGAGCATTGACACAGCATGGTGCTGATACTGAGCATTGACACAGCCTGGTGCTGATGCTGACCATTGACACAGCATGGTGCTGATACTGAGCATTGACACAGCATGGTGCTGATACTGAGCATTGACACAGCATGGTGCTGATACTGAGCATTGACACAGCATGGTGCTGATACTGTGCATTAACGAAGCATGGAGCTGAGACAGAATTAACACAGCTTGGAGCTGGTACTGTGGATTGATACAGCATGGAGCTGACACTGTGGAATGACAGAGCATTGAGCTGATACTATGGATTGACACAGTATGGAGCTGACACTATGGATGGACACAGCATGGAGCTGACACTATTGATTGACACAGCATGGAGCTGACACTATTGATTGACACAGCATGGAGCTGACACTGGATTGGCACAGCATGGATCGGTACTGTGGATTGAGTAGGGATAGATCTGTACTGTGGATTGACACAGCATAGAGCTGACACTGCCAATTGACACAGCATGGAGCTGACACTATGGATTGACACAGCTTGGAACTGACACTATGAATTGACACAGCATGGAGCTGACACTGGATGGACACAGCATGGAGCTGATTTTGTGGATTGACACAGCACGGAGTTGATACTATGGATTGACACAGCATGGAGCTGACACTATGGATGGACAGAGCATGGAGCTGACATTATGGATGGACACAGCATGGAGCTGACACTTTGGATGGACACAGCATGGAGCTGACACTGTGGATTTAAACAGCATGGAGCTGACACTTTGGAATGACACAGCATGGAGCTGATACTGTGGATTTAAACAGCATGGAGCTGACACTATGGATTGACACAGCATGGAGCTGATACTATGGATTTAGACAGAATAGACTGACACTGGATTGACACAACATGGATCTGATACTGTGGATTGACACAACATGGATCTGATACTGTGGATTGACACAGCATGGAGCTGATAATGTGGATTGACACTGCACGGAGCTGACACGTTAATGACACATCATGGAGCTGTCATTGCTGATTGATGCAGCATGGAGCTGATACTATGGATTAACACAGCATGGATCTAATACTGTGGATTGACACAGCCTGGAGCTGATGCTGAGCATTGACACAGCATGGTGCTGATACTGAGCATTGACACAGCATGGTGCTGATACTGTGCATTAACGAAGCATGGAGCTGAGACAGAATTAACACAGCTTGGAGCTGGTACTGTGGATTGGCACAGCATGGAGCTGACAGTGTGGATTGACACAGCATGGAGCTGACACTGGATTGACACAGCATGGAGCTGACACTGGATTGACACAGCATGGAGCTGACACTGGATTGGCACAGCATGGATCGGTACTGTGGATTGAGTAGGGATAGATCTGTACTGTGGATTGACACAACATGGAGCTGACACTGGATTGGCACAGCATGGAGCTGACACTGTGGATTGACACAGCATGGTGCTGTACTGTGGATTGACACAGCATGGAGCTGACACTATGGATTGACACAGCATGGAGCTGACACTATGGATGGACACAGCATGGAGCTGATTCTGTGGATTGACACAGCACGGAGCTGACACTATGGATTGACACAGCATGGAGCTGATTCTGTGGATTGACACAGCATGGAGCTGACACTGTGGATGGACTGAGCATGGAGCTGACACTGTTGGTTGACACAGCATGAAGCTGACACTGTGGATTTAAACAGCATGGAGCTGACACTGTTGGTTGACACAGCATGGAGCTGACACTGTGGATTTAAACAGCATGGAGCTGACACTGTTGGTTGACACAGCATGGAGCTGACACTGTGGATTTAAACAGCATGGAGCTGACACTATGGATTGACACAGCATGGAGCTGATACTGAGGATTGAGGCAGTATGGAGATGAAATGTGACTTGAAACAGCATGAAGCTGACATTGTGGATTGACACAGCCTGGTGCTGATGCTGAGCATTGACACAGCATGGTGCTGATACTGAGCATTGACACAGCATGGTGCTGATACTGAGCATTGACACAGCATGGTGCTGATACTGTCCATTAACGAAGCATGGAGCTGAGACAGAATTAACACAGCTTGGAGCTGGTACTGTGGATTGACACAGCATGGAGCTGACACTTTGGAATGACACAGCATGGAGCTGACACTTTGGATTGACACAGCATGGAGCTGACACTGTGGATTGACACAGCATGGAGCTGATTCTGTGGATTGACACAGCTTGGAACTGACACTATGAATTGACACAGCATGGAGCTGATTCTGTGGATTGACACAGCATGGATCTGATTCTGTGGATTGACACAGCACGGAGCTGACACTGTGGATTGACACAGCATGGATCTGATTCTGTGGATTGACACAGCACGGAGTTGATACTATGGATTGACACAGCATGGAGCTGACACTATGGATGGACAGAGTATGGAGCTGACATTATGGATGGACACAGCATGGAGCTGACACTTTGGATGGACACAGCATGGAGCTGACACTGTTGGTTGACACAGCATGGAGCTGATACTGTGGATTTAAACAGCATGGAGCTGACACTATGGATTGACACAGCATGGAGCTGATACTGAGGATTGAGGCAGTATGGAGATGAAATGTGACTTGACACAGCATGGAGCTGACACTGTGGATTGACACAGCCTGGTGCTGATGCTGAGCATTGACACAGCATGGTGCTGATACTGAGCATTGACACAGCATGGTGCTGATACTGAGCATTGACACAGCATGATGCTGATACTGAGCATTGACACAGCATGGTGCTGATACTGAGCATTGACACAGCATGGTGCTGATACTGAGCATTGACACAGCATAGTGCTGATACTGAGCATTGACACAGCATGGTGCTGATACTGAGCATTGACACAGCATGGTGCTGATACTGAGCATTGACACAGCATGGTGCTGATACTGAGCATTGACACAGCATGGTGCTGATACTGTCCATTAACGAAGCATGGAGCTGAGACAGAATTAACACAGCTTGGAGCTGGTACTGTGGATTGACACAGCACGGAGCTGACACTTTGGAATGACAGAGCATTGAGCTGACACTATTGATTGACACAGCATGGAGCTGACACTGGATTGGCACAGCATGGATCGGTACTGTGGATTGAGTAGGGATAGATCTGTATTGTGGATTGACACAGCATGGATCTGTACTGTGGATTGACACAGCATGGAGCTGACACTATGGATGGACACAGCATGGAGCTGACACTGTGGATTTACACAGCATGGAGCTGATTCTGTGGATTGACACAGCATGGAGCTGACATTATGGATGGACACAGCATGGAGCTGACACTATGGATGGACACAGCATGGAGCTGACACTATGGATGGACACAGCATGGAGCTGACACTGTCGATTGACACAGCGTGAGCTGACACTGTGGATTGACACAGCATGGAGCTGTACTGTGGATTGACACAGCATGGAGCTGACACTGTCGATTGACACAGCGTGAGCTGACACTGTGGATTGACACAGCATGGAGCTGACTCTGTGGATTGACACAGCATCTATCTGTACTGTGGTTTGGCACTGCATGGATCTTTACTGTGGATTGACACATCATGGAGCTGACACTGTAGAATTTCACAGCATGGAGCTGATACAGTGGATTGAGGCACCATGAAGCAGAAATGTGACTTGACAAAGCATGGAGCTGACCGTGAAGTGACAGAGCATAGAGCTGATACTGTGGATTGACAGAGCATAGAGCTGACAGTGGAGTGGCAGAGCATGGAGCTGACACTGTGGATTGACACAGTATGGAGATGTCACTGTTGATTGACACAGCTTGGAGCTGATAATGTGGATTGACGCAGCATGTTGCTGACACTGGATTGACACAGCATGGAACTGATAATGTGGATTGACACAGCATGGAGCTGATACTATGGGCAGACAATGCATGGATCTGACTTTGTGGTTCGACAAAGTTTGGAGCTGATACTGTGGATTGGCACAGCATCGATCTGTACTGTAGATTGACACGGCATGGACCTGAAACTGTGGAATGGAACTGCATGTAGCTGACACTGTACAACGGCACAGCATGGAGCTAACACTGTAGTTTGACACAGCATGGAGATAACACTGGAATGACACCGCATGGAGCTGACGCTGTGGAATGATACAATATGGAGCTAACATTGTGGACTGACACAGCATGAAGCTGATACTGTGGATTAACACAGCAGGGAGCTGACACTATGGATTGACACAGCATGGAGCTGACACTATGGATTGACACAGCATGGAGCTGACACTATGGATTGACACAGCATGGAGCTAATTAGGTGGATTGACACGGCATGGATCTGATACTATGGATTTAGACAGAATAGACTGACACTGGATTGACACAACATGGATCTGATACTGTGGATTGACACAACATGGATCTGATACTGTGGATTGACACAGCATGGAGCTGATAATGTGGATTGACACTGCACGGAGCTGACACGTTAATGACACATCATGGAGCTGTCATTGCTGATTGATGCAGCATGGAGCTGATACTATGGATTAACACAGCATGGATCTAATACTGTGGAGTGACACAGCCTGGAGCTGACACTGTGGTTTGACACAGCATGGAGCTGACACAGGAATGAAACAGCATGGAGCAGATACTGGATTGACACAGCATGGTGCTGGTAATGTGGATTGACACAGCATGGTGCTGGTAATGTGGATTGACACAGCATGGTGCTGGTAATGTGGATTGACACAGCATGGAGCTGATACTGCGGGTTCGCACAGCATGAACCTGGCACTGGATTGACACAACATGGAGCTGAAACTGTGGATTGGGGCACTATGGAGATGAAATGTGACTTGACACAGCATGGAGCTGACATTGTGGATTGACACAGCCTGGTGCTGATGCTGACCATTGACACAGCATGGTGCTGATACTGAGCATTGACACAGCATGGTGCTGATACTGAGCATTGACACAGCCTGGTGCTGATGCTGACCATTGACACAGCATGGTGCTGATACTGAGCATTGACACAGCATGGTGCTGATACTGAGCATTGACACAGCATGGTGCTGATACTGAGCATTGACACAGCATGGTGCTGATACTGTGCATTAACGAAGCATGGAGCTGAGACAGAATTAACACAGCTTGGAGCTGGTACTGTGGATTGATACAGCATGGAGCTGACACTGTGGAATGACAGAGCATTGAGCTGATACTATGGATTGACACAGTATGGAGCTGACACTATGGATGGACACAGCATGGAGCTGACACTATTGATTGACACAGCATGGAGCTGACACTATTGATTGACACAGCATGGAGCTGACACTGGATTGGCACAGCATGGATCGGTACTGTGGATTGAGTAGGGATAGATCTGTACTGTGGATTGACACAGCATAGAGCTGACACTGCCAATTGACACAGCATGGAGCTGACACTATGGATTGACACAGCTTGGAACTGACACTATGAATTGACACAGCATGGAGCTGACACTGGATGGACACAGCATGGAGCTGATTTTGTGGATTGACACAGCACGGAGTTGATACTATGGATTGACACAGCATGGAGCTGACACTATGGATGGACAGAGCATGGAGCTGACATTATGGATGGACACAGCATGGAGCTGACACTTTGGATGGACACAGCATGGAGCTGACACTGTGGATTTAAACAGCATGGAGCTGACACTTTGGAATGACACAGCATGGAGCTGATACTGTGGATTTAAACAGCATGGAGCTGACACTATGGATTGACACAGCATGGAGCTGATACTGAGGATTGAGGCAGTATGGAGATGAAATGTGACTTGACACAGCATGGAGCTGACACTGTGGATTGACACAGCATAGTGCTGATACTGAGCATTGACACAGCATAGTGCTGATACTGAGCATTGACACAGCATGGTGCTGATACTGAGCATTGACACAGCATGGTGCTGATACTGAGCATTGACACAGCATAGTGCTGATACTGAGCATTGACACAGCATGGTGCTGATACTGTGGATTGACACAGCATGGAGCTGACACTATTGATTGACACAGCATGGAGCTGACACTATGGATTGACACAGCATGGAGCTGATACTGTGGATTGACACAGCATGGAGCTGACACTATTGGTTGACACAGCATGGAGCTGACACTATGGGCTGACAATGCATGGATCTGACTTTCTGGATTGACATAGTTTGGAGCTGATACTGTGGATTGGCACAGCATCGATCTGTACTGTAGATTGGCACAGCATGGACCTGAAACTGTGGAATGGCACAGCATGGAGCTGATACTGTGGATTGACACAACATGGAGCTGACACTGTGGATTGACACAACATGGAGCTGACACTGTGGATTGACACAACATGGAGCTGACACTATTGATTGACACAGCATGGAGCTGACACTGGATTGGCACAGCATGGATCGGTACTGTGGATTGAGTAGGGATGGATCTGTACTGTGGATTGACACAGCATGGAGCTGACACTGTCGATTGACACAGCATGGAGCTGACTCTGTGGATTGACACAGCATCTATCTGTACTGTGGTTTGGCACTGCATGGATCTTTACTGTGGATTGACACATCATGGAGCTGACACTGTAGAATTTCACAGCGTGGAGCTGATACTGTGGATTGAGGCACCATGAAGCAGAAATGTGACTTGACACAGCATGGAACTGACACTGCGGATTGACACAGCATGGAGTTTACACTGTGACTTGACAAAGCATGGAGCTGACCGTGAAGTGACACAGCACGGAGCTGACACTATGGATTGACGCAGCATGGAGCTGACTCTGTGGATCGACACTGCGTGGATATGTAATGTGGATTGACACAGCATGGAGCTGACACTGTGGATTGACACAGCATGGAGTTTACACTGTGACTTGACAAAGCATGGAGCTGACCGTGAAGTGACACAGCACGGAGCTGACACTATGGATTGACGCAGCATGGAGCTGACTCTGTGGATCGACACTGCGTGGATATGTAATGTGGATTGACACAGCATGGAGCTGACACTGTGGATTTACACAGCATGGAGCTGACACTATGGATTTACACAGCATGGAGCTGACACTGTGGATTGACACAGCATGGAGCTGACACTGTGGATTTACACAGCATGGAGCTGACACTATGGATTTACACAGCATGGAGCTGACACTGTGGATTGACACACCATGGAGTTTATACTGTGACTTGACACTGCATGAAGCTGACATTGTGGATTGATACAGCATGGAGTTTATGCTGTGACTTGACACTGCATGAAGCTGACATTGTGGATTGACACAGCCTGGTGCTGATACTGAGCATTGACACAGCATGGTGCTGATACTGAGCATTGACACAGCATGGTGCTGATACTGAGCATTGACACAGCATGGTGCTGATACTGAGCATTGACACAGCATGGTGCTGATACTGAGCATTGACACAGCATGGTGCTGATACTGAGCATTGACACAGCATAGTGCTGATACTGAGCATTGACACAGCATAGTGCTGATACTGAGCATTGACACAGCATGGTGCTGATACTGAGCATTGACACAGCATGGTGCTGATACTGAGCATTGACACAGCATGGTGCTGATACTGAGCATTGACACAGCATGGTGCTGATACTGAGCATTGACACAGCATGGTGCTGATACTGAGCATTGACACAGCATAGTGCTGATACTGAGCATTGACGAAGTATGGAGCTGAGACAGAATTAACACAGCATGGAGCTGACACTGTGGATTGACACAACATGGAGCTGACACTGTGGATTTACACAGCATGGAGCTGACACTGTGGATTTACACAGCATGGAGCTGACACTGTGGATTTACACAGCATGGAGCTGACACTATGGATTTACACAGCATGGAGCTGACACTGTGGATTGACACACCATGGAGTTTATACTGTGACTTGACACTGCATGAAGCTGACATTGTGGATTGATACAGCATGGAGTTTATGCTGTGACTTGACACTGCATGAAGCTGACATTGTGGATTGACACAGCCTGGTGCTGATACTGAGCATTGACACAGCATGGTGCTGATACTGAGCATTGACACAGCATGGTGCTGATACTGAGCATTGACACAGCATGGTGCTGATACTGAGCATTGACACAGCATGGTGCTGATACTGAGCATTGACACAGCATGGTGCTGATACTGAGCATTGACACAGCATAGTGCTGATACTGAGCATTGACACAGCATAGTGCTGATACTGAGCATTGACACAGCATGGTGCTGATACTGAGCATTGACACAGCATGGTGCTGATACTGAGCATTGACACAGCATGGTGCTGATACTGAGCATTGACACAGCATGGTGCTGATACTGAGCATTGACACAGCATGGTGCTGATACTGAGCATTGACACAGCATAGTGCTGATACTGAGCATTGACGAAGTATGGAGCTGAGACAGAATTAACACAGCATGGAGCTGACACTGTGGATTGACACAACATGGAGCTGACACTGTGGATTGACACAACATGGAGCTGACACTATTGATTGACACAGCATGGGGCTGACACTGTGGAATTTCACACCATGGAGCTCATACTGTGGATTGACATAGCATGGAGCTGATACTGTGGATTGACACAGCATGGAGTTTACACTGTGACTTGACAAAGCATGGAGCTGACCGTGAAGTGACAGAGCATAGAGCTGACAGTGGAGTGGCAGAGCATGGAGCTGATACTGTGGATTGACACAGTATGGAGATATCACTGTTGATTGACACTGCTGGGAGCTGATAATGTGGATCGACCCAGCATGCCGCTGATCCCATTGATTGACGCAGCATGTTGCTGACACTGGGTTGACACTGCATGGAGCTGATAATGTGGATTGACACAGCATGGAGCTGATAAAGTGGATTGACATAGCATGGAGCTGATACTGTGGATTGACACAGCCTGGAGCTGATACTGTCGATTGACACAGCATGGAGCTGATACTATGGGCTGACAATGCATGGATCTGACTTTGTGGATCGACAAAGTTTGGAGCTGATACTTTGGATTGGCACAGCATCGATCTGTACTGTAGATTGACACGGCATGGACCTGACACTGTGGAATGGAACTGCATGTAGCTGACACTGTAGTTTGACACAGCATGGTGATAACACTGGAATGACACGGCATGGAGCTGACGCTGTGGAATGATACAGCATGGAGCTAATACTGTGGATTGACACAACATGGAGCTGACACTGTGGATTGACACAGCATGGAGCTGATACAGTGGATTGACACAGCATGGAGCTGACACTGTGGATTGACACAGCATGGAGCTGACACTATGGATTGACACAACATGGAGCTGATACAGTGGATTGACACAACATGGAGCTGACACTGTGGATTGAGGCACCAAGGAGCTGAAATGTGACTTGACACAGCATGGAGCTGACACTGTGGATTGACACAGCATGGAGCTGACACTGTGGATTGACACAGCATGGAGCTGACACTGTGGATTGACACAGCATGGAGCTGACACTGTGGATTGACACAGCATGGAGCTGACACTATGGATTGACACAACATGGAGCTGATACAGTGGATTGACACAACATGGAGCTGACACTGTGGATTGAGGCACCAAGGAGCTGAAATGTGACTTGACACAGCATGGAGCTGACACTGTGGATTGACACAGCATGGAGTTTATACTGTGACTTGACACTGCATGAAGCTGACGTTGTGGATTGACACAGCCTGGTGCTGATGCTGAGCATTGACACAGCATGGTGCTGATACTGAGCATTGACACAGCATGGTGCTGATACTGAGCATTGACACAGCATGGTGCTGATACTGAGCATTGACACAGCATGGTGCTGATACTGAGCATTGACACAGCATGGTGCTGATACTGAGCATTGACACAGCATGGTGCTGATACTGAGCATTGACACAGCATGGTGCTGATACTGTCCATTAACGAAGTATGGAGCTGAGACAGAATTAACACAGCTTGGAGCTGGTACTGTGGAATGACACAGCATGGGGCTGACACTATTGAATGACACAGCATGGGGCTGACACTATGGATTGACACAGCATGGGGCTGACACTATTGAATGAGACAGCATGGAGCTGACACTATTGATTGACACAGCATGGGGCTGACACTATTGAATGACACAGCATGGAGCTGACACTATTGATTGACACAGCATGGGGCTGACACTATTGAATGACACAGCATGGAGCTGACACTGGATTGGCACAGCATGGATCGGTACTGTGGATTGAGTAGGGATAGATCTGTATTGTGGATTGACACAGCATGGAGCTGACACTATGGATGGACACAGCATGGAGCTGACACTGGATTGGCACAGCATGGATCGGTACTGTGGATTGAGTAGGGATAGATCTGTATTGTGGATTGACACAGCATGGAGCTGACACTGTCAATTGACACAGCGTGAGATGACACTGTGGATTGACACAACATGGAGCTGACACTATGGATGGACACAGCATGGAGCTGACACTGTGGATTGACACAGCATGGAGCTGATTCTGTCGATTGACACAGCATGGAGCTGATTCTGTGGATTGACACAGCACGGAGCTGACACTGTGGATTGACACAGCATGGAGCTGACACTATGGATTGACGCAGCATGAAGCTGACACTATGGATTGACGCAGCCTGGAGCTGACACTATGGAATTTCACAGCATGGAGCTGATACTGTCGATTGACACAGCATGGAGCTGATACTATGGGCTGACAATGCATGGATCTGACTTTGTGGATCGACAAAGTTTGGAGCTGATACTTTGGATTGGCACAGCATCGATCTGTACTGTAGATTGACACGGCATGGACCTGACACTGTGGAATGGAACTGCATGTAGCTGACACTGTAGTTTGACACAGCATGGTGATAACACTGGAATGACACGGCATGGAGCTGACACTGTGGAATGATACAGCATGGAGCTAATACTGTGGATTGACACAACATGGAGCTGACACTATGGAATTTCACAGCATGGAGCTGATACTGTGGATTGACACAGCTTGAGGCTGACACTGTGGAATGACACTGCATGGATATGTAATGTGGATTGACACAGCATGGAGCTGACACCATGCAATTTCACAGCATGGAGCTGACACTGTGGATTGACACAACATGGAGCTGACACTGTGGATTGAGGCACCAAGGAGCTGAAATGTGACTTGACACAGCATGGAGCTGACACTGTGGATTGACACAGCCTGGTGCTGATGCTGAGCATTGACACAGCATGGTGCTGATGCTGAGCATTGACACAGCATGGTGCTGATGCTGAGCATTGACACAGCATAGTGCTGATACTGAGCATTGACGAAGTATGGAGCTGAGACAGAATTAACACAACATGGAGTTTACACTGTGACTTGACAAAGCATGGAGCTGACAGTGAAGTGACAGAGCAGAGAGCTGATACTGTGGATTGACACAGCATAGAGCTGACAGTGGAGTGACAGAGCATGGAGCTGTCACTGTTGATTGACACAGCTTGGACCTGATCCTGTGGATTGACGCAGCATGGTGCTGACACTGGATTGACACAGTATGGAGCTGATAACGTGGATTAACGCAGCATGGAGCTGACACTGTCAATTGACACAGCAAGGATCTGTACAGTGGGTTGACACAGCTTGGATCTGTACTGTGGATTGACACAGAATGGACCTGACACTGTGGAATGGCACAGCATGGATTTGACACTGTAGAATTTCACAACATGGAGCTGGTACTGTGGAATGAGGCACCATGAAGCTGAAATGTGACTTGACACAGCATGGAGCTTACACTGTGACTTGACAAAGCATGGAGCTGACTGTGAAGTGACAGAGCATAGAGCTGATTAGGTGGATTGACAGAGCATAGAGCTGACAGTGGAGTGACACAGTACGGAGCTGTCACTGTTGATTGACACAGCTTGGAGCTGACACTGGATTGACACAGCATGGAGCTGACAGTTGAGTGACAGAGCATGGAGTTAATAATCTGGATTCACACAGCATGGAGCTGATAATGTGGATTGACACAGCATGGAGCTGATAATGTGGATTGACATAGCATGGAGCTGATACTGTGGATTGACGCAGCATGGAGCTGATACTGTGGATTGACGCAGCATGCCGCTGATCCTGTGCATTGACGCAGCATGCTGCTGATCCTGTGCATTGACGCAGCATGGTGCTGACACTGGATTGACATAGCATGGAGTTGATAATGTGGATTGACACAGCATGGAGCTGATCCTGTGGACTGACATAGCATGGATCTGACCTTGTGGATTGACAAAGTTTGGAGCTGATACTGTGGATTGGCACAGCATCGATCTGTACTGTAGATTGACACAGCATGGACCTGAAACTGTGGAATGGGACAGCATGGAGCTGATACTGTGGTTTGACACAGCATGGAGCTGATACTGTGGTTTGACACAGCATGGAGATAACACTGTATTGACACAGCATGGAGCTGACACTGTGTATTGACACAACATGGAGCTGACACTGTGGATTGAGGCACCATGAAGCAGAAATGTGACTTGACAAAGCATGGAGCTGACAGTGAAGTGACAGAGCAGAGAGCTGATACTGTGGATTGACACAGCATAGAGCTGACAGTGGAGTGACAGAGCATGGAGCTGATTCTGTGGATTGACACAGTATGGAGCTGTCACTCTTGATCGACACAGCTTGGAGCTGATAATGTGGATTAACGCAGCATGCCGCTGATCCCGTGGATTGACGCAGCATGTTGCTGACACTGGATTGACACAGCATGGAGCTGATAATGTGGATTGACATAGCATGGAGCGGATACTATGGATTGACACAGCATGGAGCTGATACTGTGGATCGACCCAGCATGGAACTGTACTGTGGATCAACACTGCATGGATCTTTACTGTGGATCGACACTGCAAGGATCTTTACTGTGGATCGACACTGCAAGGATCTTTACTGTGGATTGACACAGCATGGAGCTGACACTGTGGATTGACATAGCATGGATCTGTACTGTTGATTGACACTGAATTGGTCGGTAATGTGGATTGACACAGCATCGATCTGTACTGTGGATTGACACAGCATGGAGTTGATACTATGGGCTGACAATGCATGCATCTGTCTTTGTGGATTGACAAAGGTTGTAGTTGACACTATGGATTGACACAGCACGGAGCTGACACTGTGGATTGACACAACATGGAGCTGACACTTGATTGAGGCACCAAGTAGCTGAAATGTGACTTGACACAGCATGGAACTGACATTGGGGATTGACCCAGCATGGAGCTGAGACTGTGGATTGACACAGCATGGATGTGTACTGTGGATTGACACAGCATGGTGCTGACACTGTGGATTGCAACAACATGGAGCTGATACTGGAGTTACACAGCATGCAGCTGATACTGTGGATTGACACAACATGGAGCTGATACTGTGGATTGACACAGCACGGAGCTGATACTGGAATGACACAGTATGTAGCTGACTTTGTAGAATTTCACAGGATGGAGCTGACACTGTGGAATGACGCAGCCTGTATCTGACACTGTGCATTGACACAGCGTGCTGCCTATACTGTCTATTGACACAGCATGGAGCTGACAATGTGGATTGACACAGCATGGAGCCGCTACTATGGATTGACACAGCATGGAGCTGACACTGTGGATTGACACAACATGGAGCTGACACTGTGGATTGACACAACATGGAGCTGATACTGTGGATTGAAACAGCAAGGTTCTGACGCTGTGGATTGACACAGCATAGAGCTGACACTGTGGATTGACAGAACATAGAGCTGATACTGTGGATTGACACAAGATGGAGCTGGTGCTATGGATCGACACAGCTTGGAGCTGACACGGGAATGACACAACATGTAGATGACACTGGATTGACACAGCATGGAGCTGGTACTGTGGATTGACACAGCACGGAGCTGATAATGTGGTTTGACACAACATGGAGCTGACACGGGAATGACACAACATGGAGATGACACTGGATTGACACAGCATGGAGCTGGTGCTATGGATCGACACAGCGTGGAGCTGACACGGGAATGACACAACATGGAGCTGGTACTGTGGATTGACGCACTATGGAGCTGAAATGTGACTTGACATAGTATGGAGCTGACACTGTGGAATGACACTTTTGATCGACACAGCATGGATCTGTACTGTGGATCGACACTGCATGGATCTGTACTGTGGATTCACACACCATAGATCTGTACTGTGGATCGACACTGCATGGATCTGTACTGTGGATTCACACACCATAGATCTGTACTGTGGATCGACACTGCATGGATCTGTACTGTGGATTCACACACCATAGATCTGTACTGTGGATCGACACTGCATGGAGCTGAAACTGTGGATTGACACAACATGGAGCTGACACTGTGGATTGACAAAGCATCAAGCTGACACTGGATTGACACAGAATGCAGCTGACACTGTGGATTGACACATCATGGAGCTGACACTGGATTGACACAGAATGCAGCAGACACTGTGGATTGACACAACATGGAGCTGACACTGTGGATTGACAAAGCATCAAGCTGACACTGGATTGACACAGAATGCAGCTGACACTGTGGATTGACACATCATGGAGCTGACACTGGATTGACACAGAATGCAGCAGACACTGTGGATTGACACAACATGGAGCTGACAGGTGGATTTACACAACATGGACCTGACACTGTGGATTGACACAGCATGGAGCTGACACTGTGGATTGACACAGAATGCAGCTGACACTGTGGATTGACACATCATGGAGCGGACACTGTGAATTGACACAACATGGAGCTGACACTGTGAATTGACACAACATGGAGCTGACACTGTGAATTGACACAACGTGGAGCTGACCGTGTGGATTGACACAACATGGAGCTGACACTGTGAATTGACACAACGTGGAGCTGACCGTGTGGATTGACACAACATGGAGCTGACACTGTGAATTGACACAACATGGAGCTGACACTGTGGATTGACACAACATGGAGCGGACACTGTGAATTGACACAACATGGAGCTGACACTGTGGATTGACACAACATGGAGCTGACACTGTGAATTGACACAACGTGGAGCTGACCGTGTGGATTGACACAACATGGAGCTGACACTGTGAATTGACACAACGTGGAGCTGACCGTGTGGATTGACACAACATGGAGCGGACACTGTGAATTGACACAACATGGAGCTGACACTGTGGATTGACACAACATGGAGCTGACACTGTGAATTGACACAACGTGGAGCTGACCGTGTGGATTGACACAACATGGAGCTGACACTGTGAATTGACACAACATGGAGCTGACACTGTGAATTGACTCAACATGGAGCTGACACTGTGAATTGACACAACATGGAGCTGACACTGAATTGACACAACATGGAGCTGACACTGTGAATTGACACAACATGGAGCGGACACTGTGAATTGACACAACCTGGAGCTGACACTGAATTGACACAACATGGAACTGACACTGTGGATTTACACAACTTGAAGCTGAAACTTGATTGACACAGCAAGGAGCTGACACTGTGGATTGACACAACATGGAGCTGATACTGGCGTTACACAGCATGGAGCTGATAACGTGGATTGACACAACATGGAGCTGATACTGTGGATTGACACAACATGGAGCTGATACTATGGATTGACACAGCACGGAGCTGATACTGGAATGACACAGTATGTAGCTGACTTTGTAGAATTTCACAGGATGGAGCTGACACTGTGGAATGACGCAGCCTGTATCTGACACTGTGCATTGACACAGCGTGCTGCCTATACTGTCTATTGACACAGCATGGAGCTGACAATGTGGATTGACACAGCATGGAGCCGCTACTATGGATTGACGCAGCATGGAGCTGACACTGTGGATTGAAACAGCAAGGTTCTGACGCTGTAGATTGACACAGCATAGAGCTGACACTGTGGATTGACACAACATGGAGCTGATACTGTGGATTGAAACAGCAAGGTTCTGACGCTGTGGATTGACACAGCATAGAGCTGACACTGTGGATTGACACAACATGGAGCTGACACTGTGGATTGACACAACATGGAGCTGATACTGTGGATTGAAACAGCAAGGTTCTGACGCTGTGGATTGACACAGCATGGAGCTGACACTGTGGATTGACACAACATGGAGCTGACACTGTGGATTGACACAACATGGAGCTGATACTGTGGATTGAAACAGCAAGGTTCTGACGCTGTGGATTGACACAGCATAGAGCTGACACTGTGGATTGACAGAACACACAGCTGACACTGTGGAGTGACACAACATGGAGCTGGCACTGTGGAGTGACACAACATAGAGCTGATACTGTGGATTGACACAAGATGGAGCTGGTGCTATGGATCGACACAGCTTGGAGCTGACACGGGAATGACACAACATGTAGATGACACTGGATTGACACAGCATGGAGCTGGTACTGTGGATTGACACAGCACGGAGCTGATAATGTGGTTTGACACAACATGGAGCTGACACTGTGGATTGACACAGCACGGAGCTGATACTGGAATGACACAGTATGTAGCTGACTTTGTAGAATTTCACAGGATGGAGCTGACACTGTGGAATGACGCAGCCTGTATCTGACACTGTGCATTGACACAGCGTGCTGCCTATACTGTCTATTGATACAGCATGGAGCTGACAATGTGGATTGACACAGCATGGAGCCGCTACTATGGATTGACGCAGCATGGAGCTGACACTGTGGATTGAAACAGCAAGGTTCTGACGCTGTGGATTGACACAGCATAGAGCTGACACTGTGGATTGACACAGTAAGAAGCTGAATCTGTGGATTTACACAACATGCAGCTGACACTGTGGATTGACACATAATGGAGCTGACACTGTGGATTGACAAAGCATCGAGCTGACACCGGATTGACACAGTATCGAGCTGACACTGTGGATTGACACAGCATGGAGCGGACACTGTGGATTGACACATCATGGACCTGACACTGTGGATTGACACAACATGGACCTGACACTGTGGATTGACACAACGTGGAGCTGGTACTGTGGATTGACACAACGTGGAGCTGGTACTGTGGATTGACACAGCATGGAGCGGACACTGTGGATTGACACAACATGGACCTGACACTGTGGATTGACACAACGTGGAGCTGGTACTGTGGATTGATACAACATGGAGCTGACACTGTGGATTGATACAGCATGGAGCTGAGAAAGTGGATTGACACTGCATTGAACTGACACTGGATTGACACAACATGGAGCTGACAGTGTGGATTGACACAACATGGAGCTGATACTGTGGATTGACACAGCATGGAGATAACACTGTGCTGACACAGAATGGACCTGACACTGTGAAATGACACAGCATAGAACTGACACTGTGCGTTGACACTGCATGTAGCCGACGCTGTGGAATGACACAGCATGGAGCTGACACGGTGGATTGACAGAGCATGGAGATGACACTGGATTATCACAGCATGCAGCTGACACTGGAATAACACAGAATGGAACTGACAGTGTGGACTGACACAGCATGGAGCTGACACTGTGAATTGACACAGCATGGAGCTGAGAATGTGGATTGACACAGCATGGAGTTGACACTGTGGATTGACACACAATGGAGCTGATACTGTGCATTGACACAGCATGGAGCTGACACTGTGGATTGATACAGAATGGAGCTGATACTGTGCATTGACACAGCATGGAGCTGACACTGTGGATTGATACAGAATGGATCTGACACTAAGGATTGACACAGCATGGAACTGACACTGTAGATTGACAACGCATGGAGCTAATACTGTGGATTCACAGAGCATGGACCTGACACTATAATTGACACAGCATGGAGCTTATACTGTTGATTGACACAGCATGGAACTGACAATATGGATTGACACAGCATGGAGCTGGCACTGTGGAGTGACACAGCATAGAGTTGACAATGTGGATTCACACAGCACGGAACTGATATTCTCGCTATGACACTATGAAGTTGACACTGTGAATAGTGACAGCCTGGAGATAAGTCTGTACGTCGGGGCAGAGTTGATTTGACACTGTGAAAATAGACAGTCTGAAGCTGCCACTGTGAAGAGAGACAGTCTGAAGCAGACACAGTGAATAGAGACATTATGGAGCTGACACAGCATTTCAGGACAGCCTGGAGCAGACACTGTGAATAGAGAATGCCTTGAGTTGACAGAGTGAATAGAGAGAGCCGGGAGCAGACTCAGTGAATAGAGACAGCCTGGAGCAGGCACAGTGAATAGAGACACCCTGGAGCAGACACAGTGAATAGAGACAGTCTGGAGCAGACACAGTGAATAGAGACAGTCTGGAGCAGACACAGTGAATAGAGACAGCCTGGAGCAGGCACAGTGAATAGAGACACCCTGGAGCAGGCACAGTGAATAGAGACAGTCTGGAGCAGGCACAGTGAATAGAGACAGTCTGGAGCAGACACAGTGAATAGAGACAGTCTGGAGCAGACACAGTGAATAGAGACAGCCTGGAGCAGGCACAGTGAATAGAGACACCCTGGAGCAGGCACAGTGAATAGAGACAGTCTGGAGCAGGCACAGTGAATAGAGACAGTCTGGAGCAGACACAGTGAATAGAGACAGCCTGGAGCAGGCACAGTGAATAGAGACAGCCTGGAGCAGGCACAGTGAATAGAGACACCCTGGAGCAGGCACAGTGAATAGAGACAGCCTGGAGCAGACACAGTGAATAGAGACACCCTGGAGCAGGCACAGTGAATAGAGACAGTCTGGAGCAGACACAGTGAATAGAGACAGTCTGGAGCAGGCACAGTGAATAGAGACAGTCTGGAGCAGGCACAGTGAATAGAGACACCCTGGAGCAGACACAGTGAATAGAGACACCCTGGAGCAGGCACAGTGAATAGAGACAGTCTGGAGCAGACACAGTGAATCGAGACAGTCTGAAGCAGACACAGTGAATCGAGACAGTCTGAAGCAGACACTGCGAATAGCGACAGCCTTGAGCAGACACAGTGAATAGAGAGAGCCTGGAGCAGACACAGTGAACAGAGACAACCTGGAGCAGACACAGTGAATCGAGACAGTCTGAAGCAGACACAGTGAATAGAGACAGTCTGGAGCAGAGACAGTGAAGAGAGACAGTTTGGAGCAGGCACAGTGAATAAAGACAGTCTGGAACAGACACAGTGAATAGAGGCAGCCTGGAGCAGACACTGTTAATAGAGGCAACCTCGAGTAGATACAGTGAATCGAGACAGCCTAGAGCAGACACAGTGAATAGAGACAGCCTGGAGCAGACAGAGTGAATAGAGACAGTCTGGAGCAGACACAGTGAATAGAGACAGTCTGGAACAGACACAGTGAATAGAGACAGCCTAGAGCAGACAAAGTGAATAGAGACAGACTGGACCAGACAAAGTGAATAGAGACAGTCTGGAGCAGACACAGTGAATAGAGACAGCCTAGAGCAGACAAAGTGAATAGAGACAGACTGGACCAGACAAAGTGAATAGAGACAGTCTGGAGCAGACAAAGTGTATCGAGACAGCCTGGAGCAGACAGAGTGAATAGAGACAGTCTGGAGCAGACACAGTGAATAGAGACAGCCTAGAGCGGACAGAGTGAATAGAGACAGTCTGGAGCAGAAACAGTGAATAGAGACAGTCTGGAGCAGACACAGTGAAAAGGGACAGTCTGGAGCAGACACAGTGAATAGAGACTGCCTGGAGCAGACACAGTCAATAGAGACAGTCTGGAGCAGAGATAGTGAATAGAGTCAGCCTGGAGCAGACACAGTGAGTACGGACATTCTGGAGCAGACACAGTGAATAGAGACTGCCTGGAGCAGACACAGTCAATAGAGACAGTCTGGAGCAGAGATAGTGAATAGAGACTGCCTGGAGCAGACACAGTGAATAGAGACATTCTGGAGCAGACCGAGAGAATAGACACAGCCTGGAGCAGAGACAGTGAATTGAGACAGCCTGGAGCAGACACAGTGAAGAGAGACATTCTGGAGCAGACCGAGAGAATAGAGACTGCCTGGAGCAGACACAGTGAATAGTGACAGTCTGGAGCAGACAGACTGAATTGAGACAGCCTGGAGTAGACACTGTGAATAGAGTCATCCTGGAGCAGACAGTGTGAAAATAGACAGCCTGCAGCAGACACACTGAATAGAGACAGTCTGGACCAACAGACTGAATTGAGGCAGCCTGGAGTAGACACTGTTAATAGAGGCAGCTTGGAGCAGAAACAGTGAACAGCGACAGTCTGGCGCAGACACGGTGAATAGAGACAGTTTGGAGCAGACACAGTGAATAGAGACAGTCTGGAGCAGAAACAGTGAATAGATTCATCCTGGAGCAGACACAGTGAATAGAGACAGCCTGGCGTAGAAACTGTGAATAGAGACAGCCTGGAGCAGACATTGTGAATAGAGACTGCCTGGAGCAGACAAAGTGAATAGAGGCAGCCTGGAGCAGACGGAGTGAATAGAGAAAGTCTGGAGCAGACACGGTGAATAGAGTCATCTTAGAGCAGACACGGTAAATAGAGACAGCCTGGATCAGACAGAGTGAAAATAGACAGCCTTGAGCAGGCACAGTGAATAGGGACAGCCTTGAGCAGACACTATGAATATAGACAGCCAGGACCAGACACAGTGAATAAAGACAGCCTGAAGCAGAGACATTGAATTGGGACAGTCTGGAGCAGTCACAGTGAATAGAGAAAGCCTGGAGCAGACACTGTGAATGGAGACAGCCTGGAGCAGACTCAGTGAATAGAGACATTCTGGACTAAAAACAGTGAATAGACACAGCCTGGAGCATACACAGTGAGCAGAGTCATCCTGGAGAGGACACAGTGAATAGAGACCGTCTGGAGCAGACACAGTGAATAGGTACAGCATGGACCAGACGCAGTGAATAGAGACAATCCAGAGCACACACAGTGTATAGAGTCATCCTGGATCAGGCACAGTGAATTGAGACAGCCTGGAGCAGACACAGTTAAAAGGGACAGCCTGGCGCAGAAACAGTGAATAGAGACATTCTGGAGCAGACACAGTGAATAGAGTGAATAGATACAGTGAATAGATACAGCCTGGAGAAGTCACAGTAAATAGAGTCAGCCTGGAGCAGACACAGTTTATACAGACAGCCTGGAGCAGACAGAGTGAATAGAGACAGCCTGGAGCAGAGATAGTGAATAGAGTCAGCCTGCAGCAGACTCAGTGAATTGAGACAGACTGGAGCAGAGACAGTGAATAGAGACAGTCTGGAGCAGACAAAGTGAATAGAGGCAGCCTGGAGCAGATGGAGTGAATGGAGACAGTCTGGAGCAGATATGGTGAATAGAGTCATCTTGGAGCAGACACGGTAAATAGAGACAGCCCAAAGCAGGCACAGTGAATAGAGACAGACTGGAGCAGACACAGTGATTAGAGACAGCCTGGAGCAGACAATATGAAGAGAGGCAGCTCTGGAGACTACATGATGAATAGAGACAGCCTTGAGCATACTCTGAGAATCGAGAAAGTCTGGAGCAGACACAGTGAATAGAGACAGTTTGGAGGAGACACAGTGAATAGAGACTGACTGTTTGGAGCTGACACAGTGAATCGATACAGCCTGTAGCCTACATGGTGAATAGGGACAGCCTTGAGCAGACACAGTGAATAGAGACAGCCTGGAGCAGACACAGTGAAAAGGGATAGTCTGGAGCAGACACAGTGAATACAGACATTCTGGAGCAGACAAAGCGACTAGAGACAGACTGGACCAGACAAAGTGAATAGAGACAGTCTGGAGCAGACACAGTGAATAGAGACAGTCGGATGAGGATTTCAGGGTGACTATTGTTGAGGATCATGGTTCCAGGGTGATTTTTGATGATGATCAGTGTCCCAGGTTGATTATTAATGAGCATTAGGGTTCATAGTTGATTTTTGACCTGGTTCACTGTTCCAGGGTGTTTATTGATAAGGATGAGAGATCCAGGGTGATTATTGATGAGGATCAGGATCCCTGTTTGATTTATGATGTGAATCAGTTTTCCCGGCTGATTATTGATGAGGATCAGGGTTCCAGGGTGATTATTGATGAGGGTGAGAGATCCAGGGTGGTTATTGATGAGAATCATGTTTCCTGGGTGATTATTGATGAGGATCAGTTTTCCATGTTGATTATTGATGAGGATCAGGATTCTATGGTGATTTATGATGAGGATCAGTGTTCCAGGGAGATTTTTGATGAGGTTCAGGGTTCCAGGCGAAATTATTGATGTGGATCAGGGTTCCAGGGAGATTATTGATGAGGTTCAGGGTTCCAGGGAGATTATTGATGTGGATCAGGGTTCCAGGGTGTTTTGATGATGACGATCAGGATCCCAGGGTGATTCTGAAATGGATCAGGATTCCACAGTGATTATTGGTGATGATCAGGTATCAAGGGTTTATCGTGGGTGAGGATCAGGATCCCAGGGTGATTATTGATCTGGATCAGTATTACAGGCTGATTATTGTTTATGGTCAGGTTTCCAGGGAGCTTTCTGATGAGGATCAGAGTGCCAGCGTGATTATGGATGAGGTTCAGAATCCCAGGGAGATTTTTAATTAGGATAAGGGTTCCAGGGTGATTATTGATGAGGATCAGGGTTTCAGTGTGATTATTGACGAGCATCACGTCTCTAGGGTGATTATTGATGAGCATGAGAGATCCAGAGCGTTTATTGATGAGGATCATGGTTCCTGGGTGATTATTGCTGAGTACCAGGGTTCTAGCGTGATTTATGATGAGGATCAGTGTTCCAGAGTGATTTTTGATGGGGATCATGATCCCAGGCTGATTCTGATCAGGGTCAGGATTCCACAGTGATTATTGGTGATGATCAGGGTTCCAGGGTTGATTGTGGGTGAGGATCAGGATACCATGATGATTATTGAACTGCATAAGTATTGCAGGCTGATTATTGTATAGGATCAGGTTTCCAGGGAGCATATTGATGAGGATCAGTGTTCTAGGTTGATTATTGATGAGGATCAGGATCCCAATGTGACCATTGATGAGGATAAAGGCTCCAGGGTGATTAGTGATGAAGATGAGAGATCCAGCATGATCATTAATGAGGATCATAGTTCCTGGGTGATTATTGATGAGGGTCAGTGTTCCAGGTTGATTATTGAAGAGCTTAATTGTTCCAGGGTAACTATTGTTGAGGATGAGAGTTCCAGGGTGATTATTGATGAGGATGAGATTTCCACATTGATTTATCATGTGGATCAGTGTTCCAGGATGATTATTGTTGAGGATCAGTTCTTTAGGGTGATTTTTGATGATGATCAGTGTCCCAGGTTGATTATTAATGAGCATTAGGGTTCATAACAAAAACAGAATTACCTGTTTTTTACATCTGGGATTTTAAAGGACCTACAGAAGGTGGTGATATTATCTAAGAAAATGTGCTAATTAAGAATGGATGGCAGTACACTCAACGTACAGCTCTAGTTGGGGGTGGGGTGGAAAGACTGACAAGGTATTAGTTGTAGATTTTAAAATAATGGAAATTGGTGGGAAAAGAAAAATTTATATAAATTATTGAAAAAAACAAAAGGGAGGGGGAAGAAACGGGGTGGGGATGGGGGGAGGGAGTTTAAGATCTAAAGTTGTTGAATTCAATATTCAGCCCGGAAGGCTGTAAAGTGCCTAGTCGGAAGATGAGGTGCTGTTCCTCCAGTCTGCGTTGGGCTTCACTGGAACAATGCAGCAAGCCAAGGACAGACATGTGGGCAAGAGAGCAGGGTGGAGTGTTAAAATGGCAAGTGACAGGGAGGTTTGGGTCTTTCTTGCGGTCAGACCACAGGTGTTCTGCAAAGCAGTCGCCCAGTTTGCGTTTGGTCTCTCCAATGTAGAGGAGACCGCATTGGGAGCAACGAATGCAGTAGACTAAGTTAGGGGAAATGCAAGTGAAATGCTGCTTCACTTGAAAGGAGTGTTTGGGCCCTTGGACGGTGAGGAGAGAGGAAGTGAAGGGGCAGGTGTTGCATCTTCTGCGTGGGCATGGGGAGGTGCCATAGGTGGGGTTTGAGGAGTAGGGGGTGATGGAGGAGTGTACCAGGGTGTCCCGGAGGGAACGATCCCTACGGAATGCCGCCAGGGGGGGTGAAGGGAAGATGTGTTTGGTGGTGGCATCATGCTGGAGTTGGCGGAAATGGCGGAGGATGATCCTTTGAATGTGAAGGCTGGTGGGGTGATAAGTGAGGACAAGGGGGACCCTATCATGTTTTCGGGAGGGAGGAGAAGGCGTGAGGGTGGGTGCGCGGGAGATGGGCCGGACACGGTTGAGGGCCCTGTCAATGACCGTGAGTGGAAAACCTCAGTTAAGGAAGAAGGAGGACATGTCAGAGGAACTGTTTTTGAAGGTAGGGTCATTAGAACAGATGCGACGGAGGCAAAGGAACTGAGAGAATGGGATGGAGTCCTTCCAGGAAGCGGGGTGTGAGGAGCTGTAGTCGAGGTAGCTATGGGAGTCGGTAGGCTTGTAATGGATATTAACAAAAAGCTAAAAGCTACTGCGGATGCTGGAAATCCAAAACAAAAACAGAATTACCTGGAAAAACTCAGCAGGTCTGGCAGCATCGGCGGAGAAGAAATCAGTTAACGTTTCGAGCCTTCATGGCCCTTCGGCAGAACTGAAGCATAGTTAGGAGAAGGGAGAAATATAAACTGGTTTAAGGTGGTGCGGGGGGGGGCGGGTGGGGAAGAGAGACGTTGAGGGTGTGGTGATTGTGGAGATAAGCAGTGATAAGAGCAGATAATCAAAAGATGTCACAGACAAAAGGGTCAAAGAGGTGTTGAAGGTGGTGATATTTGTCTAAGAAAAGTGCTAATTAAGAATGGAAGACAGGATACTCAAAGTACAGCTCTAGTGGGGTTGGGGTGGACAGACTAACAAGGTTTTAGTTTTAGATTTAAAAATAATGGAAATAGGTGGGGAAAGAAGAATCTATATAAATTATTGAAAAAAAAGGGTCGGGGGGGGAGGAGAAACGGGGTGGGGATGGGGGGAGGGGGAGTTTAAGATCTAAAGTTGTTGAATTCAATATTCAGCCCGGAAGGCTGTAAAGTGCCTAGTCGGAAGATGAGGTGCTGTTCCTCCAGTTTGCGTTGGGCTTCACTGGAACAATGCAGCAAGCCAAGGACAGACATGTGGGCAAGAGAACAGGGTGGAGTGTTAAAATGGCAAGCGACAGGGAGGTTTGGGTCTTTCTTGCGGACAGACCGCAGGTGTTCCGCAAAACGGTCGCCCAGTTTGCGTTTGGTCTCTCCAATGTAGAGGAGACCGCATTGGGAGCAACGAATGCAGTAGACTAAGTTAGGGGAAATGCAAGTGAAATGCTGCTTCACTTGAAAGGAGTGTTTGGGCCCTTGGACGGTGAGGAGAGAGGAAGTGAAGGGGCAGGTGTTGCATCTTCTGCGTGGGCATGGGCAGGTGCCATAAGTGGGGGTTGAGGAGTAGGGGGTGATGGAGGAGTGGACCAGGGTGTCCCGGAGGGAACGATCCCTACGGAATTCCGTCGGGGGGATGAAGGGAAGATGTGTTTGGTGGTGGCATCATGCTGGAGTTGGCGGAAATGGCGGAGGATGATCCTTTGAATGCGGAGGCTGGTGGGGTGATAAGTGAGGACAAGGGGGACCCTATCATGTTTCTGGGAAGGAGGAGAAGGCGTGAGGGAGGATGCGCGGGATATGGGCCGGACACGGTTGAGGGCCCTGTCAACGACCGTGGATGGAAAACCTCGCTTAAGGAAGAAGGAGGACATGTCAGAGGAGCTGTTTTTGAAGGTAGCGTCATCAGAACAGATGCGACGGAGGCGAAGGAACTGAGAGAATGGGATGGAGTCTTTACAAGAAGCGGGGTGTGAGGAGCTGTAGTCGAGGTAGCTGTGGGAGTCGGTAGGCTTGTAATGGATATTGGTGGACAGTCTATCATCAGAAATTGAGACAGAGAGGTCAAGGAAGGGAAGAGAAGTGTCAGAGATGGACCATGTGAAAATGATGGAGGGGTGGAGATTGGAAGCAAAATTAATAAATTTTTCCAGGTCCCGATGAGAGCATGAAGCAGCACCGAAGTAATCATCGATGTACCGGAGAAAGAGTTAGAAGGAATTTCTCCTTTAACTCCTCTCACTTCCTCCAAATAAAAGGTGTGGCTATGGGTACCCGCATGGGTCCCAGCTATGCCTGTCTCTTTATGGGGTATGTGGAACATTCCTTGTTCCAGTCCTACTCCGGCCCCCTCCCACAACTCTTTCACCGATACATCGATGATTACTTCGGTGCTGCTTCATGCTCTCGTCGGGACCTGGAAAAATTTATTAATTTTGCTTCCAATCTCCACCCCTCCATCATTTTCACATGGTCCATCTCTGACACTTCTCTTCCCTTCCTTGACCTCTCTGTCTCAATTTCTGATGATAGACTGTCCACCAATATCCATTACAAGCCTACCGACTCCCACAGCTACCTCGACTACAGCTCCTCACACCCCGCTTCTTGTAAAGACTCCATCCCATTCTCTCAGTTCCTTCGCCTCCGTCGCATCTGTTCTGATGACGCTACCTTCAAAAACAGCTCCTCTGACATGTCCTCCTTCTTCCTTAAGCGAGGTTTTCCATCCACGGTCGTTGACAGGGCCCTCAACCGTGTCCGGCCCATATCCCGCGCATCCTCCCTCACGCCTTCTCCTCCTTCCCAGAAACATGATAGGGTCCCCCTTGTCCTCACTTATCACCCCACCAGCCTCCGCATTCAAAGGATCATCCTCCGCCATTTCCGCCAACTCCAGCATGATGCCACCACCAAACACATCTTCCCTTCATCCCCCCGACGGAATTCCGTAGGGATCGTTCCCTCCGGGACACCCTGGTCCACTCCTCCATCACCCCCTACTCCTCAACCCCCACTTATGGCACCTGCCCATGCCCACGCAGAAGATGCAACACCTGCCCCTTCACTTCCTCTCTCCTCACCGTCCAAGGGCCCAAACACTCCTTTCAAGTGAAGCAGCATTTCACTTGCATTTCCCCTAACTTAGTCTACTGCATTCGTTGCTCCCAATGCGGTCTCCTCTACATTGGAGAGACCAAACGCAAACTGGGCGACCGTTTTGCGGAACACCTGCGGTCTGTCCGCAAGAAAGACCCAAACCTCCCTGTCGCTTGCCATTTTAACACTCCACCCTGTTCTCTTGCCCACATGTCTGTCCTTGGCTTGCTGCATTGTTCCAGTGAAGCCCAACGTAAACTGGAGGAACAGCACCTCATCTTCCGACTAGGCACTTTACAGCCTTCCGGGCTGAATGTTGAATTCAACAACTTTAGATCTTAAACTCCCCCTCCCCCCATCCCCACCCCGTTTCTCCCCCCACCCCACCCTTTTTTTTCAATAATTTATATAGATTCTTCTTTCCCCACCTATTTCCATTATTTTTAAATCTAAAACTAAAACCTTGTTAGTCTGTCCACCCCAACCCCACTAGAGCCGTACTTTGAGTATCCTGTCTTCCATTCTTAATTAGCACTTTTCTTAGACAAATATCACCACCTTCAACACCTCTTTGACCCTTTTGTCTGTGACATCTTTTGATTATCTGCTCCTATCACTGCTTATCTCCACAATCACCACACCCTCAACGTCTCTCTTCCCCCCCCGCCACCCACCACCCACGCCCCCCCCCCCCCCCCCCCACCACCTTAAACCAGTTTATATTTCTCCCTTCTCCTAACTATGCTTCAGTTCTGCCGAAGGGCCACGAAGGCTCGAAACGTTAACTGATTTCTTCTCCGCCGATGCTGCCAGACCTGCTGAGTTTTTCCAGGTAATTCTGTTTTTGTTTTGTAATGGATATTGGTGGACAGTCTATCATCAGAAATTGAGACAGAGAGGTCAAGGAAGGGAAGGAAAGTGTCAGAGATGGACCATGTGAAAATGATGGAGGGGTGGAGATTGGAAGCAAAATTAATAAATTTTTCCAGGTAATTTTCCAAGTAATCATCGATGTACCGGAGAAAGAGTTGTGGGAGGGGGCCGGAGTAGGAGTGGAACAAGGAATGTTCCACATACCCCATAAAGAGACAGGCATAGCTGGGGCCCATGCAGGTACCCATAGCCACACCTTTTATTTGGAGGAAGTGAGAGGAGTTAAAAGAGAAATTGTTCAGTGTGAGAACAAGTTCAGTCAGACGGAGGAGAGTAGTGGTGGATGGGGATTGTTGGGGCCTCTGTTCAAGGAAGAAGCTAAGGGCCCTCAGACCATCCTGGTGGGGGATGGAGGTGTAGAGGGATTGGACATCCATGGTGTAGAGGAAGCGGTTGGGGCCAGGGAACTGGAAATTGTTGATGTGACGTAAGGTGTCAGAGGACACCATTAGGGTTCATAGTTGATTTCTGACCTGGTTCACTGTTCCAGGGTGATTATTGATGAGGATCAGAGTGCCAGCGTGACCATTGATGAGGATCAAGGCTCCAAGGTGATTAGTGATGAAGATGAGAGATCCAGGGTGATTATTAATGAGGATCATAGTTCCTGGGTGATTATTGATGAGGGTCAGTGTTCCTGGGTGATTATTGATGAAGAACAGGATTCAAGGGTTATTACTGATGAGGGTCAGTGTTCCAGGTTGATTATTGAAGAGCTTAATTGTTCCAGGGTAACTATTGTTGAGGATGAGAGTTCCAGGGTGATTATTGATGAGGATGAGATTTCCACATTGATTTATCATGTGTATCAGTGTTCCAGGATGATTATTGTTGAGGATCAGTTCTCTAGGGTGATTTTTGATGATGATCAGTGTCCCAGGTTGATTATTAATGAGCATTAGGGTTCATAGTTGATTTTTGACCTGGTTCACTGTTCCAGGGTGATTATTGATGAGGATCAGGATCCCTGTTTGATTTATGATGTGAATCAGTTTTCCCGGCTGATCATTGATGAAGATCAGGGTTCCAGGGTGATTATTGATGAGGATGAGAGATCCAGGGTGGTTATTGATGAGGATCATGTTTCCTGGGTGATTATTGACATGGATCAGTGTTCCAGGGTGATTATTGATGAGTACCAGGGTTCTATGGTGATTTATGATGAGGATCAGTGTTCAATGGTGATTATTGATGATGACCAGGGTTCCAGGGAGATTATTGATGAGTACCAGGGTTCTATGGTGATTTATGATGAGGATCAGGGTTCCAGGGAGATTATTGATGATGACCAGGGTTCCAGGGAGATTATTGATGTGGATCAGGGTTCCAGGGAGATTATTGATGATGACCAGGGTTCCAGGGAGATTATTGATGTGGATCAGGGTTCCAGGGTGTTTTTATGTTGAGGATTAGGATCCCAGGGTGATTCTGAAATGGATCAGGATTCCACAGTGATTATTGGTGATGATCAGGTATCAAGGGTTTATCGTGGGTGAGGATCAGGATCCCAGGGTGATTATTGATCTGGATCAGTATTACAGGCTGATTATTGTTTATGATCAGGTTTCCAGGGAGCTTTCTGATGAGGATCAGAGTGCCAGCGTGATTATGGATGAGGTTCAGAATCCCAGGGAGATTTTTAATTAGGATAAGGGTTCCAGGGTGATTATTGATAAGGATTAGTATCCCTGTGTGATTATTAATGAGCATCACGTCTCTAGGGTGATTATTGATGAGCATGAGAGATCCAGAGCGTTTATTGATGAGGATCATGGTTCCTGGGTGAATATTGCTGAGAATCAGGGTTCTAGCGTGATTTATGATGAGGATCAGTGTTCCAGAGTGATTTTTGATGGGGATCATGATCCCAGGGTTTTTCTGATCAGGGTCAGGATTCCACGGTGATTATTGGTGATGATCAGGATTCCAGGGTTGATCGTGGGTGAAGATCAGGATACCATGATGATTATTGATCTGCATAAGTATTGAAGGCTGATTATTGTATAGGATCAGGTTTCCAGGGAGCATATTGATGAGGATCAGTGTTCTAGGTTGATTATTGATGAGGATCAGGATCCCAATGTGACCATTGATGAGGATACAGGCTCCAGGGTGATTAGTGATGAAGATGAGAGATCCAGGGTGATTATTAATGAGGATCATGGTTCCAGGGTTCTTATTGATGACGATCAGAGTACCAGCATGAATATTCATGGATCACGTTTCCAGGTTGATTATTGATGCGGATCAGTGTTCGTTTGTGATTATTGTTGAGGATCAGCGTTCCATGTTGTTGTTTGATGAGGATCGGGGTTCCATAGAGATTATTGATGAGGATCAGGGTTCAAGGGTGATTATTGATGAGGATCAGGGTACCAGGATGATTATTGAAGAGGATCAGGATTCGAGGATGTCCCTGGGCTTGGATCAGGGTTCCAGGATGATTATTGATGATGATTAGTGTTCCAGGATGATTATTGATGACGATCAGGGTTCCAGTTTGATTATTGATGAGGATCAGGATTCCAGGGTGATTATTGAAGAGGATCAGTGTTGCGGGGTAATTATTGATGAGGATCAGGTTTCCATCGTGATTCTGAATGGGGATCAGGATCCCAGGGTGATTATTGATGAGGATGAGTATTCCAGGGTGGTTATTGTTGAGGATCACTGTTTCGGGGTAAGTATTGATTAGGATAAGGGTTCCAGGTTGTTTATTGGTTATGGTCATGTTTGCAAGGTGATTATTGATTAGGATGAGGATTCCAGTTTGATTACTGATATATCAGAGTTCCAGGGTGATTATTGATGAGGATCAGCGTCCCGGGATGCTTATTAATGAGGATCAGGGTTGCAGAAAGATTAATGAATAGGATCAGGATTCCAGGGAGTTTATTGATGAGGATCAGGGTTCCAGGATGATTATTGAAGATGATCAGGAATCCAGGATGACCCTGGATGAGGATCATGGTTCCAGGGTTATTATTGATGAGGATGAGGTTTCCAGGTTGATTCTGGATTAAGATCAGGATTCCAGGGTGATTATTGATGAGGATCAGGGTTCCAGGCTGTTTATTGATTTGGATCAGAATCCCAGAGTGGTTATTGATGAGGACCAGGATCCCAGGGTGAATAGGGATGAGGATCAGGCTTCCTGGGTTGTTATAGAAACATAGAAACTAGGAGCACGATTAGGCCATTCGACCCTTGGAGCCACCTCCAGCATTCATTATGATCACGGCTGATCATCCAATTCAATAGCCTGCTCCCGCTTTCTCCCCATACCCGTTGATCACTTTTGCCCCATGAGCAATATCTAACAATTATTAATTATTGACGCGGATCAGGTTTCCAGGTTGATTATTGATCAGGGCCAAGTTTCAAGGATGACCCTGGATGAGGATTAAGTTTCCAGGGTGCTTCTGGATGATGTTCAGGTTTTCAAGTGATTATTGAAGAGGATCAGTGTTCCAGGTTGATTATTGATGAGGATCAGGTTTCTATCGTGATTCTGGATGAGAATCGGATCCCAGGGTGATTCTGAATGTGGATCTTGCTTCCAGGATGATTATTGATGAGGATCAGGGTTCCAGGATGATTATTGAAGGGGATCAGGATTCCAGGATGCCCCTGGGTTAGGATCAGTGTTCCAGGATCATTAATGATGACGATCAGTGTTCCAGGTTGATTATTGATGAGGGCCAAGGTTCAAGGATCACTCTGGATGAGGATCAAGTTTCCAGGGTGCTTCTGGATGACGTTCAGGATTCCAGGGTTATTATTGAAGAGGATCAGTGTTCCAGGTTGATTATTGATGAGGATCAGGTTTCCATCGTGATTCTGGATGAGAATCAGGATCCTAGGGTGATTCTGAATGTGGATCATGCTTCCAGGATGATTATTGAAGGGGATCAGGATTCGAGGATGTCCCTGGGTTAGGATCAGGGTTCGAGGGTGATTATTGATGAGGATCAGTGCTCCAGGGTGATTATTGATGAGGATCAGTGCTCCAGGGTGATTATTGATGAGGATCACGATTCCAGGCTGAATAAAGATGAGGATCTGGGTTCCAGGGTGATTATCGATGAGGATCAGGATTCCAAGTCCATTAATGATGAGGATCATTGTTCCAGGGTAATTAGTGAAGATGATCAGGGTTCCAGAGTGATTATTGATGCGGATCAGGGGTCCAGAATGGTTATTGAAAAGGATCAGGTTTCCAGGATGACCCTGGATGAGGATAAACATTCCAGGGAGGTTATTGATGAGGATCACTGTTCTGGGGTAAGTATTGGTTAGGATCAGTGTTCCAGGCTGTTTATTGGTTACGGTCATGTTTGCAGGGTGATTATTGATTAAGATGAGGATGCCGCGGTGATTGTTGATGCGGATCAGGTGTCCAGGGTGATTATTGTTGAGGGTCAGGTTTCCAGGGTGCTTATTGATGAGGATCAGGATTGCAGAAAGATTATTGAAGAGTATCAGGGTTCGAGGGTGATTATTGATGAGGATCAAGGATACAGGTTGATTCTGGATTAGGATCAGGATTCCAGGGTGATTATTGATGAGGATCAGGGTTCCAGGGTTTTTATTGATGAGGATCAGAATCCCAGAGCGGTTATTGGTGTGTACCAGGATCCCAGGGTGAATAGGGATGAGGATCAGGTTTCCTGGGTTATTATAGAAACATACAAACTAGGAGCACAAGTAGTCCATTCAGCCCTTGGAGCCGCCTCCACCATTCATAATGATCATGGCTGATCATCCAACTCAATAGCCTGCTCCCGCTTGCTCCCCATACCCGTTGATCACTTTCGCCCCATGAGCAATATCTATCAATTATTAATTGTTGATGCGAATCAGATTTCCAGGTTGATTATTGTTGAGGGCCAAGGTTCAAGGATCACCCTGGATGAGAATCAAGCTTGCAGGGTGCTTCTGGATGATGTTCAGGATTCCAGGGTTATTATTGAAGAGGATCAGTGTTCCAGGTTGATTATTGATGAGGATCAGGTTTCCATCGTGATTCTGGATGAGAATCAGGATCCCAGGGTGATTCTGAATGTGGATTATGCTTCCAGGGTGATTATTGATGAGGCTCAGGGTTCCAGGATGATTATTGAGGGGATCAGGATTCCAGGATGTCCCTGGGTTTGGATCAGAGTTCCAGGATGATTACTGATTATGATCAGCTTTCCAAGTTGATTATTGATGAGGATCAGGATTCCAGGGCGATTATTGATGACGATCAGTGTTGTGGGGTAATTATTGATTAGGATCAGGGTTCCAGATTGTTTATTGGTTACGGTCATGTTTGCAGGGTGATTATTGATTAGGATGAGGATTCCATGGTGATTATTAATGGGGATCAGAGTTCTAGGGTGCTTATTTATGAGGATCAGGATTGCAGAAAGATTATTGAAGAGGATCAGGATTCCAGGGAGTTTATTGATGAGGATCAGGGTTCCAGGATGATTATTGAAGATGATCAGGAATCCAGGATGACCCTGGATGAGGATCATGGTTCCAGGGTTATTATTGATGAGGATGAGGTTTCCAGGTTGATTCTGGATTAAGATCAGGATTCCAGGCTGTTTATTGATGAGGATCAGAATCCCAGAGTGGTTATTGATAAGGACCAGGATCCCAGGGAAACCTGAGGATCAGGTTTCCTGGGTTATTATAGAAACATAGAATCTAGGAGCACGATTAGGCCATTCGACCCTTGGAGCCGCCTCCACCATTCATTATGATCATGGCTGATCATCCAACTCAATAGCCTGCTCCCACTTTCTCCCCATACCCGTTGATCATTATTGCCCCATGAGCAATATCTAACAATTATTAATTATTGATGCGGATCAGGTTTCCAGGTTGATTATTGTTGAGGGCCAAGGTTCAAGGATCACTCTGGATGAGGATCAAGTTTCCAGGGTGCTTCTGGATGATGATCAGTTTTCCGGATGATTATTGAAGAGGATCAGTGTTCCAAGGTGATTATTGTTGAGGATCAGGTTTCCATCGTGATTCTGGATGAGGATCAAGATCGCAGGGTGATTCTGAATGTGGATCATGCTTCCAGGGTGATTATTGATGAGGATCAGGAACCTAGGGTAATTATTGATGAGGATCAGGAACCTAGGGTAATTATTGATGAGGATCAGGGTTCCAGAGTGATTATTAATGAGCATCAGGGTTCCAGGATGATTATTGCAGAGGATCAGTATTCCAGGATGTCCCGGTGTTAGGATCAGGGTTCCAGGGTGATTATTGATGAGGATAAGTTTTCCAGAGAGATTATTGATGAGGATCAGTGTTGCCGGTTGACTATTGATGAGGATCAGGTTTTCAGTGTGATTACTGATGAAGTTGACTGTTCCAGGGTGACTATTGATGAGGACCATGATTCCAGGTTGATTCTGGAGGAGGATGAGGGTCTCAGGGTGAGCATTGATGAGAATCAGTTTTCCAGGGTGATTATGGATGAGGATCAGTGTTCCGGGGTGATTATTGATGAGGATCAGGTTTCCAGGGTGATTATTGATGAGGATCAGTGTTCCGGGGTGATTATTGATGAGGATCAGTGTTCCGGAGTGATTATTGATGAGGATCAGTGTTCCAGGGTGACTATTGATGAGGATCAGGTTTCCGGGGTGATTATTGATGAGGATCAGGTTTCCGGGGTGATTATTGATGAGGATCAGTGTTCCGGGGTGATTATTGATGAGGATCAGTGTTCCGGGGTGATTATTGATGAGGATCAGTGTTCCAGGGTGACTATTGATGAGGATCAGGTTTCCAGGGTGATTATTGATGAGGATCAGTGTTCCAGGGTGATTATTGATGAGGATCAGTGTTCCGGGGTGATTATTGATGAGGATCAGTGTTCCGGGGTGATTATTGATGAGGATCAGTGTTCCGGGGTGATTATTGATGAGGATCAGTGTTCCGGGGTGATTATTGATGAGGATCAGTGTTCCGGGGTGATTATTGATGAGGAACAGGGTTCCGGGGTGATTATTGATGAGGATCAGTGTTCCAGGGTGATTATTGATGAGGATCAGTGTTCCGGGGTGATTATTGATGAGGATCAGTGTTCCAGGGTGATTATTGATGAGGATCAGTGTTCCAGGGTGATTATTGATGAGGAACAGGGTTCCAGGGTGATTATTGATGAGGATCAGTGTTCCGGGGTGATTATTGATGAGGATCAGTGTTCCAGGGTGATTATTGATGAGGATCAGTGTTCCAGGGTGATTATTGATGAGGAACAGGGTTCCAGGGTGATTATTGATGAGGATCAGTGTTCCAGGGTGATTATTGATGAGGATCAGTGTTCCAGGGTGATTATTGATGAGGATCAGTGTTCCAGGGTGATTATTGATGAGGAACAGGGTTCCATGGTGATTATTGATGAGGATCAGTGTTCCAGGGTGATTATTGATGAGGATCAGGTTTCCAGTGTGATTCTGGAGGAGGATGAGGGTTCCTGGGTGAGAATTGATGAGAATCAGATTTCCAGGGTGATTATTGATGAGGATCAGTAATGCAGGGTGTTCCTGGGTGAGGTTCAGTACTCCTGTGTGATTATAGAAGCAAAGAAACATAGAAACTAGGAGCAGGAGTAGGTCATCCGGCACTTGGAGACTCCTCCGCCATTCATTATGATCATGGCCGATCATCCAACTCAATTGCCTGCACCTGCTTTCAACACATACTCATTCATCCCTTTCCCCCCAAGATCTATATCTTAATATTATTAATTATTGATGCAGATTAACTTTCCAGGTTGATTACTGATGAGTACCATGGTTGTAAGATGTCCCTGGATGAGGATCAAGCTTCCATGGTAATTCTCGATGAGGATCAGGATTCCAGGGAGATTATTCATGAGCATCAGTGTTCCAGGGTGATTATTGATGAGGATCAGTATTCCAGGGTGCTTATTGATAAGGATCACTATTCCAGGGTGAATAGGGATGAGGATCAGTTTTCCAGGGTGGTTATTGATGATGATCAGGGTTCCAGGTTGATTATTGATGAGGATCAGGATTCCAGGGCCGTTATTGATAAGTATCAGGGGTCCAGGGTGATTATTGATGAGGGTCAGGTTTCCAGGCTGATTATTGATGAGGATCAGGATTCCCGGATGACTCTGGATGAGGATCATGTTTCCCGGGTTATTATTGATGAGGATCAGGGTTACAGGATGATTATTGAAAAGGATCAGGTTTCCAGGATGACCCTGGATGAGGATCATTGTTCCCGGGTTATTATTGATGAGGATCAGGGTTCCAGTTTGATTCTGGATTAAGATCAGGATTCCAGGGTGTTTATTGATGAGGATCAGAATCCCAGAGTGGTTATTAATGAGGACCAGGAACCCAGGGTGAATAAGGATGAGGATCAGGTTTCCTCGTTTATTATAGAAACATAGAATCTAGGAGCATGAGTAGGCCATTCAGCCCTTGGAGCCACCCGCACCATTCATTATGATCATGGCTGATCATCCAACTCAATAGCCTGCTCCCGCTTTCTCCCCATACCCGTTGATCACTTTCGCCCCATGAGCTATATCTAACAATTATTAATTGTTGATGCGGATCAGGTTTCCAGGTTGATTATTGTTGACGTCCAAGGTTGGAGGATCACCCTGGATGAGGATCCATTTTCCAGGGTGATTATTAATGAGGATCAGGTTTCCATCGTGATTCTGGATGAGGATCAGGAGCCCAGGGCGATTCTAAGTGTGGATCATGCTTCCAGGGTGATTATTGATGAGGATCAGGGTTCCAGGATGATTATTGATGAGGATCAGGGTTCCAGGATGTCCCTGGGTTAGGATCAGGCTTGCAGGGTGATTATTAATAATGATCAGTGTTCCAGGGTGATCATTCATGTGTATCACAGTTCCAGGCTGATTGTTGATGACGATAAGGTTCCCATGGTGATTACGGTTGAGGATCAAGATGCCAGGGTGATTAGGGACTAGGGTCAGTGTTCCAAGGTGATTATTGATGTGGATCAGAATTCCAACATGATTATTGAAGATAATCAGGATTCCAGGATGTCCCTGGATGAGGATAATGTTTCCACGGTTATTATTGATTAGGATCAGGGTTCTAGGATGATTATTGATGAGGATCAGCATTCCAGGGTGATTAGGGATGAGGATCAGTGTTCCAGGGTGTTTATTGATTACGGTCACTTTCCCAGGGTGATTATTGATGAGGATGAGGATTCCAGGGTGATTATTGATGAGGATCAGAGTTCCAGAGTGATTATTGATTATGGTCACTTTCCCAGGGTGGTTATTGATGAGGATCAGTGTTCCAGGGTGTTTATTGATTATGGTCACTTTCCCAGGGTGATTATTGATGAGGATGTGGATTCCAGGGTGATTATTGATGAGGATCACGGTTCCAAGTTGATTATTGGTGAGGATCAGAATTTCAGGGTGATTATTAATGAGGATCAGGGCTCCACGTTGATTCTGGATGACAATCAGGATTACAGTGTGATTATTGATGAGGATCAGGGTTCCAAGTTGATTATTGATGACGATCAGGATTCTAGGGAGATTATTGGTGAGGGCCAGGATACCCCACTGATTATTGATGATGATCAGGATCCCAGTGTGATTATTGATGGGTATCAGTGTTCCAGGCTGATTATTGTTGATTATCTGCATCCCAGGGTGATTAATGATGAGGATTAGTGTCCCAGGGTGATTATTGATGAGGATTAGTGTCCCAGGGTGTTAATTGATGAGGATTAGGTCTCCAGTGTAATTCTAGGTGAGGATCAGGATTCCAGGGTGGTTATTGACTAGGATCCCATTTCCACCGTGAATACTGATGAGGATCAGGATTCCGGGGTGCTTCTGGATGTGGTTCAGTGACCCAGGGTGACTGTTGATGAGGATCAGGGTTCCAGGGTGTTTGTTTATGAGGTTCAGGATCCCTGGGTGTGTATTGATGAGGTCCAGGGTTCCAGGCTGAACTTAGATAAGGATCAGGGTTCCAGGGTGATTATGTTTGAGGATCAGTGTCTCAGTTTTATTATTGGTGAGGATTAGGGTCCCAGGGTGATTATGGATGAGGATCAGGCTTCCATGGTTATTATTGATGAGGATCAGTGTTCCAGGGTGATTATTGATGAGGATCAGTATTCCAGGGTTATCATGGATGAGGATCAGCCTTCCTTGGTTATTAGGAATACGGTTGTTTCCCAGGGGCTTTTTGATTGGAATTACAGTATTTGGGAGAATTAGAATTTTGGTTAAATAGGGTAGGGTTTGGTTTGGGTTGTATTAAACTCAAGATGGCGATTGAGTTTAGTCTTAGGTTTAAATTTGGATTAGGTTTGGCGCTAGGGTTTAAGTTTGAATTAGGGTTGTTGTGGAATAGAGCTTTAGTCAGCTAAAGTGTCTAATGGGTTAAATTGTCTAAATGTGATTATATTTCAGTAAGGAATGATGTAAACTAATCACGCAGTGTATCTTTGAAAAGTTTGTTGTTACAACTGCGTCCTGTTATGCGCTAGATGAAACAATGGTGCCCTGATTAAATCTGCTGATATGGTAATTTATGTAATCTTTATCTACATAGTTGTGGTTAAACTGTCTTCTGTCTTATTGTGAAATGTACCATCTGCCTGTAATTGTATTACTGCATTCACCCTATGTGCGTGCTAACCATGACATAACTGTGATTGCCTGATGTATGGACCTTATATGGTATGAACTTCCTGTTATGAGCAGTATAAATGATGCTGAATTCTCTGTTCAGGGTAGTAGACTGACTAGGAACCACGTGTGCTGTCCTGAACAGCCGACTCCCAAGCATGCCTGAAAAAATATAGTTTTGCTTCTAACAAGTCAGTGTTCTCGTAGTTGTGTCACGATTCGACATTGTCAGCAGAGATATGTTTGCCCATGGGCTGTATTTTAGCTTAAGGTTAAAATCATTATAAATTATAACATATTGGAATGGATAGAAGATTGGCTAGCTAACAGGGTGCAGAGAGTTTGGCATAAATGGGTCATTTACTGGATGGCAGGATGTGATGAGTGGTGTACCACAGGGATCAGTGTTGGGACATCAGCCTTTTACAATTTATATAAATGACATGGATGAAGGGGCTGATGGAATGGTGGCTAAATTTGCTGATGATACAAAGATAGGTAGGAAAGTAAGTTATGAAAAGAATATATGGAGACTACAAAGGGACATAGATAGGTTAAGTGGGCAAAGATCTGACAAATGGAGTTTAATGCGGAAAAATGTGAAACTGTCCATTTTGGCAGGAAGAATAAAAGAGAAACAAATTATCTAAATGGTGAGAGATTGCAGAGCTCTGAGGTGCAGAGGGATCCGGGTGTCCTAGTGCATGAATCACAAAAGGTTGGTATGCAGGTACAGCAAGTAATTACGAAAGCTAATAGAATGTTATCATTTATTGCGAGGGGAATTGAATACAAAAAATAGGGAGGTTATGTTTCAGTTACACAGGGCATTGGTCAGACCACATCTGGAGCACTGTGCACAGTGCTGGTCACCTTGTTTAAGGAAGGATGTAATTGCATTGGAAGCATTTCAGAGAATGTTTACTAATCTAATACCTGGAATGGGCAGGTATGAGGAAAAATTGGACAGGCTAGGATTGTATCCACTGGAGTTTAGAAGAGTAAGAGGCGACTTGATTGAAACATATAGGGGAGAATTTTCTCCCCATTGGGCAGGCCGGTCGGGAGTGGGCGTGGGCAGATGCGGAGCCAATCGCTGTCTGCGATCAGCTGCGCGCTGCTATTTTACGTGGGCGGGCCAATTAAGGCCCGCCAGTGTGACGCTCGCCCAGAAGTGCTCAGCGCTACCTATGCGGGTGGGGGGAGAAAGAAGAGTCAGGATACGGAGCTGCCTCAGGGAGATTAATTTAAGTTTTAAACTTGGAAAAAATTTAAAAATAAAATCATTCAGACATGCCCCTTCATGTGACAGTGTCACACGAGCTGGGACATGTTCATGAATTTTCATAAAAATTTTTTTTTAACTAATGAAACCTTCATGAAACCTCATCCCGCCCACGGATGAGGTTTCATGAAAAATGTGAAGGCCGCCTGGGCCTTAAGGTTGGACGGGCAGCTTTCTCAACAGGGTCAATTAGTTTACTGATGGCCTTAACATTCCTTTGACAGTTCGGTGGGCACGCAGCCGACTCCGGTGCGCACCCGCCGAACAGAAGATCAGAATGATGAGGTGACATTGGGACGCACACCCGTTGTCACCATGTGTCATTTCATGTGTCGGCGTGCGGGGGCCCGAAGATTCTGCCCATAAGATCCTGAGGGGTCTTGACAGGGTAGATGTCGAAAGGATGTTCAATCTTGTGGGAGAATCTACAACTAGGGGTCACTGTTTAAAATTAAGGGGTCATGCATTTAAGACAGAGATGAGGAGAATTTTTCTTTCTCTCAGATTGTTGTGAGCCTTTAGAACTCCCTTCGTCAAAAGGCAGTGGAAGCAGTTTGACTGTTTTCAAAGCAGAAGTAGATAGATTCTTGATAAACAAGGAGGTGAAAGTTTCAGTTGAGTGAAAGGGAGGTTACAGTTAGATCGACCGTTATCTTATTGAATGGCAGAGCAGGATTGGCCTACTCCTGCTCCTAGTTTGTATGTTAGTATTAAGTTAAATTTAAGTTTCTGATTAGGGTAGGTTAGTATATGGTTAGCCTAGGGTTAAGGTTATGTTTATGTTTAAGGATAGGGTTTAGATTAAGCATATGGTTAGGGTTGGATTAACAAGAAGTTTATGTTTAGGGATGTGGGTTAAGATTAACATTGGTTGGATAATTTTTGGGTTAAGATCATGTTTATGTTTAGATTTAGGGTCAATACAAATATTGATTTAAGGGTTTCTTAATGTTTAATGATTTGATGTTGATATTTGCACAGAATAGCAGCAGTTGCTGTTTAAAGAGTATGTTGTGGCAATGTTTGTTGTGGAGATATCGAGTGACACTAATTAGGAGAAGCTAATGAGCAGCACTATCGTGTGAGACAGTCGCTTTGAGACGATGCTGTTTGCAGCTGTGAGACAACATATACACTTCAAACCCCAGAGATATCATTAATCATGAGTACAAATGAGCACAAGGGCTGGCAATATGAAAGTTACATTTGCTTCAAAAGAAATAACACTGGAGTGGGTAAGATTCACACAACACAGCAATGTTTAATCTCCTCATTTCATCAAGCAGCTGTTGAGAAATTTCAACAAGAATTTCTACAAATGTTAATGGTCTGATATAGAACATGAGGATCTGATGTTTTTTTTGTTTAGCATCACAATCAGATCTTTCAGATCTGAGAGTGATTCATTTCAGTCATGTGTAATGTTCCATTTAGCTGCCACTTCCGCCAGCTCCTTATTAACATACCTTTCAACCTTGATTCCTGCATGTTGTTGACTGTTTTCCTGTTCTATTCCAATTTATTACTTTAAACACCAGAGTACACAGACATCAGCTGTGACAACCACAAAAATCAAATTGTTTATGAGCTCATAAACCAATGACTTGCATTTAAATAGCACTTTTAATCTATAAAACATCCCAAGGAGCTTCACAGAGGCATTATCGATGAGCTACAAAAGGTGACATTAGGACAGATAATCAAAAGCTTCATCAAAGAGGTAGGCCTTGAAGGTCTTAGGGTGTTACAGATGAGAGAGAGAGAGAGAGAGAGAGAAAAACTGAGCTTCCTTATCCTCTCCCTGTCTGTCCATAAGCAGGGGTGGTTTTTGAATTATTTTTAAAGCATGCTTTGGCGTGTTTCCCCCAAAGCTTCAGTTTGTGTGATCCAATTTTAAAATAAGTTGCAGCAAACTTGCATTATGATTAACTCAGAGGGTAAGTTTATTCACATTCAAACCCAGGGGGCAGGGGGTGAGTGTTTGCAACCTCACACACACACATACACACACACACACACATATACACAAACACACACACACACAGGCAGGGATAGAAAAGAGATAATATCACCACCTTCAACACCTCTTTGTTCTTTTGTCTGTGACATCTTTAGGTTATCTCCTCCTATCACTGCTTGCTTGTCCCAACAACCACCCGCCCCCCTTCTCCCCCACCCCCACCCCCACCCCCCTCTTAAACCAGCTTATATTTCACCCCTTTCCTATTTTTACTTAGTCCTGCTGAAGGGTCATGAGGACTCGAAACGTTAACTGTGCTCTTCTCCGCCGATGCTGTCAGACCTGCTGAGGAAGATTTACAACTATGGGCATCAACAGAAAAAGAAACATAGTAATTAATATTAGTTCATGTGGTTTCCAAAATCTTAGAAGTCAAAATCCATAGGGTGTTTTGTTCTTGGCGAAGTTCAATCCAGATGAGTTTCTGGTTGGAGACAGCAACACAAAAATCCTTGAAACAAATCAAAAACAGAAACAGAATTACCTGGAAAAACTCAGCAGGTCTGGCAGCATCGGCGGAGAGGAGCACAGTTGACGTTTCAAGTCCTCATGACCCTTCAACAGAACTAAGTAAAAATAGGAAAGGGGTGAAATATAAGCCGGTTTAAGGGGGGGGGGTGGGGGTGGGGGGGGGAGTGTTGGGACAAGCTAGTAATAGGTGGAGATAACCAAAAGATGTCACAGACAAAAGGGCAAAAAGGTGTTGAAGGTGGTGATATTATCTAAAGGAATGTGCTAATTAAGAGTAGACAGCAGGACAAGCAAGGTACAGATAGCCCTAGTGGGGGTGGGGTGAGGGGAAGGAATACTAAAAGGGCTAAAAGATAGAGATAAACAATGGGTGAAAATACATTTAAAAATAATGGAAATAGGTGGGAAAAGAAAAATCTATATAAATTATTGGAAAAAACAAAAAGGAGGGAGAAAAATCAGAAAGGGGGTGGGGATGGAGGAGGGAGTTCATGATCTAAAATTGTTGAACTCAATATTCAGTCTGGAAGGCTGTAAAGTGCCTAGTCGGAAGATGAGGTGCTATTCCTGTGGTGGGGGGGGGGGTCAGTTCATCTATTGGTTGTCTAGTTTCATGATTATACTGTGGCGTGTGAGATTCCACAAGGACGAGAGTGGACTGCTTTTGTTCTTCTAACCTCTGTTGGAAGCTTCCAGAACAGATGGCCAATCTTGTGAGTCATGTGACCTGTAGTAGTCATTTTGTGGTTCAGCAAAAGTCCATTTTAAAATAGCAAAAAAGAACAACATTTCGATACACACAGTTTGATTTCCTTTCATGTCTAATTGACATGACAAAGGAGAGAAGAGAGGCGGAATGGTTTAGGGAGCGAATTTCAGAGCTTAGGGTCCAGGCAGCTAAATACACGACTGCCAGAAGTGGAGCAATTAAAATCAGGGATGTTCAGGAGTTCAGAACTGGAAGAGTGCAGATATCTCGTAGGGTGCGGGGCTGGAGAATATTAGGGAGATAGGGAGGGGCAATGCCATGGAGGGATATGAAAACAAGGATAAAAATTTTTAAATTGTCCTTTGCTTAACCGGCAGACAGTGTAGGTCAATAAGCACTGGTCTTAACTGGGAGACAGTGTAGGTCAGTAAACACTGGTCTTAACTGGGAGACAGTGTAGGTCAGTAAGCGCTGGTCTTAACTGGGAGACAGTGTAGGTCAATAAGCACTGGTCTTAACTGGGAGACAGTGTAGTTCAGTAAGCACTGGTCTTAACTGGGAGACAGTGTAGGTCAGTAAGCACTGGTCTTAACTGGGAGACAGTGTAGGTCAGTAAGCACTGGTCTTAACTGGGAGACAGTGTAGGTCAGTAAGCGCTGGTCTTAACTGGGAGACAGTATAGGTCAGTATGCACTGGTCTTAACTGGGAGACTATTTAGGTCAGTAAGCACTGGCCTTAACTGACAAACAGTTTAGGTCAGTAAGTACTGGAATTAGCTGGGAGACATTGTAGGTCAGTAAGCACTGGTCTTAACTGGGAGACAGTGTAGGTCAGTAAGCACTGGTCTTAACTGGGAGACAGTGTAGGTCAGTAAGCACTGGAATTAGCTGGGAGACATTGTAGGTCAGTAAGCACTGGTCTTAACTGGGAGACAGTGTAGGTCAGTAAGCACTGGTCTTAACTGGGAGACAGTGTAGGTCAGTAAGCACTGGTCTTAACTGGGAGACAGTGTAGGTCAGTAAGCACTGGTCTTAACTGGGAGACAGTGTAGGTCAGTAAACACTGGTCTTAACTGGGAGATAGTGTAGGTCAGTAAGCACTGGTCTTAACTGGGAGACAGTGTAGGTCAGAGAATACTTGTCTTGAGTGCAAAGAACACAGTTTCTACTAGTGTTATGACACAGCAGTTGGTGAATTCAGAGTTATTTAAAACCCCAGACAACTGTCATAACCTATAAATACTCAGCTGGTATGTTTGAGATGCAGCTCTGAATTCAGAAATGAAACCACTAAACCTCGAGGTTTTTTATATAAACAAATTTAAACATTTATTAATTTAACAACAAATTTAAACACATACACATGTCTACAAATTGCTACCATAATAACTTTTAAACAAGTCTGCAAATTAATAACTCTCAGGTAAATCTTCTCTAAGGCAACAACAACCGATAGGCCAGAATTTTCTCGTAAAATGATGCGCGGTGATGTTCGGCGAGCGTCCCCACGTCACCATGCGCCATCGCGGTATTTTTGGGAGGACAGGCGCAGGCACAAGGGGTGCAGAGCAAATAGGAAGCCCAAGGCGGAAGGGGCCGCAGAAGGTGCCACTATCCTGCTGCCAGGGTTTACAGGCGGCGAAGCAGCTACCTCAATATGTCTGAGGTACAGTGCCGAAGGAGGCTCCGACTCTCAAGGGAGACAGTCACCTCCACATGTCAGATGATCAGCCCTGAGATCTGCGCCAACTGTGTGGTTGGGCACCCCATGCCAGTGGCGATGAAGGTCACAGTTGCCCTCAACTTCTATGCCTCAGGCTCTTTCCAGGGGTCGGTGGGTAATCTCTGCGGAGTCTCCCAGTCAGCTGCCCACACTTGTGTCGAGCAGGTGACAGACGCTCTGTTCAGGCATGCATTAACTTTCACCCACTACTGCTGGGATGAGGCCAGCCAGACAGAGCGAGCCAGAGGCTCCACAGCAATTGCTGGCTTACCCCGCGTCCAGAGTAATAGACTGCGCACATGTGGCCATCAAGGCGCCAGGGGGTGAGCCCGGTGCCTTCGTCAACAGGAAGGGCTTCCACTCCATGAACATGCAGATAGTGTGTGACCACAGGATGCTGATTCTACAAGTCTGTGCAAGGTACCCAGGCAGCTCCCATGAAGCCTACATCCTCAGACACTCCCAGATGCTGTGGCTCTTCAGTGCTCCGGCCCGGCTGGATGGATGGCTCCTAGGTGGCAAGGGCTATCCCCTCAGAAGGTGGCTCATGACGCCTCTATGCTGACCAAGAAAAGAGGCTGAGCAATGGTACAACAGGAGCCACACCTCAACAAGGGTGGTGGTAGAGAGAACCATTGGTCTTCTCAAGATGCGCTTCCAGTGCCTGGACTTCATAACCCCCCAGATCGCGTGTCACTGATAGTGGTTGCATGCTGCAGTCTCCACAATCTGGCACTGGAAAGGGGCGATGCAGTGGACGAGGGAGGTGTAGACGCAGTGGCTGCGACTGCACATGATGAGTCCAGCAGCGAGTCCGAGGATAAGCACGCACAGGGAAATGCTAAGGGGGTAGATGCTGACCCGGGCATACCCCAGGGAGGCAGGGACACCCGGGAGGCTTTAATCCAATGAACCTTCAGCTAGCCCACCACAGATGGACCTTCAACACACGCCAGGACTGCAGGCTCCACACTCGATTCCTGAGTGCCAAATCTGCCTGGATAATAACATTAACTAAGGGCTTTGTCAATAAAGCTCAATGTCAAACAGCTCACTCATAACATCATGGCTTACCGTACACATGCAGAAGTAAGGAATCACCCTGAGGCATGGCAACATGTCAAAAATTATTGAGACAACAAATGTAACTTCATAAACCAAAAAAAAATGGTTTTGGACATCACACCAAGTCTTCAGTAAACTACTATGGGCCAACATAAAAGACACCGGTGGACCAGTGAGAAACCCATGGTGTGCCTAAGTTGCCTTAAATTTACGCTTACAGTGCTATGTCCAGGTGCTGTCCCCTCACTAGCACTGGCATCTGAGACAGCCTGCTTACTATGCTATCCTGTTGGCCTCAATAACTTTGGCGGCCGTCCTCTGGCCCGTGGAGCCTGTGCTGGCCCTGCCTGGGAGGGAGCTGCCAGTTCCACAGCTGGCAACTCCCCAGTCACCACAGCCTCATTGGATGCCACGGTCACTGGCAGAGAGGTGGAGGAGCTGCTGCCCTCATCCCGAGCACCCTGAGAGGAGCCCGCAGAGACGACATGCAGCTCGTGCGCTGACGTGAGGTCGCTTCGGACCTCCCTGCTTACCGTAGATGGATGGGCACTGAGCTGGGATACTTGGTGCCCAAACTATCTCCCACACGGGCAATGGCCAGCTGAGGTCAATGCCACTGTGAGGGCTTGCAGGTCCAAGCGTAACCCCAGGAAGCCCTGATTGGTCTCCTGGAAGAGCCTGTCCACGAGAATCGCCACTTTCTCATTGGAGGAAGCATGGCATTCAGCCATGAGGCTCATTGCATCAGTGATGCTCCGCGTGGACTCCTCCAGCATGGGCACTATGCCATGCATAGCCTCATGTATCTCCGCCAGATCCTCCTGCATACCCTGCTGCACTTCCAGCGTTTGCTGCCTCACAGACGACTCCAGAGGCACATCATCAGCCACCGACTGAGCATGTACATGGTCCCCAGCAATCCTCCGACTGCCGACACCCTGGGCACTCTCTGTGCCCGCCAGCTCCTCCAGCGAGTGTGAAATGCCCTCACCACTGTGCCCTGGGACACTAGCCGAAGATCTAATTCCCACCGAGGTGCTAGTATCTGTGCTGGTGCCTACCTGGCAGAGATGGTGTGACGTTGGTGAGTGGATTTCCTCTGGGCCCTCGGGATGAGAGGTGGGCCCTCTACCTCCTCCTCCCGGTCCTGCTCTGGTGATGTTGAAAGGAAAAACAAAGACATTTGATGAGTTCAAGTGGAGACAATGTCAATGTGCATGCCGCTTCCCCAGATCATTATGCGCTCATCCTTCCATTATCAATGGTCAACCCATGTTGCTAACTTCAATCACTGAGCATTCAGCAGTGCCATGGCTTCTGGGACACACAAGGTGACCTGATTGCTCTCCAAACATACCTCCCCGTGGCACCCCAGCCTCAACGCCACCAGTGGACCTGGGGGCATGACGGTGCTCCAGAACCAAGTGCTGCTGCTCGTAAGGTGTTAGGATCGACAACTGGGCCTGTCCTCCGCCAGTCCGCATTCGTTCAGACGCATTGTGCGCAGTCTTCTTCTGAAAAGGAGAGAGGAGCATTGATTAGTCCAGCCTGCATCTGAATTCCCATTACATTCCTGTCACCCTAGCCAGAGTGGGACATTGCAGGGCTCCAGTTCTTCATCACCCCGCAGCTGCCGCACACTCACCCAAACAAGCCAGGGCTGAACCCCCTCCTATTGCCCAAATGCTGCCTCCTTCACATGTGGCACCACAAGGTGCCACTTTGCTAAGCAAGGAGGCACAAGCGCGTGGACTGCAAAGACCAGCAGATGGATTGGTGCCCTGCTGACTGGAAATTCCCCTCCCAGCATGTTAGCACCTTGACTTTGACATGCTTCGCAGTTCCAGCACTCTGCCTAGGTGCAGATCCTTGACTTTCACCCCCATTCTTTACTCTGGGTGTCAGTGTCACACATGCTGCGGATGCAGAACCCATCCTAGCTCAACCCTCTCAGGGTGAACTTGCCATGGGCAATATCTGCTGGCCCACCTAGCAAGGGAAACATGCCATGAAGGACTCAATGCTGTAACTGTACTCAGAGTTGTTTGGGGGGAGGAGCAGGTGGCTGCATTAAGTGACCTGAGCCAACATGGTACTCACCCTTCCCAAGCGCAGGAGGTCGTTGAATCTTTTGCTGTACTGGACCCATGCTCGCCGCACCACATCATGGGAGCTGACACTCTTACCCACCTCCTCCCACGCGCATTTGGTCCGGTGGGGAGGCCTCCACCACCCATCCCTCAGAAGATGGACCTCACGCCGCACTGCCACCTCCTCCAGGAGGACAGCTAGGCGCTCGTTGGAGAAACGAGGGGCACACTGCCCCACTGCTCTACCCTCCAGCCTGGCCTGTCCCGATGGCCTACCCTCCGGTCTTGCATGATGCAAATTGCCCCTCTGCTGTGCTCTTCTCCCAGCCATTATGAGCAGCCTTGCAAAGGCTGCCAGGCCTTCATTTAAACAAGCCGCCGGGTCGCCATTAGACCTTGCGGTCTATGCACACCCGATGCCACCCGTCCGCTCCCGCTATTCTCGGGAGTCATGAAATACGCTGGGCGGGCCTTAATTGGCTTGCCCACGTAAAATGGTGTCCCGGACCCGATCGCGGGTGGTGATCAGGTCCGCGCCCACCCGTGCCTGCTCTCGCACGGCCCACCCAACATGGGGAAAATTCTCCCCAATAAAACCCCTTCCATAGCACCAATTTTATTAGCAATATGAACACATTTCTGCCTGGTTAGGAAGATTAACTAAGGGCCTTGTTAATAAAGATGAATGTCCCACAAATCATTCATAACATTTTTGGAAACCATCCACCTGCAGAAGAAAAGAGGCACCCTCAGCCATGGTAACATGCTTGAATTTATTATTGCAACCAAAGAAACTTAATAAATCAAAATGACAAAGGTGTTAAAAATCACACCAACTCATAAAGACCTCATTGCGGTCTAACACAAAAGCACTAGTGATAAACCCATGCTGTGCCTAAGGCGCCTTATGTTTACGTTTTCAGGTGCTACGTCTTGGTGCTGCCCATCGCTGGGAGTGGCATTGGAGACAGCCTGCTGACTCTGTTGTCCTGTTGGCCTCAATGACTTTGGCGGTTGTCCTCTGGCCCATGGAGCCTGTGCTGGCCCTGCCTGGGAGGGAGCTGCCAGTTCCACAGCTGACATCTCCCCAGTCGTTGCAGCCTCACCGGATGCAACGGTCACTGGCAGAGGGGCGGAGGAGCTGCCGTCCTCATCCGGAGCGTCCTGAGAGGTGCCCACAGAGACAACAGGCAGCTGCTGTGCTGATGTGAGTTCGCTTTGGACCTCCCTGCTCACTGTGGATGGACAGGCACCAAGCTGGGAAACTTGGTGCTCAGACCATCTCCCACATTGGCACTGACCAGCTGAGGTCAATGCCGATGTGAGGATTTGCTGGTCCCAGCGCATCCCCAGGAAGCCCGGATGGGTCTCCTGGAGGAGCCTCTCCATGAGAGTCGCCACTCTCTAAATGGAGGACGCATGGCGCTCGCCCATGAGGCTCATTGCTTCAGCGATAGTTCACATAGATTCCTCCAACACGGGCACCAAGCCCAGCATAGACTCATGTATCTCCCCCAGATGCTCCCACACACCCGGCCGCATTTCCTGCACCTGCTGCATCGCGGATGACTCCAGAAGCACATCATTAGGTACCAACTGAGCATGTGCCTGGTCCCCTGCAATCATCTGACTTCTGGCACCATGGGCACTCTCTGTCTCCGCCAGCTCCTCCAGCAACTGTGAAGTGCCCTCACCGCTGTGCCCTGGGACACTAGCCGATGATCTAATTCCCACCGAGGTGCTAGTATCTGCACTGGTGCCTGCCTGGCAAAGATGGTGTGACCCTGGTGAGACTTCAGGGCCCTCAGGTGTGAGAGGGGGCATCTGCTGCTCCTCCTCCCAGCCCTGCTCCGCTGATGCTGAAAGGAAGAACAAGGACATTGGATCATTGAACGTGGAGACAATGACAATGTGCATCCCTGTCCTCGGATCATTATGCGCTCATCCTTCCATAAGCAATGGTCAAGCCATATTGCAAACTTCAAACACTGGGAAATGGCTGCTGGGAAAACAATGGTGACCTTCACTGCTGGGCATACATACCTGCCCGTGGCACCCCAACCTCACCGACACCGGTGGACCTGGGCGCATGGCACCTCTTCAAATCTAGGGCCTCCTGCTCGTAGCGGCTGAGAATTGCCAACTGGGCCGGCCCTCCGCCAGTCCTCACCCTCTTGGTGGCATTATGTGCATCCTTCTCCTGAAAAGGAGAGAAGAGCATTGATTAGTGCTACTTGTACCTGGACTCTCTTGGCGGACAGCCCACCCCAACCAGAGTGGGGCATTGCAGGGCTCCAGTGTCTCCTCACCCCGCTGCTGCTGAACACTCACACAAAGATGCTGGGCCTGTCATCATCCCCAGCCATCCCCCCTGCCACCCGACCCCCTTGGCCAAATGCTGCCTACATCACATTAGGCACCACACGGTCTAACCTTCCATAGCAAGGAGACGCAAGCACATGGAGCACAGAGGCCAGCAGATAGATCGGTGCCACGCCACCTTGAAACTCCCCCCCCAGCATGTCATCACCCTGACTTCGACATGTCCTAGAGTTCCAGCACTGCGCCCAGGTGCAGCTCCTCCAGGTTACCCCCAAAACAGTAATGTGGGTCTCAGTGTACCACGTGCTGCAGGGGGCAGAACCCATCTCTTCACCACCCTCTCAGGGTGACCTCGGCATGGGTAATATCTGTTGGCCCACCCAGCGAAGGACACATGCCATCAATGATTCAATGCAGTCACTACACTCAGACTTGGGGGTTGGGGGGTGGCGCCAGGGGGTAAAGCCTACCTGCTGGGGTAAGTGACCAATGCCAACATGGTACTCACGCTTCCTGAGCGCAACAGGTCATTGAAGCGCTTGCGACACTGGACCCAGGTGCGCCGCACCACGTCACGGGAGCTCACCACCTCCGCCACTTCCTCCCAGGTACATTTGGTCGTGTGGGGGGGCCTCCTTCTCCCGTCCTGGGGTACAAGTGCTGGGGCCACAATTATTTATTATAAATATTAATGACTTGGATGAGGGAAATGAAAGTACTATCACCAAGTTTGTGGATTACACAAAAATAGATGAGCTGCTTTGTCTTACATAGTGTCAGACCTGCTGAGTTTTTCCAGAACACAAGGAGTCTACAGAGGGATATAGACAGGTTAAGCGAGTGGGCAAAAACATGGCAGATGGAATGTAATGTGAGAAAATGTGAGGTTATGCACTTTGGCTGGAAGAATAGAGGATCTGAATATTATTTAAATGGAGAAAGACTGCAGAAAGTTGCAGCACAGAGGGATTTGGGGGTCCACGTGCATGAATCCCAAAAAGTTAGCATACAGGTTCAGCAGGTAATAGGGAAGGCAAATGGAATGTTGGCCTTTATTTCAAAGGGAATTGAGTATAAAAATAGGGAAGTCTTAAAACTATACAAGGCACTAGTTAGACCACATCTAGAATATTGTGGCCCCCTTATCTAAGGAAAGATACACTGGCATTGGAGGCAGTCCAGAGAAGGCTCACTAGGTTGATCCCGGGTATGGAGGGATTTTCTTATGAAGAGAGGTTGAGTTGGTTGGGCCTGTACTCATTGGAGTTTAGAAGAATGAGAGGTGACCTTATTGAAACATAGAAGATTCTCAGGGGCTTGACATGGTAGATGCTGAGAGGTTGTTTCCCCTTGTGAGAGAGTCTAGGACTAGACGGCATAATCTCAGAGTAAGGGGGCGCCCATTTAAAACAGAGATGAGGAGGAATTTCTTCTGTCAGAGGGTAGTTAATCTGTGGAATTCTTTACTGCAGAGGGCTGTAGAGGCTGGGTCATTAAATATATTCAAGGCTGAGATAGACAGATTTTAATCAGTAAGGGAATTGAGGGTTATGAGGAAAAGGCAGGAAAGTGGAGTTGTGGATTATCAGATCAGCCATTATCTCACTGAATGGCGGAGCAGACTCGATGGGCCGAATGGCCTACTTCTGCTCCTACGTCTTATGGTCTATTAAAGAATGCAGCTCAAAGAAAAGTCATACAGACTCGAAATGTTAACTCTGTTTCTCTTTCCACAGATGCTGTCAGACCTGCTGAGTTTTTCCAGCATTTTCAATTTTATTTCAGATCTCCAGCATCCGCAGTATTTTGCTTTTATTATATTCTTGAAGTGGAGCTTTGGGCATCCTACTGGTCATCTGGCTTTGGATACCTCACCATACAGAAGGCTTTTAGGTATGCATCCTGTGGATGTGCCTGATTTGTTTCTTAGGTATGCATCCTGTGGATGTGCTTCTGTTTGATGAGTGTCAGCCCACTTGGGAGCTCTGTCTTTGAGAGGACTGCCGCATTCATGATGTTGCCCTGCCAGGATATATCCATAATGCACCACAGACAGTGAAGACGGAAATTATTGAGCTTCTTTTCCTGATAGCTGTAGGTCACCCAGGTGCTGAAAATAAAGGTCTTATCAACAATCAGCTTGGTCCTAAGGGTCAGCAGGATGCTATCCCATGCATTTTGTGAGTTGGCCAGAGGTAGTAACTGTTTTCCCTTACATATATCAAGTTCTGCATCAAGGGACAGATTGTCTGACACCGCAGACCTGGAGGAGGAGAATTTGCTAACCATTTCCAATCTTAATCAGAGTATTCCTCTACATTGACAATGCTATGCTAGTCACCCGCACCACAAAGACTCATGGACTCTCTCTCTCCCATGTCTGTAACTTGTTCTCCCCGACTATCAGCCTAAAAAAAAATGTGGTCTTGGGACAAGGTGTTGCATCTCTGCCCCTGATCATGTTAAACGACATCTCGCTCCTATTGCTTTGGGAAGCTTTTTGTATCATCTACCATTAAGACAGATCAAAAATACTGGTTCAGATTCTCTGCCATTTCCTTGTTTCCCAAGGAAGAAAGAGTGGATAGTCTAAGACAAAAACAGAAACAGCAATACCTGGAAAAACACAGCAGGTCTGGCAGCATCGGCGGAGGAGAGCACAACGTCAACTGTGCTCTCCTCCGCCGATGCTGCCAGACCTGCTGAGTTTTTCCAGGTATTGCTGTTTCTGTTTTTGTTTTGGATTTCCAGCATCCGCAGTTTTATTGCTTTTATCACTTGGATAGTCTAGGGTTGTTTCCTTAGAACAGAGGAGGCTGAGGGGTGACCTAATTGAGGTGTACAAAATTATGAGGGACCTAGGTAGGGTAGACAGGAAAGACCTGTTTCCCCTAGCTGAGGGCTTTGTTACCGGGGGCACAGATTTAAGGTGATTGGTAGAAGGATTAGAAGGGCATGAGGAAAAGCTTTTTCACCCAGAGGGTGGTGGGCATCTGGAACTTACTGTCTAAGTTGATGTTTGAGGTTGAAATGCTCAGCTCATTTAAAGGGTACCTGGATCTGCATCTGAAGTACTGTAACCTGCAAGGCCACGGACCAGGCGCTGGAAAGTGGGATTCAAAATTCTATTTTTTGGCTGGCACAGACACGATGGGCTTAATGGCCTATTTCTGTGCCATAACCTTTCTGGTCCTATGATTCATTCTTCAGTCACATCTTCTAAGGCACCAATGCTCACTTTAGCTACCCTCTTCTTTTTCATATACTTGTAGAAACTCTTACGGTCTGCTTTTATATTTCTTGTTAGTTCATTCTATTCTAATTTTACTCATATTCTAACTTCTCTCTTTGTATTTTTTTAGCCATCCTTTGCTTGTTGCTAAAATGTTCCCAATCTTCTGGCCTACCGCTAATCTTGTAAGCCTTTTATTTCAATTTGATACTATCCCTAACTTCCTTATTTAGTCACAGTTGGTGCACCCTTCACACGGAGTCTCTCTTTCTCAATAGAATATGTTTGTTGAGAGCTATGAGATATTTCCTTAAATGTCTGCCACTGATTCTCTACCATCTTACCTTTTAACCTATTTTTCCAGTCCACTGTAATTAACTGTGCCTTCATACCCTTGTAATTTTCATTATTTAAGTTTAAGACATTGGTTTTAGACTCAAGTTTCTCACTCTCAAACTGAATGTGAAATTATATTATGTTATGATCACTCTTGCCTGGAGGATCCTTTATGATGAGATCATTAATTAATCCTTTCTCATTACACATTACTAGCTCTAAAATAGCCTGTTCCCTGGTTGGTTCCACGATGTATTCTAAGAACTTAATGGCCCTCTGGTGCAAAGAGCTTTCCATGACCAGCACACTCCAAGGTCCAGGACTACGTGCTAAGGAATGTCCTATAGCTTGGGGCAACTGTTGCAAAGGCTTAGTGGGGAAAGGTCACTCTCTAAGGTTCTCCCACCATAGTACACCGAGGGGCTGGAGCCTTTGTAAAACATCCTGGGCTGTATATTTGACATGAACATAGGAAATAGGAGGTGGAAAAATGCCATTTGGCCCCTCCAGCCTGCTCTGCCATTCAACTAGATCATGGTGGATCTTACACCTCAACAGCATTTTCCTGCACTATCCCTATATTCCTTGATATCTTTAATATCTACAAGTCTATTGATCCCCGCCTTGAATATACTCAATGACTCAGTCTCTGAGGTAGATAATTCCAAAGACTCACCACCCTTTGACTGAACTCCTCATCTCAGCCCTAAATAGCTTACCTTATTCTGATGCTGTTTCCCATGGCTCTACACTCCCTGACCAGAGGAAACATCCTTCCTTCATCTACACTGTAAGAATTTTGTACACTTCAATGAGGTCATCTCTCATTCTTCTAAACTCTATAGAATACAGACCCAGCCTTCTCAATCTGTCCTCATCGGACAGTCCCACCGTCCCAGGAATCAGCCTTGTGAATCTCTGTTGCACTCCCTCTATGACAGATATATCCTTCCTTAGATAAGGAGACCAAAACTCTGCAGAAAACTCCAGGATAAAAGCAAAATACTGTGGATGCTGGAAATCAGAAGTAAAGACAGAGATTACTGAAAAAAACTCAGACAGAAACAGTGTTGATGTTTTGAGTCCGTATGACTCTTCTTCAGAACTAAAGAGAAGTAGAAATGTGATGGACAAGGGCTAGCTGAAGGCAAGTGTCAACAGCAAAAGGAGTACGTGGCAACTGGGCACCCACCACCTGTTCTCCCTACCACCATCTGCCCCACCTGTGACAGAGCCTGTAGGGTCATGCATTTGACTCTTCATTCACCTGATAGCTCATTTTTAATGTGGAAGCAAGTTGCCCTCGACCCTGAGGGACTGCATAAGTGAAGAACAGAGCCCTACGTCATATCAACAATTTCCAGTTTCCTGGCCCTAACCGCCTTCTCTTCACCATGGACATCCAATCCCGCCACACCTCCATCCCCCACCAGGATGGTCTGAGGGCTGTCCATTTCTTCCCTGAGCAGAGGCCCAAGGAATCCCCACCCACCACCACTCTCCTCCGTCTGGCTGAACTTGTTCTCTCGCCGAACAATTTCTCCTTTAACTTGTCTCACTTCCTCCAAATAAAAGATGTGGCTATGGATACCCACATGGGCCCCAGTTATGCCTGTCTTTTTGCGGGGTATGTGGAACATTCCTTGTTCCAACCCTACTCAGGCCCTCTCCCACAACTCTTTTGTGGTACACCAATGACTGTATCGGTGCCACTTCATACTATCATCTGGACCTGGAAAAATTTATCAATTTTGTTTCCAATTTCCACCCTTCTCTCACCTTCACACAGTCCATGTCCAACACTTCCCTTCCCTTCCTTGACCTATATGTCTCCATTTCTGGTAATAGACTGTTCACCAACATTCATTACAAGCCCACCGGCTCCCACAGCTACCTCGGCTACAGCTCCTCACACAGTGCTTCCTATAAGCACCCCATCCCTTTCTCCCAGTTTGTCCGCTCCATCACATCTATTCCAATGATGCTACCTTCCAAAACAACACTTGTGACATGTCTTCGTTTTTCTTAACCAAGGGCTCCTTCCCACTGTGGTTGACAAGATCCAACCCATCTCCTGTGCCTCTGTACACACCCCTTCCCCTCTCTTCCAGAACCATGATAGGGTCCCCCTTGTCCTCACTTTTCACCCTCCCCAGCCTCTGCATTCAAAGGATCACCCTCCATCATTTCCGCCAACTCCAGCACGATGCCACAACCAAACACATCTTTCCCTGACCCCACCCCACCCTCATCAGCATTCATAGGGACTGTTCCCTCCTTGACAACGTGGTCCACTCCTCCATTTCCCCCAACTCCTCATACCCTCCCCATGGCACCTTCCCATGCAATCGCAGAAGATGCAACAACTGCCCGTTTACCTCCTCTCTCCTCGTCATTCAAGGCCCCAAACACTTCTTTCAGCTGAAGCAGTGCTTTACTTGTACCTCATTCAATTTGGTCTACTGTATCCGCTGCTCCCAATGCGGTCTCCTCTACATTAGGGAAACCAAACGCAGAATTGGTGACCGCTTTGTGGAACACCTTCACTCAGTCCGCAAGCATGACCCAGACCTCCCTGTCGCTTGCCATTTCAACGCCCCATCCTGCTCTCATGCCCACATGTCCGTCCTTGGCCTGCTGCAATGTTCCAGTGAAGCCCAATGTAAACTGGAGGAATGGCACCTCATCTTCTGATTAGGCACTTTACAACCTTCCGGGCTTAACATTGAGTTCAACAACTTCAGACCATGAACTCTCTCCTCCACCTTTACCCGCTACTTTAATCCCATTCTTTTTTTAAATTCATTTTTATTGATTTATTCATTTTTTTCTTTTGTTTATTTTTTAATTTATTATTTCATCCTTTTTCTCCAACAGCACACACACTCTCCCAAGCTACCACCTATCGCTGACCTTCTATCTTGCTCCACCTGCTCCACCCCCTCTTAAACAGTATGAAATCCATCATGTTTCTACTTCCCTTTAGCTCTGAAGAAGTCATACGGACTCGAAACGCTAACTCTGTTTCTCTCTCCATAGATGCTACCAGACCGAATAATCCAGGTGTGGTCTCACCAAGGCTCTGTGCAATTGAAACAAGACATTTTTACTCGTGTAATGGAGATTGTAAATATAATCAGTAATTGTAAGAATAGCGAAGCACCTCAGAGTGCCACATTCTGGCCCGGAGCTTCTGGTCTCCCGATGGTCGAACAGAGCTACCTTGGAAGATGCGCTACAGGATCCCTGGAAAGTGCGTGGACTCCATGAGAATTGCCAGGAAGTTTGAACTTCTGAGGGCCAATTCCTCTGCTCCCTCTGAAAAACTCTCCAACTCTGACTTAGGGCTGAACTTTTCCCCTGTTGGGGTGGGGGAGGTTTATGGGTGGGTGCGTATGGGCACACTTCCGATCGGCGCCCCCAATTGGAGGCACACCGCTATTTTACGTGGCAGGCCAATTAAGTCCACATGAAAGCGCTATGCACTCCCTGTGCGGGCGGGGGGGAGTCCCAAAATCGAGAGTGCTCTCTTTCACGCATGCTGCCTCAGGGAGATCGGCTCTAAATGTGAAAAAGACAAAAATAAAATTTCCCTAACATGTCCCCTCATGAGTTGGGACATGTCCATAATTTTTATAAAAACCTTATTTAAATTTTTTAAAGCCTACATGAAACCTCATCCCGCCCATGGATGAGGATTTATGTTTTTTCTAGTTCCTGCTGGGGCTCCTGGCTTGCCCGCCAACCTCAAGGTTGGACAGGCAGGTCCTTTAATTACTTAATTGATCCTGTCAATGGTCTCATTTGGCCATTGACAGGTCAGCGGGCGCACAGCTGATTTTGCTGCACTCCCGCCTTCCTGAAAATTTAAATTGGGCGCGGTGACGTCGGGAGTTCCCCCTGACGTCACCACGTATCATTTTACGTGTTGGTGAGCAGGGCGCCCCCGCTTGCCGACTCATAAAATTCTGCCATTCGAGTCAGAGATTTCGGACAGTTCTGACTTACTTATCTAGATAGCTACCCAGGAATCGTTAGACAGAAAAATCCTGGTCTAACTCCTAGGTAACTATGTAAAAGACCCCCAGTCACTCACACTGAACCCCCCACTCCACCACCTGAATCCCCACTCCCCTGTTGACCCCCTAACTAACCGCCAACACCCAACTCCACCTCTGACCCCCGACTACACCCACAACCCAATCTTACTAGTTCCTGATCCGCCCCAACTCCCCTCTGGCCTGACCCCACCATCTGACTCCTCCCTTGACCTCCGACTCCCTCGCTAACATCACCTGACTAACTCCTGACCTGACAACCCTTCCCAAACCAACCCAACCACCTCCCGATCCACCTACCCACCTGCTACTCTACCCACCTGCAAACCTAGCCCCTTACCCACTTACCCATACTACCACCTCAGCCACCTTACCCCTTTACCCACTTACTTTACCGACCCTACCCCTTTATCCACCCTACCTCCTTATTCATTTCACTTCTCTCCGTAGCTGTTTTCAAAGAAGTTATGGGGTATTTAACCTCTTTACTTACCAAGCTGGTGTAAAAAAGCGGCGTGACCTCTACACGGATTCACTCCACTGCTCCCTATGAGATTTGCTGCAATGGGTCAAATGTGAAGGATCTTCCATCGGATGATCACTCAGATATATCGGAGGAAGGTAAATGTGTATTTTTTGCCTGATCGGGGTCAGAAATCGAGGTTTCCAATCCTGATTGGAAGATCTGGGCCATTGTGTTGAAAGAAATAGAACTATATTGTACTTCATGTAATGTCAAATTTGAGCTTTACTTTTCAAATTTTATGCAAGTATATTTTTAGAAAAGAGAAGTAACATTTCAGGTTCAGGAGCTAGTTATATTACAGTTAGTGTGGTCAGTTATCACATCCCCCCTTGGGTGCTCTGCAATCAAATTGGTCACAGAACTATCCACTACCAAAAGCAGCGAGACAAATCTCAACCTGCTCTTCACACCTGTTTTGAAATTCAAAGAGCACAACATTGAAAGCTCATGTTCAAAAAGGAATTTAATATGATACACAACTGTTTATACCCCTAAAAGGCAAAAGCTTTACCTGCCAAAAAAGACAGCCTTGGACAACTGAAATGTTTTCTTTCAGAATTACATTTAGACATCGAGGGTAGTCAGGTGCAATGCAGCTGCCTTGAAAATTGATCACAGAGATGTCAATGAAAATTAGAGACTGGAGGGATAGATTAGATACATTAGGGAAACATGTTCACAGGAACAGGATTTGGTACATGTCAGAGGAGGGAATCAATGGTAACTCAAGACTAGTATCACATTAATGTTTTCAATTGGTTGCCATGGATTAAGTGCACTTTACTTTCAATGCTGTGCTCTTTGAATTTCAAAACAGGTGTGAAGAGCAGGTTGAGATTTGTCTCGCTGCTTTTGGTAGTGGATAGTTTTGTGACCAATTTGATTGCAGAGCACCCATGGGGGACGTGAAAACTGACTACACTGATCACCTGTCATTTTACCCATTAACAGATTTGACAAGTTTCCTGTGGACAGTCTCAATCTCATCCTACTGAAGCTACCTAAATCTAGACTCTAACAGCTGGTTTGCATTTCTCCCATTCAAACATTACATTGAACGCAATCATGTCACAAATGAATGTTTACTCAGCCTTAGGTTAAGTAAATTTGACTAATTACTCTTTACTCATTATAATATAGCATTTCCCCTGTTGCTTCTAGGATATATTGTTGCAGAAAATAATTCCAGACTATAACGAACACTCTTCAGAGTAAGTATAAAATTCTTACGGAATTGATAGGCCGAAATAAGGCCACCTTGGTAGAGAAACTGTTTTCTTTCTCTCTCTGGAAAAACACATAAACAGGTCCTAAAAATGTTAAGGTCTCCTGTTCAGCCTTCCATATTGATATTCCTAAATCATCAGGAGAGTGTCTTGTGCTCTTTTATCTATATAAACATACAAATTAGGAACAGCAGTAGGCCATTTGGCCTCTCGAACCTGCTCTGCCATTCAATAAGATCATGGCTGATCTAAATGTAACCTCAACCCCACATTCCTGCCAACCCTCGATAACCTTGCACCCCCTTGTTAATCAAGCATCTATCTAGCTCTGTCTTAAAACTATTCAAAGGCTCTGCTTCCACCGTCTTTTGAGGAAGAGAGTTCCAAACGCTCACAACCCTCTGAGAGATAAAAAAATTCTCATCTCCGTCTTAAATGGATGATCCCTTATTTTCAAACAGTGACCCCTAGTTCTAAATTCTCCCAAGAATAAGAGGAAACATCCTTTCCACATCCACCCTGTTAAGACCCCTCAAGATCTGAAAGGTTTCAATTAAGTCGCCTCTTACTCTTCTAAATTCCAGTGGATATAAGCCTAACGTGTCTGACCATTCCTCATAAGACAACCCATCCATTCCTGGTGTTAGTCTGGTAAACCTTCTCTGAACTGCTTCTAACACATTTACATCTTTCTTTAAATAAGGAGACCAGTACTGTACATAATACTCCAGATGTGGTCTAACCAATGCCCTGTATTACTGAAACATAACCTCCCTACTTTTGTAATCAATTCCCCTCACAATAAGTAATAACATTCTATTAGCTTTCCTAATTACTTGCTGTACCTGCGTGCTAACCTTTTGTGATTCCTACACTAGGACACCCTGATCCCTCTAAATCTCAGAGCTCTGCAAACTCTCACCATTTAGATAATAAGCTTCTTTTTTATTCTTCCTGCCAAAATGAACAATTTCACATTTTCCCATATTATACTCCATTTGCCAGGTCTTTGCCCGCTCATTTAACCTATCTATGTCACTTTGTAGCCCCTTTACGTTCTCTTCACAATTTACTTTCTTACCTACCTTTGTGTCATCAACAAATTTAGTTACCATTCGTTCAGTCCCTCCATCCAAGGCATTTATATAAATTGTAAAAAGTTGAGGCTTTTTGAGGCTGAGAACTGATCCCTGTGGCACACCACTCGTTACATCCTGCCAACCAGAAAAAAGATACATTTGTGCCAACTCTCTGCTTCCTGTTAGCGAGCTAATCCTCTATCCATGCCAATACGTTACCCTTTACACCATGAGCTTTTAGTTTCTGCAATAACCTTTGATGTGGCACTTTATCAAATGCCTTCTGGAAATCTAAGTACAGTGTCTAGTAAACAAATATACAAATGTCTGGTAAAGACTGAGAAATGGCTCCCAGCATAAGGTAAACTAAAAGCTGACCTTGAGCTAAAGTGATAGACAAGAAGAAGGTTTAACTCCACCTCCCCCGACACATTGGGTACCTGCCATGAAGATGGAGGGAGACCAAAGGTGGGATGGAGGATGACCATGGGCCAGGATTTTGCCATCATCGTGGGGGAGGGGGGTGGTTTAAGGTGCAGGTAGGGGGATTGGGTGGGAGTATTTAGGGTATAGGTGAGTGGTTTGTGTTGGGGGTGTTTAGGGTGTAGGTGGGGGAATTTGGTGGGGGGCGGGGTTTAGGGTGTGGGTGGGGGCATTGATGGGGCTATATAGGGTGTGGGTGGAGGGATGGGTGTGAGTGGGGGTTTAGATGGAAGGTGTTTAGGGTGCGGGTGGGGGGATCGTGTGGGGGGCATTTAGGGTGTGGGTGGGGTGTGTGGGTTGGGGTGGGGGATTAGATGGGGGGTGTTTAGGGTGTGGGTGGGGTGTATGTGTTGGGGGTGGGGGGATTAGATGGGGGGTGTTTAGGGTGTGGGTGGGGTGTGTGGGTTGGGGGTGGGGGGATTAGATGAGAGGTGTTTAGGGTGTGTGTTGGGGTGGGGGGATTAGATGGGGGGGGTGTTTAGGGTGTGGGTGGGGTGTATGTGTTGGAGGTGGGGGGATTGTGTGGGGGTGTTTAGGGTGTGGGTGGGGTGTATGTGTTGGGGGTGGGGGGATTGTGTGGGGGGTGTTTAGGGTGTGGGTGGGGTGTGTGGGTTGGGAGTGGGGGGATTAGATGGGGGGTGTTTAGGGTGTGGGTGCGGTGTATGTGTTGGGGGTGGGGGGATTGTGTGGAGGGTGTTTAGGGTGTGGGTGTGGTGTATGTGTTGGGGTTGGGGGGATTGTGTGGGGGGTGTTTAGGGTGTGGGTGGGGTGTGTGTGTTGGGGGTGGGGGGATTAGATGGGGGGTGTTTAGGGTGTGGGTGGGGTGTGTGTGTTGGGGGTGGGGGGATTAGATGGGGGTGTTTAGGCTATGGGTGGGGTGTGTGTGTTGGGGGTGGGGTGATTAGATGAGGGGTGTTTAGGGTGTGGGTAGGATGTGTGTGTTGGGGGTGGGGAGATTGTGTGGGGAGTGTTTAAGGTGTGGGTGGGGTGTGTATGTTGGGGGTGGGAGGATTAGATGGGGAGTGTTTACGGTGTGGGTGGGGTGTGTGTGTTGGGAGTGGGGGGATTAGATGGGGGGTGTTTAGGGTGTGGGTGGGGTGTGTATGTTGGGGGTGGGAGGATTAGATGGGGAGTGTTTACGGTGTGGGTGGGGTGTGTGTGTTGGGAGTGGGGATTAGATGGGGGGTGTTTAGGGTGTGGGTGGGGTGTGTGTGTTGGGGGTGGGGGGATTGTGTGGGGGGTGTTTAGGGTGTGAGTGGGGTGTATGTGTTGGGGGTGGGGCTATTAGATGGGGGGTGTTTAGGGTGTGGGTGGGGTGTGTGTGTTGGGGGTGGGGGGATTGTGTGAGGGGTGTTTAGGGTGTAGGTGGGGTGCGTGGGTTGTTGTTGGTGGGATTAGATGGGGGTGGAGTGATTGGGTGGGGGGTATTTAGGATGTGAGTGGGGAGATTGTGTGTGGGTGGGAGGTTTGGGTCGAGTGTATTTAAGGTGTGAGTGGGGGATTGGGTCGGTGTAAATGCGTTAAATAAATAGTAGCATGTTAAGAAGTTAGCTTCAGGTCACTATCTTCCAATTTTACTGGTACGCTGAGTGAGTGTGGACAAATCACTCCCAGCAGGAGGGTTGACATTTTAAATATTTCAATGGAGTCTTGGATTTAATCTGCTGTAGATGTTTAACAGTGGCCAGCTGGGTTTCCCAAGCAGTGAGGCCAGGACAGTCTCGGGGAGCAGGCGTGCTTCCTCTGGGCTCCCACTGGCGACAGACTCCCTTTGGGCTTGGCTCCAAATCCAAGCCCCTCACTAAGATCTGTACTTCCCCCCCAATTCCTCCCCACCACCCCCACCGACACCACTGGGATGGGATCCTCCCCAACTTTCAAGTCTTGAAGCCCATCGTATACAGTATGAAAGATTGGTCCACAGCCCCTACGCCATGGTGTGAAGGATCATTTTCAGAATATTACAATATTCTTACCTTTTATCTCTCTCAGGGCCTTCACGTATGTAACAGGAGCTGGTGGAATTCACTGATGATCATGCTTCAGAGGAGTTGAGTCTGTCTAAGGATTCACTGTCGCAGGACTCACACAGACCGTGCACCAGCTCAGATACTCACTGGGGCCAGTTAGATGGTTAGCTGAGTTTTCTCCTGGTGACTCACATTTTACAAGTGAACAAGAGCAGATGGTGGAGACAGGGACAGCAATAGAGAGTCCATGACGGAGACTGCACCCTCTCCAATCTCTGCTCAGATGGACCCAAATATCATATCCCGAGGGTTGTTGATGACATGAAGGATTGTTGAAGGCAGCAGACAGTGTGAAAAACACTGGCAGACCCTCCCAGCACATTGATCCTGATTACAGAGAGAATGGAGGAGTCTGCCTCAAACATGAATGGGTTGATGTCACAGGACATGGCGATGGTGTGCTCCTCCATGGATTAAGTAGCCAGCTCCGCGGTACATCAAATGCTCCAATCAAATGAGTCCTTGCAGATCTTGACCACGACTGTGCAGGCTCAGACTATCAGCCGTCATAAATAGGATGACAGATACATTAACCTTGACCTGACAGCATGTCACTGATCTTCACCAAACTGCCTTCAACACATTGTTAGCAGGGAAGTGTGGGTGGGTCATGAGAGGAATGATGGTGGAAGGGGAGAGGGAAGTGGGAATTTTCTCACCTGTTATCCCCTCGGAATGCTGTCCCATGTCCCATGGCTGAGCCTGACCCTGTACAGGTGAAAGTGGAGTGCTCTTGGTTGTGACCATCACAGATACAAACCTCAGACATCAGCCAAGAGCATGTGAGCAGTCAGAGATGTGATCTGAGCAGCCTGTTTCTACCACTGCTGAATCCACAGGAATTGCATCAGGTCGGAAAGGTAAAGGAAGAATAATGATTCATAGCTCCTTGGCGTTTACACCTGGTGTCTGAGGGAATGTTGTGTTTTAAGTTTCTTTATGTAGCTCACATAAATATTATTTTGCACACTTCTTCCCCATTCTTGGTTACTGGATGGCAAGTTTCCCTTTAATTTGTTTGATGATGAATAGGAAGATGTGAATTGATGGCGATGGATGTGTGGATGGTCAAGGACTGGTTGGTTGTTTGCAGGCCTGTATGTGTCAGTGGTGTTGGGGATGGCGCCAGGGGGTAATGGCATTCTTTTACACATTCTTGGGATGTGGGAATCGCTGGCTGGGCCAGCATTTATTACCCATTACCCTTGAGAAGATGATGGTGAGCTGCCTTCTTGAACTGCAGCAGTCCATGTGGTGGTGGTGGTCTTGGGTTTAGAAGGTGCTGCCTAAGGAGGCTTGGTGAGTTTCTGCAGTGCATCTTTTTTTAAATTCATTCAAGGAATGTGGGCATCGCTGGCTGGGCCAGCACTTATTGCCCATCCCTAGTTGCCCTTGAGAATGTGGTGGTGAGCTGCCTTCTTGAACCATTGCAGTTTCTGTGGTATAGCTATACCCACAGTGCTGTTAGGGAGGGAGTTCCAGGATTTTGGCCCAGCGACAGTGAAGGAACGGTGATATATTTCCAAGTCAGGATGGTGAGTGACTTGGAGGGGAACTTCCAGGTGGTGGTGTTCCCATCTATCTGCTGCCCATGTCCTTCTAGATGGTAGTGGTTGTGGGTTTGGAAGGTGCTGTCTAAGGAGCCTTGGTGAATTCCTGTAGATGGTAAACATTGCTACCACTGCTTGTCAGTGGTGGAGGGAGTGAATGCTTGTGGAAGGGGTGCCAATCAAGTGGGCTGCTTTGTCCTGGATGGTGTCAAGCTTCTTCAGTGTTGTTGGAGCTGCATTCATCCAGACAAGTATTCCATCACTGACTTATGCCTTGTAGATGGTAGACAAGCTTTGGGGACTCAGGAGGTGAGTTACTCACAGGATTCCTAGCCTCTGACCTGCTCTTGTAGCCACAGTCTTTATATGGCTAGTCCAGTTCAGTTTCTGGTCGATGGTAACCCCCAGGATGTTGATGGTGGGGAACTCAGTGACGGTAATGCCATTGAATGTCAAATGGCGATGGTTAGATTCTCTCTTATTGGAGGTAGTCATGCCTGGCATTTGTGTGACGCAAATGTTACTTGCCACTTGACAGCCCAAGCCTGGATATTGTCCAGGTCTTGCTGCATTTGGACATAGACTACTTCAGTATCTGAGGAGTCACAAACGGTGCTGATCATCAGCAAACATCCCTACTTCTGACCTTATGATGGAAGGAAGGTCATTGATGAAACAGCCGAAGATGGTTGGGCCCAGGACACTACCCTGAGGAACTCCTGCAGTGATGCAAACAGCATACGCAGCAAGTGATGGACAGGGATAAGCGATCCCACAACCTACGGAGCAGATCTGAGCTCTGCAGTGCTGCCATATCTAGCCGTGGATGGTGGTGGACAGTTAAACAATTCACTGGAGGAGGAGGCTCCACAAATATCCCCATCCTCAATGATGGGGAGCCCAGCATATCAGTGCAAAAGATAAGGCTGAAGCATTTGCAACAATCTTTAGCCAGAAGTGCCGGTTGGATGATCCATCTCGGCCTCCTCCAGAGGTCCCCACCATCACAGATGCCAGTCTTCAGCCAATTCAATTCACTCCATGTAATATCAAGAAATGGCTGAAGGCACTGGATAAAGCAAAGGCTATGGGCCCTGACAATATTCCGGCAATAGTACTGAAGACTTGTGCTCTAGAACTTGCTGCACCCCTGGCCAAGCTGTTCCAGTACAGCTACAACACTGGCATTTACCCAGCTATGTGGAAAATTGCCCAGGTATGTCCTGTACACAAAAAACAGGACAAATCCAACCCAGCCAATTACCGCCCCATCAGTCTACTCTCGATCATCAGTAAAGTAATGAAAGGGGTCATCAACAGTGCTAACAAGCAGCACTTGCTTAGCAATAACCTGCTCACTGACACCCAGGTTGGGTTTCACCAGGGCCCTCAGCTCCTGACCTCATTACAACCTTTGTTCAAACATGGACAAAAGAGCTGAACCCCTGAGGTTAGGTGAGAGTGATTGCCCTTGACATCAAGGCCACATTTGACCGAGTGTGGCATCAAGGAGCCCGAGCAAAACTGGAGTCAATGGGAATCAAGGAGAAAACTCTCCACTGTTTGGAGTCATACCTAGCATAAAGGAAGATGGTTGTGGTTGTTGGAGATCAGTTATCACTGTTTGCATCACTGCAGGAGTTCCTCAGCGTAGTGTCCTCGGCCAAACCATCTTCAGCTGCTTCACCAATTACCTTCCTTCCATCATAAGGTCAGAAGTGAGATGTTCGCTGATGATTGCACAATGTTCAGCACCATTCACAACTCCTCAGATACTGAAACAGTCCATGGCCAAATGCAGCAAGACCTGGACAATATCCAGGTGGATATCCAGGCTTGGGCTGACAAATGGCAAGTAACATTCACGCCACACAAGTATCATACAATGACCATTTCCAGCAAGAGAGAATCTAACCATCGCCCTTTGACGTTCAATGGGATTACCATCACTGAATCCCCCACTATCAATATCCTTGGGATTGCCATTGACCAGAAACTGAACTGGACTAGCCATATAAAGACTGTGGCTACAAAAGTAGGTCAGAGGCTAGGAATCCTGCAATGAGTAACTCACATCCTGACTCCACAAAGCCTGTCCACCATCTACAAAGCACAAGTCAGGAGTGTGATGGAATACTGGATCCACTTGCCCTGGATGAGTGCAGCTCCCACAAAACTTTAGAAGCTTGACACTGTCCAGGACAAAACAGACCACTTGATTGGCACGACATCCCCAAACATTCACTCCCTTCACCACCGACGCACAGTAGCAGCAGTGTGTACCATCCACAAGATGCACTGCAGGAATTTCCCAAGGCTCCTTAGACAGCACCTTCCAAACCCACGATCACTACCATCTAGAAGGACAAGGGCAGCAGGTAGATGGGAACACCACTGCCTGGAAGTTCCCCTCCAAGTCGCTCACCATCCTGACTTGGGAATATATCGCCGTTCCTTCACTGTCACTAGGCCAAAATCCTGGAACTCCCTTCCTAACAGCATTGTGGGTATACCTACATGACATGGACTGCAGCGGTTCAAGAAGGCAGCTCACCACCACCTTCTCAAGGGCAACTTATAATGGTTAATAAATGCTAGCCCAGCTAGTGAAGCCCACATCGCATAAATGAATAAAAAATAATGTCCTGAAACTGAAATGATTGACCCCGAACTACCACAACCATCTTCCTTTGTGCTAGGTATGACTCCAACCAATCAGAGAGTTTTTGCCCTGATTCCCATTGACTCCAGCTTTGCTAGGGCTCCTTGATGCCACACTCAGTCAAATGCTGCCTTGGTGTCAAGACAGCCATTCTCACCTCCCCTCTGGAGTTCAGCTCTTTTTTGTACATGTTTGAACCAAGGCTCTAATGAGGTCAGGAGCTAAGAGGCCCTGGCAGAATGCAAATTGGGTGTCAGTGAGCAGGTCATTGCTAAGCAAGTGCCGCTCGATAGCACTGTTGATTATCCATTCCATCACTTTAATGCTGATCAAGAGTAGGCTGATGGGTTTGGTAATTGGCTGGCTTGGATTTGTCCTGCTTTTTGTGTACAAGATATACCTGGACAATTTTCCACATAGCCGGGTAGATACCAGTGTTGTAGCTGTACTGGAACAGCTTGGCTGGGAGTGCAGCAAGTTCTAGAGCACAAGTCTTCAGTACTATTGCTGGAATGTTGACAGGGCCCATAACCTTTGCAGTATCCAGTGCCTTCAACCATTTCTTAATATCATGCGGAATGAATGAAATTGGCTGAAGACTGGCATTTGTGATGCTGGGGACCTCCAAAGGAGACCGAGATGGATTATCCATTCAGCACTTCAGGCTGAAGGTTGCTGCAAATGCTCCATTATCTTTTGCACTGATGTGTTGGACTCCTCCATCATTGAGAGTGGGAATATTTGCGCAGCTACCTCCTCCAGTGAGTTGTTTAATTGTCCACCACCATTCACGACTGGATGTGGCAGGACTACAGAGCTTAGATCTGATCCGTTGGTTGTAGGATCCCTTAGCCTTGTCTATCACTTGCTGTTCATGTTGTTTGGCATGCCAGTAGTCATGCGTTGTAGCTTCACCAGGTTGACACCTCATTTTTAGGTACACCTGGTGCTGCTCCTGGCATGCCCTCCTGGACTCTTCATTGAACCAGAGTTGATCCCTTGGCTTGATGGTAATGATAGAGTGGGGGATATGTTGGGCCATGAGGTTACAGATTGTGCTCGAGTACAATTCTGCTGCTGCTGATGCCTCATGGATGCCCAGTCTTGAGTTGCTAGATCTGTTTGAAATCTATCCCATTTAGCACGGTGGTAGTACCACACAACATGATGGAGGGTATACTCAATGTGTAGGCTCCAAAACAACTGTGCAGTGTTCACTCCTACCGATACTGTCATGAACAGATGCATCTGCTGCAGGCAGGTTGTTGAGGATGAGGTTAAGTATGTTTTTCCCTCTTGTTGATTCCCTCACCACCTGCCGCTGACCCAGTCTAGCAGCTATGTCATTCAGGACTTGGCCAGCTCGGTCAGTAGTGGTGCTACTGAGCCATTCTCGATGGTGGACATTGAAGTCCCCCACCCAGAGTACATTCTGTGCCCTTTCCACCCTCAGTGCTTCCTCCAAGTGGTGTTTGACATGGAGGAACACTGATTCATCAGCTGAGGGAGGGCGGTACGTGGTAATCAGCAGGATGTTTCTTTGCCCATGTTTGACCTGGTGCCATAAGAACATAAGAACTAGGAGCAGGAGTAGGCAATTCAGCTCCTCAAGCCTGCCCCGCCATTCATTACGATCATGGCTGATCTCATTTCGGCCTCAACTCCAATTTCCTGCCCTCTCCCCATAACCTTTCAACCTATTACTAATTAAAAATCTGCCTATCTCCTCCTTAAATTTATTCAGCGTCCCGGCATCCACTGCACTCTGAGGTAGTGAATTCCACAGATTCACGACCCTTTGAGAAAAGTAATTGCTCCTCATCTCTGATTTAAATCTACCACCCCTTAGCCTAAAATTATGGCCTCTCATTCTAGGATGCCCCAGAAGGGGAAACATCCGCTCCACGTCTACTTTGTCTATCCCCTTTAGCATCTTATATACCTCAATTAGATCTCCTCTCATCCTTCTAAACTCTAGCGAGTATAGGCGTAAACTGCTCAATCTCTCCTCATAAGACAAGCTCTGCATCTCTGGAATCAATCTAGTGAACCTCCTCTGAACTGCCTCCAATGCAACTATATCCTTCCTCAAGTAAGGGGACCAAAACTGTGCACAGTACTCCAGGTGCGGTCTCACCAATGCCTTGTACAGTTGCAACAAGACTTCCCTATTTTTATACTCTATTCCTTTAGCAATAAATGCCAAAATTCTATTTGCCTTCCTTATAACCTGCTGTACCTGCATACTAGCTTTCAGCAATTCATGCATGAGGACATCCAGATCCCTCTGCACTGAAGCATTCTGAAGTTCCTCTCCATTTAAATAATAAGTCGCCTTTTTATTCTTCCGACCAAAATGGATAACCTCACACTTATCCACGTTAAATTCCATCTGCCAAGTTTTGGCCCATTCACCTAACCTGTCCATATCCATTTGTAAATTTCTTATTTCTTCATTGCAACTTACTTTCCCACCTATTTTGGTGTCATCTGCAAATTTAGCCATACTACCTTCTATCCCTGAATCCAAGTCATTAATATAGATTGTAAATAGTTGGGGCTCAAGGACCGAACCCTGTGGCAGCCCGTTAGTTACAGCTTGCCATCCAGAAAAAGACCCATTTATCCCGACTCTCTGCTTTCTGTTGGTTAGCCAATCCTCTATCCAAGCTAATATATTACCCCTAACTCCATGTGATCTTACTTGTGTATTAATCTTTTGTGCGGCACTTTATCAAAGGCCTTCTGGAAGTCCAGATATATTACATCTACAGGATCCCCATTATCCACTTTGCTTGTCACATCTTCAAAGAACTCTAGCAAATTAGTCAAACATGATTTACTCTTCATAAACCATGCTGACTCTGATGGATTGCATTTTGACTTTCCAAATGCCCCATTACTACTTCCTTAATAATAGATTCCAACAATTTCCCAATGACAGACGTTAAACTAATTGGTCTATAGTTTCCTACTTTCTGCCTCCCCCACTTTTTGAATTAATATTTTTCCAATCCACTGGAACCTTTCCAGAATCCAGGGAATTTTGGAATATTATCGCCAATGCATCCACTATCTCTGCTGCCACTTCCTTTAATGTAGGCCATCAGGTCCTGGGGACTTGTCACCCTTTAATCCCAATAGTTTTCTCAGTACTTTTTCTCTAGTGATGGTGATTGTTCTAAGTTCCTCCTTCTCTATGTCCTCAGCACTACCTGTTACTACTGGGGTGGTACTAGTGTCCTCCACTGTGAAAACTGAGGCAAAATATTGATTAAGCGTCACTGTCATTTCTGTGTTCCCCACTATTAACTCCCCAGTTTTGTCCTCCAAGGGACCAACATTCACTTTAGCTACTCTCTTTCCTTTTATATACTTGTAGAAGCTTTTGCTATCAGTTTTTACATTTTGCGCTAGTTTTCTTTCATAATTTACCTTTGCTCTTTTTATTTTTTTTTAGTAACCCTTTGTTGATCTTTAAAAGTTTCCCAATCTTCCAGCCTGCCACTGATCTTTGCAATTTGGTATGCCTTAGTTTTTGCCTTTAAGTTATATTTAACTTCCTTGCTTAGCCATGGATACTTTTTCCCCCTCTTACCACCTTTGTTCCTCATTGGGATATATTTTACTTGGGAGGAATTGAATATCTCCTTAAATATCTGCCACTGTTCATCAACTGTTCTACCTTTTAGTCTTCCTGTCCAGTCCGCTAGTACCAAATCTGCCCTCATGCCTATGTAGTTACCTTTGTTTAACTCCAGAACACTACTGTGGGACTCAAGTTTCTCACTCTCAAACTGAACTTGAAATTCTAGCATGCTATGATCACTCTTCCCTAGAGGATCTTTTACTATGAGATCATTAATTAATCCCATCTCATTACACAAAACCAAATCCAGAATAGCCTGGGCCCTGGTTGGTTCCACAACATATTGCTCCAAGAAACAATCTCTAATACACTCAATGAACTCTCCCTTGAAGCTACCCTTGCCAATTTGATTAGTCCAGTCTATATGCATATTAAAATCACCCATGATTATTGCCGTGCCTTTCTTACATGCTCCCAGTATTTCTTGGTTTATACTGTGCACTACTGCTAAACAACTGTTTGGGGGCTGGAAATCTGAAACAAAAACAAAAATACCTGGAAAAACTCAGCAGGTCTGACAGCATCTGCGGAGAGGAATACAGTTGACATTTCGAGTCCGTATGACTCTTCATCAGAACCCATCCGAACGGAATAGCTCCCTCTTTCCCCAATACTGGTGCCAATGTCCCATGAAGTGAAACCCAATTCTCCCACACCAATCTTTGAGCCACGCATTTACCTCTTTAATCTTATTGACCCTGTGCCAATTAGCTCGTGGCTCAGGTAGTAATCCGGAGATTATTACCTTTTTGGTTCTGCTTTTTAATTTAGCCCCTAGCTACTCGCATTCCCTCAGCAGAACCTCTTTCCTTCTTCTACCTATATCGTTGGTACCTACGTGGACCATGACAACTGGATCTTTCCCCTCCAACTCCAAGTCCCTCTGCAGCCCAGATGAGAAATCCTTAACCCTGGCACCAGGTAGGCAACACAGCCTTCGGGACTCTCGATCCTGGCTACAGAGAACAGTATCTATTCCCCTAACTATACTATCCCCAATTACAGCTACATTTCTCTTTTCTCCTCCCACTTGACTGGCTCCCTGTACTATGGTGCTATGGTCAGTTTGCTCATCCTCCAAACAGTCCCTGCTCTCGTCCATAGAAGGAGCAAGAGTCTCAAACCTGTTGGATAAGGGCAAGGGCTGAGGCTCCTGCAGTGCTACTTCCTGGATCTCTCTACCTGCCTCACTCAGAGTCACACCCTCCTGTCCCTGACTACTGACTGAATCTAAGGGGTGTGACTGCTTCCTGAAACACAGCGTCCAGGTAACTCTCCCCCTCCCTGATGTGTCACAGTGTCCGAAGCTCAGACTCCAGCTCATCAACTCTGAGCCGGAGTTCCTCGAGCAACCAACATTTGCTCCGGATGTGGTCACTAGGAACCACTATGGGGTCTACCAGCTCCCATATCATGCAGCTACAACACATCGCCTGGCACTGCATCTCTATTTATTTAATTAGTTTTTAAATTTTGTACTGTCTTTAGCTTATCAATCTGTAAAGTATTTCTCCTATTTACCTTTAATCTGAAAGCAAGTTAGAAGAGAGATTCAAAATGCACTTTTTAAAATCAACTGGAACTCACTTTCTCCTCTAGGTGCTGCTGACTGCCTGTCCCAGAGTCCTCCTCTCGCACTCTCCTCCAGAGAGAGACTTCATGGGGTCCAGAGTCGATGTTGAGGACTCCCAGGGCAACTCCCTTCCGACTGTATACCATGGTGCCGCCACCTCTGGGTGGGACAGGACATACCCAGGGATGGGGATGGTGGAGTCTGGGACATTATCTGTAAGGTATGATTCCGTGAGGATGGCTATGTCAGGCTGTTGCTTGACTAGTCTGTGCGACAGCATTTTGACACTAGCCCCTAGATATTAGTAAGGAGGACTTTGCAGAGTCAATAGGGTTGTCTTTTTCAGTGCCTAGGTTGCTGCCAGGTAGTTTGTCTGGTTTTGTTCCTTTTTTGTGAATTTGTAGCAGTTTGATACAACTGAGTGGCTTGCTCAGCCATTTCAGAGGGTGTTTAAGCATTTATTGCTGTGGGTCTGGAGTCATAAGGAGACCAGATTTCCTTCAGATTGGTCTTTACAACAATGATTTCATGGTCACCATTAGACTTTAAATTACAGATTGTTATTGAATTCAAATTACAACATCTGTCATGGACAGGATTTGAACCCAGGTCCTCAGTGCATTACCCTGGGTCACTGGTCTAATGACAATACCACTACACCATCACTTCTGCCACTGCTCTTGCCGCCACTCACCTCTCTGGAACTTTCCTCCCTGTCACTCTCCTGCCTGCCACTCTCCTCTCTGCCACTCTCCTCTCGTCCAGTCGATTTTCTGCATCTCTGCCAATATCCTCTTTGCTTGCCTCCTCTCTACCACTCTCCTCTCTGCCACTCCCCTCTCTGCCTCTCCCCTCTCTCTCTCCTCTCTGCCTCTCTCCTCCCTGCCACTAGCCCCCTCTGTCACTCTCCTCTCTCCCTCTCTACCACTCTCCTCTCTGCCACTCCCCTCTCTGCCTCTCCCCTCTCTGCCTCTCCCCTCTCTCTCTCCTCTCTGCCTCTCTCCTCCCTGCCACTAGCCCCCTCTGTCACTCTCCTCTCTCCCTCTCTGCCACTCTCCTCTCTGCCACTTTCCTCTCTACCTCTTACTCTCTGCCTCTCTCCTCCCTGCCACTCTCTTCTCTGCCATTCTCCTCTGCTTCTCTCCTCCCTGCCACTAGCTCTCTCTTTGCCACTCCCCTCTCTGTCTCTCTCCTCTCTGCGTCTCTCCTCCCTGCCACTCGCCCCCCCTCTCTGCCACTCTCCTCTCTGTCGCTCCCCTCTCTGCCACTCTCCTCTCGGCCAGTCAATTTTCTGCCACTCTGTTCTCTGACACTCCCCTCTCTCCCTCCCTCCTCTCTGCCTCGCTTCTCTGTGCCACTTTGCTCTGTGCCCCTCTCCTCTTAGCCAACCCCCCTCTGCCACTTCCTTCCCTGCCACACTCATTTCTGCCTGTCCTATCTGTCTCTCCTCTCTGCCTCCCTCCTCTCTGCCAACCTCCACTTTTCCACTTCCCTCTCTGCCACTCTCCTCTCTGCACTCCCCTCTCTGCCCCTCTACTCTCAGCCATTGCCCTCTCTGCCACTCCCCTCTCTGCCTCACTCCTCTCTACCAACCTCCTTTCTACCAACCTCCTCACTGCCTGTCTCCTCTCTGCCACTCCCCCCTCCGTCTCTCTACTCTCAGCCATTCCCCACTCTGACACTCCCCTCTCGGCCACTCTGCCTCTCTTCTCTCCTCTCTGCCACTCCCATCTCTGCTGCTCTTTGCAGGCCTCTGAGCAACAGACTGTTGCTGCTGCTGGTTTTGGTGATCCAAAAAACCTCCAAAGTGTAGAAAGGAACCTCTCAGCTGAAGTACTGTGAACCACTTCTGATGACCTTTTTCTGATAACAGATACGAAAGCAGTTGTGAGTACGGAATGTTTATTGCGATATTTCCATGAGGAATGTTTGATTGTTGCAATGTCCTCACATTGAGCTTAAAAACCCAGGAAGCCTATGGATGTGGTATTAAATTTGGAAGTAATTTGAAATATTGCTGAAATTGTCAAATTAGCATTTGTTAATAGGCAGCCCACCTCTCCCAACAGGTTTGAGTGTGAGTGTCCTAAAGCACTCCAGTTAAAGCAGGATGTTGGGGATTGGATACGTGATGTGTGAATAATTTTGTTGGTTTTAACCTTTGCTCCACAAAACTCTCAGTCTCCAGGTTAAAATTCCCCTCAAGGGTCCGGGAACAGGCGGAAGGAGTAGGGACCTGGAGTAAAATACAGGTTATCAAGACGTCACTTTAATCCCTAAGACTGGTCCAGTCTCCTGTGGTTCTAATGAGCTGCTGAATCACAAATCCTTTGTACCCACCTCTAGTTCAGGTTAAATAGAAGAATACCAAGGAACCAAGTGGATGTAATAAGAGAACAGGACCGGTGCGCACAGTGGATGACCCAAGCAGCCTTTTCTCACAGTAAATAAAGATTGTGAGCCTGCATTTTAGTGGAGCTCAGTGCAGGTGAGTGAAGCCATTTCATCTCCGCTTCTGAGGAAATGGGAAAGGTGCCAGCAAACTGTACAATACAGGCTCCCATTGCAGCCAGCGAAGTTAGATAATGCATTGGAGCTTTCTGTGTAAGTGCAGTTTTGTGCCAATGCTGAAGAGCCGGAAAATTTACGATCAATGAATACTGTGTGGGAAATCACTTACAGACTGCTGTCTTAATGTTAATCCCTTTCTTTGTTCTCTTCTCACAGCACAGAGAACAAGACTGGTTACAGAGGGTTCTATTAGAAATGGAAAATGCTACCTTGTTACTGTGGACAGTCATTAGGGGTAATTTTCCTGGATATTTTAGGTGCTAATAATCCACTAAAATAGCCAAGAGGGATTTGAGCTGAAACATTGGTTTAGCACAAGGTGTCTACTTGGTCTTTACCCAACACCAAGAACAACTGTCCAGAGGATCATTCAAATGCCTGTTTGCGTTCATTAGAGAGGCTGCACAGTGTGTAGTTAATACTTTAACTATGTCTCCTAACAGTGCAGCTGAATGACAGTAAACACAGCATTGCAGAGGATTTTGAACTCTACTTAAAGGTACATCATCTATTAATGTTCACTTGCTGCTGCAGTTGTGAAGAGGATCGAGGCCTGAAGCACAACCTAAAACATCCTGGGACACTTAGACAAGACTTCATCCAACAGTCAACATTTATCATACAAATTCTGTGAAGAAGAGTGTGCAAGTGTTTTTCCACTTTACTGGGCACCTTATAGGAGTTACTAGCAGAAGGGGAGTGCTTGCTCAAGGCCATCTTGCTAGGGGTTCCCCTGGAAAAGGAATGGGAGAAGAACATCAGGTCAGGCAGTGCATCATCAGCTGCAGCAGGGGAGGGGACAGGAGGGCGAGAAACATTCTGTCTCCCCTTTGGATTCAGAACATTCCCCTCTTCACTAGACCTCTTCCACCAGAACCTCCAGTGCCGCCTGAGAACCTGCGCACCCTCTCTCTCAGTTCCTGAGCCATTTGCAACATGCCTCTGTGTGCCAGTCAGTACACTCCACATCTCCAGTGGAAGTATCACAGTATCTTTAAAATGCAGAAGGAGGCCATTCAGCACTGGCTCTCTGAAAGAGCATTCCACCTAGTCCCACTCTCCTGCCTTATCCCCGTAACCTTGCACATTCTCTCTTTTCAGGTAGCAATCCAATTCCCTTCTGAATACCTTGAGGCAAATCTGCATCCACCATCCTCTCAGGAAGTTTGTTCCAGACTCCAACTACCCTCTGAAAAACCTTTCCCTCACATCATTTACTCCTTTTGCCAATTATTTTGAATCTGTGCCCTCTAGTTCTTGATGTTCTCTTGAGTGGGAACAGTTTCTCACTATTTACCCTGTCCATACCCCTCAGGATCTTGAATACCTCTATCAGTCTCCTCTCAGCCTTCTCTTCTCCAAGGAAAACAGTCCCAACCTCTCCAATCTATCCTCATAGCTACAGTTCTTTATCCCAGGAGTCATTCTTGTGAATCACCTCTGTACTCTCTCCAATGCCTTCACATCTTTCCTCAAGTATGGTGCCCAGAGCCAGACAAACAGTGCTCCAAATGAGGCCTAACTAGTGTCTTATACAAGTTCAACATGACCTCCTTACTCTTGTACTCAATGCTCCTATTAATAAAGCCTAAGATACTATATACTTTATTAACTGCTCTCTCAACATGCCCTGCCATCTCCAATGACATATGTACGTATACACGAGGTCCCTCTGTCCCTGCACCTCCTTTAGAGGTTCTCCCTTTATTTTATACTGTCTCTCAATATCTTTCCGACCAAAGTGAATCACCTTACACTTCTCTGCATTGAACTTCACCTGCCACTTGTCTACCCAAACCACCAACATGCCTATGTCCTTTTGAAGTTCAAGACTATCCTCAACACATTTGACAACATTTCCAATCTTTGTATCACCTGCAAATTTTGAAATCATGCCCTGCACACCACAGTCTTGGTCATTAATATATATCAGGAAGAGCAAGGGTCCCACACTAACTCCTGGGGAACTCTATGACAAACCTTCCTCCAATCTGAAAAACAACCATTAATCACTACTCTCTGTCCACTGTCACTCAGCCAATTTCTTATCCAAGTGCCTACTTTCCCTTTTATTCCATGACCTAGGATTTTGCTCACAAGTCTGTTGTGTGGCACTGTAACAAATGCCTTTTGAAAATCCATATACACCACATCAACAGCATTTCCTTTATCAACTTTCTCAGTTACCTCCTGAAAAAACTCCAGCAAGTTAATTAAACATGATTTTCCCTTGATGAATCTGTGCTGGCTTTCCTTAATTATCCTGCATTTGTCTAAGTGATTATTGATTTTATCCTGTACTTTAGTTTCTAGAAGTTTCCCTACCACTGAGGTCAAACTGACTGGTCTGTAGATGCCAGCTTTATCATTGTACCACTTTTTGAACAAGAGTGTAACATTTGCAATCCTCCAGTCCTCTGGCACCCCCTGCTGTGTCTAAGGAAGACTGCAAGATTATCACTGGTGCCTCAGCAATTTCCACTCTCACTTCCCTCAGTAACCTTGGGATGCATCTCATCTAGTCCTGGTAACTTATCTACCTCCTTCCTCTCAATTGTAAGCTCTTCTTGTGTACCTATTACCTCCTCTCTTACCTCAACCTGGGAGGCATCATCTGACCTTGTAAAGACAGATGCAAAGTACTTGTTCAACACCTCCGCTATTTCTCCTGCCTCCATGTCCAAGTCCCCTTTTTTGCCCCTAATTGGCCTTACTCTTTCTTTTACCAGCCTTTTATTATTTACATGCTTATAGAAGACCTTGTGATTCCTTTTTATTTTTGCTGCCAGATTCTTTTCATGCTCTCTCCTTGCTTTTCTTATTAGTTGCTTCACTTCCCCTCTGGTCCTTCTATATTCAGCCTGATTCTCCATTGTATTTTCTACCTGACACCTGTACACGCACTTCTTCCTTTTCATCTTTACCTCTATCTCTCTCATCATCCAGGGTGCTCTGGATTTATTTGTCCTACCTTTTTCCTTCAAGGGAATATACCTTGACATTGCCTGCAATACATTTCCTTTGGAGGTGGCCCATTGTTCAGCCACTGTCTTTTCTGCCAACATTTGATTCTAACTCATTCAACTCAGATGCATTCTCATCCCACCGAAGTTGGCTTTCGCCCAATTAATTATCCCTGCTCTGGATTGTTCCCTGTCCTTTTCCATGATTAACCTAAACCTTATGATACAATGGTCGCTGTCCCCTAGAGGCTCTCCCACTGATATTTGACCCACTTGGGTCAACTCATTCCCCAGAAAGAGGTCCAACAGTGCCTGCCCTCTCATTGAACTGGAAACATACTGCTGTAGAAAATTATCTTGTGTACATTTTGTACTATTCCTATCCCAGTCTATATTTGGATAATTGAAGTCACCCATTATAATTAGTCTATAATTCTTGAACCTGTCTGTAATTTCTTCACAAATTTGTTTCCCCACATCCCTTTCACATCCATATACTTCACCTGTCAATGTTATTGCACCTTTTTCATTCCTTACCTATAGCCAGAGAGATTCTGTCCTTGATCCCTCTGGAACATCCTCTCTCTCCAGCACTGTAATGCCATCTTTAATCAATCTTGCAACTCACACGCGTCCCCCTCCCCACTTTCTTCCTTTCCTGTCTCTCCTAAACACCTTGTATTCAGGAATATTTAACGCCCAGTCCTTCCCTTCTTTGAGCCAGGTCATTGTTTTTGCAATGATACCATAATTCCATTTGTCAACCTGTGTCTGCATTTCACCAATCTCATTAACCACACTCTGTGCATTCACATACATGCACATTAGGCCTGATTTAGACTTTTTTTACTTTCCCCCTTTTTCTGACCCCATCTAATGACTTACTGTTGCCTACTCTCATTCTATCAAACTCCCCAGTATTCTGGAAAAACTCAGCAGGTCTGGCAGCATCGGTGGAGAACAAATCAGTTAACGTTTCGAGTCTTCATGACCCTTCGGCAGAACTGAGTATAGTTAGGAGAAAGATGAAATATAAGCTGGTCTAAGGTGGGGGCGCGGGGGGATAGAGAAGTTGAGGGTGTGGTGATTGTGGAGATAAGCAAGCAGTGATAGGAGCAGATAATCAAAAGATGTCACAGACAAAAGGATCAAAGAGGTGTTGAAGGTGGTGATATTGTCTAAGAAAAGTGCTAATTAAGAATGGAAGACAGGATACTCAAGGTACAGCTCTAGTGGGGGTGGGGTGGAAAGACTAACAAAGTTTTAGTTTTAGATTTAAAAATAATGGAAATAGGTGGGAAAAGAAGAATCCATATAAATTATTGAAAAAAAAGGGAGGGGGGAGAAATGGGGTGGGGATGGGGGGAGGGGGAGTTTAAGATCTAAAGTTGTTGAATTCAATATTCAGCCCGGAAGGCTGTAAAGTGCCTAGTCGGAAGATGAGGTGCTGTTCCTCCAGTTTGCGTTGGGCTTCACTGGAACAATGCAGCAAGCCAAGGACAGACATGTGGGCAAGAGAACAGGGTGGAGTGTTAAAATGGCAAGCGACAGGGAGGTTTGGGTCTTTCTTGCAGACAGACCGCAGGTGTTCTGCAAAGCGGTCGCCCAGTTTGCGTTTGGTCTCTCCAATGTAGAGGAGACCGCATTGGGAGCAACGAATGCAGTAGACTAAGTTAGGGGAAATGCAAGTGAAATGCTGCTTCACTTGAAATCTTCCGACTAGGCACTTTACAGCCTTCCGGGCTGAATATTGAATTCAACAACTTTAGATCTTAAACTCTCCCTCCCCCCACCCCGTCTCTCCCCCCTCCCTTTTTTTTCAATAATTTATATAGATTCTTCTTTCCCCACCTATTTCCATTATTTTTAAATCTAAAACTAAAACTTTGTTAGTCTTTCCACCCCACCCCCACTAGAGCTGTACCTTGAGTATCCTGTCTTCCATTCTTAATTAGCACTTTTCTTAGACAATATCACCACCTTCAACACCTCTTTGATCCTTTTGTCTGTGACATCTTTTGATTATCTGCTCCTATCACTGCTTGCTTATCTCCACAATCACCACACCCTCAACTTCTCGCTCCCCCCGCCCCCCCCCACCGACCTTAGACCAGCTTATATTTCATCTTTCTCCTAACTATACTCAGTTCTGCCGAAGGGTCATGAAGACTCGAAACGTTAACTGATTTGTTCTCCACCGATGCTGCCAGACCTGCTGAGTTTTTCCAGGTAATTCTGTTTTTGTTTTGGATTTCCAGCATCCGCAGTAGCTTTTAGCTTTTTGTCTTTATCCCCAAGTATTCTATCCACCTTGATGCAACTCTCTGATATATCCTCGTTATCAGTTAATACTTTACTACTTCCCAGCTTTTCAATTCTACTCTCTGAATTTCCCCCCAGGTTCTCACCACCCTGCCAATCTAGTTTAAACCCTCCCCAACAGCACTAGCAAACCTCCCCATGAGGACACTAGCCCCAGTCCTGTTAAGGTGTAACCAAACCTTCTTTTACAGGTCCCACCTGCCCCAGAGCTGATAACAATGCCTCAGAAATCTAAAGCCCTCCCTCCTACTCCATTTCTCCAGCCATGTGTTGAACTGCTCAACCTTCCTATTCTTATGCTCATTAGCACGTGGCATTGGGAATAATCCTGAGAGTACTGCTCTTGAGGTCCTGTTTTTAAACTCCCTTCCTAACTCCCTAAAATCTGCTTTCAGCACCTCATCCCTTTTCCTACCTATGTCATTGGTTCCAATGTGGACCATGACCTCTGGCTGTTCACCCTCCCCCAAGAGAATGTCCTGTAGTCGCTCTGTGACATCCTCGATCCTGGCACCAGGGAGGCAACATACCACCCTGGAGTCACGTCTACGGCCATAGAAGTGACTGTCTGCTCCCCCAACTATGGAATCCCCTACGACTATAGCACTTCCACTCTTCCTCCCCCACTCCTGTGCAGCTGAGTCACCTGTGGTGCCACGGACTTGGCTCTGGCTACAGTCCTCTGAGGAACCATCTCGCTCACCAGTATTCAAAATGGAAAAGTGGTTAGAGAGTGAGATACCTTAAACTTTATATAAACTGTTTACTACAGTATTTACTAATTTATTTTAATTTACTAATTTATTGTATTATTTTCTTAATTAATTTTGAATAATTCCTATGTATACTAGAATGACTTGAAAATATATTGCCATTCCTTCACTGTCACTGAGTCAAAATCCTGGAACTCCCTTACTAACAGCACATGGACTGCAGCGGTTCAAGAAGGCAGCTCACCACCACTTTCTCAAGGGCAACTAGGGATGGGCAATAAATACTAGCCTAGCCAGTGAAGCCCACATCCTGTGAATGAATTAAAAAATAGTAATTTATTGTTTTTATTAATGCTAGTACCGCCCACAAATCCAACTAAAAATATACGTTTCTTAATTACACAGGCATGTGTTTTAGGTATTTATTTTAATTATTTTATTTTAAATATTTTATTTTGGTTATTTTATTTTAAAGTTTTACTTCTTGTTATTTATAGATCTGCTTTAACTCTTGTGTCCTAAGCTGGCACTGTCCCTTACACCAAGCACTTACCGGCCAATCAACTTACTGGTTTCCTGTGATGACACAGTTGTTTTTTCCCACTCAGTTTCTTCAGAAGCTGAAATGCTCATGGCTCCTGACTCCTGGGGATTGGAGCGTGATCTTTCCTACCTGGGACCGGAGCAGAGGCAGTCAGGAGCATTAAAACCCTCCGGGGGTAGGGAATTCGAAAGATCCACAACCCTTTGAGTGAAGTATTTCTCCTTATCTCAATCCTAAATGATTGGCCCCTTATCCTGAGACTGTGCCCTTGTGTTTTAGATTCCCTGGCAAATGGAAACAATCTCTCAGCGTCCACCCTATCATGGCCCCTCAGAATTTTGTAGGTTTCAATGAGATTGTCTCTCATTCTTGTAAACTCCAGAGAAAATAGACCCAATTTACTCAGCCTCTCATTGTAGGGCAACCCCCTCATCCCAGGGACCAACCTAGTGAACCTTCACTGTACGGCCTCCAATGCAAGTATATCCTTTCTTAAATGTGGAGACCGTAACTGCACACAGTATTCCAGATGTGGCCTCACCAAAACCCTGCACAACTGTAGCAAGGCCTCTTTATTTTTGGACTCCAATCCCCTCGCAATAAAGGGCAGCATGCCTTTTGAGAGCAGTGGAGTGAACATTGATCCCTTAGAGGCAGAGACAGAAGAGATTATCCTGGTGAACAAGGAAATAGCAGATGAATTGAACAAATAGTTAGAGTCTGTCTGTCTGTAGAAGATACAAGTTTCATACCAGAAATAGATGATAACCTAGGGGCTAAAATGAGGGGGAATTAGGGAAATTAATATTAGCACAGATAAAGTATTGGAGAAGCTTAAGGGACTAAAATCATGCAAATCCCTTGGACTTGATGGCCTATACCCTAGGTTTCTGAAAGAGATAGCTGTAAAGATAGTTTTTGTGCTAGCTATGATTTTCCAAAATTTCATAGATTCAGGAATGGTCCCATTAGATTGGAAGTTAATAAATGTCACACCACTTTTTAAGAAAGGAGGGAGAGAGTGAATTACAGTGAACTACAGGCCGGTTAGCTAAATATCAGTTGTTGGGAAAATGTTGGAATCTAATATTAAGGAAGTCTTAACAATGTACTTAGAAAAGCATAGCATGATTAGAATAAGCCAACATGGTTTCACTAAAGAGAAACTGTGTTTGACAAATTTTAGAAATTTTTAAGGATGTAACACTAGGGCAGATAAAGGGGAACCAGTAGATGTAGTATACCTGGATTTCCAAAAGGCATTCGATAAGGTGCCACACCAAAAGTTAATATGCAAGATAAGGGCTTATGGAGTTGGGGTTAATATATTAGCATGGGTAGAGGATTGGTTAATGAATAGAAAACAGAGAGTGGGCATAAACGGGTCTTTTTCAAGTTGACAGGCAGTGAATAGTGGAGTGCCGCAAGGATCAGTGCTGGGGCCTCAGCTACTCACAATCTATGGTAATGACTTAGATAAAGAGACAGGGAGTAATGTATCTAATTTTGCTGATGATACCAAGCTAGGTGGAAGGTAAACTGTGGGGAGGACACAAAGAGGCTGCGAAGAGATATATACATAGGTTAAGTGAGTGGGCAACAAGATGGCAGATGAGTATAATGCAGGGAATTGTTAAGTTATTCACTTTAGTCGTAAAAATAGAAAAGCAGAATATTGTTTGAAAGGTGAGAAACTTATAAGTGTTGATGTTCAAAGAGACTTAGGTGTGTTCATTCAAGGAACACAGGAAATTAACATGGAAGAGCAGCAGGCAGTTAGTAAGGCAAATGGCGCCTGGCCCTTTATTGCGAGGGGATTGGAGTCTTCCCACACCACTGTTAATACCACATGTTTAATTCTCTAATCTGCTTGACCCTATTCCAACTGGCCCATGGTTCAGATAACAAACCAACTTTTGATGTTCTGTATTTTAAGTTGGTCCCTAATTCCTCATTCTCTTAGCGGAGTCTCATCCCTGGTTCTACTGATGTTACTGTTCCCGTGTGGACCACGACAACTGGATCCTCCCACACACACTTCAAGTTACTCTCTAGTTGTAAGGGGTGAAAGCACAGTCTAAAATGGTTCCTGTGCTAATCTGAGAAGCCTGTTTAAAGTCTGGATTTAACAAACATTTCAGACTAATTGATGATTTTGGGATTAAATATGCCCTCGGGCACTGAAACTGACAGCTGTAGGTTTAACACTTGAGCGCTGATGAAGTGCAATTTTCATGGAGCTGTTTATGTAGCTTCCTCTTACCTTCTTTCACTGAAGGGATAATTTCTGGGAGAAAAGTTAACATGAAAGGATGGCTTAGGAAACTCACTTGGATAAACATGGAGACATGAGAGAGGAAAACAAAGTTGCAATACTCATCAGCCAATCAATTCAAGTCCTTCCTGTCCACATAACTAGAGCGTGACACTCTGAAACAAAGAGTAATTGTCTACAGTAACAGAATGACTAATAGTGACTGTATACAGTAACAGTGACCCACAGTGCCTGTCTACAGTAATAGACCAACTCATAGTGACTGTCTAATGTAACAGTAACTCTCAGTAACTGTTTAGAGTAACAGAGAGACTCACAGTGACTGTCTACAGTAAGTGACTGTCTACAATAACAGTGACTCATAGTCACTATCGAGAGTAACAGTGACTCATAGTGACTGTTTACACTGATGTGTCTCACAGTGATTGTCTATATTAACACTGACGCACATCACTGTCTACGGTAACAAAGACTCACAGTGACTCTATTCCGACATCACATCTCCCTGCACAGCCCAATTGCACACCCCGACATCATATCTCCCTGCACACCTTGACTGCAGATCATGACTACAAACCCAGACTGCACACCACGACTGCATACCCTGACAGCACACCCCGACATCACATTTCCTACCACACTCTGACTGCACACCTTGACTGCACAATCTGACTCCACACACCAACTGCACAACCCGACTACACAAGTTGACTGCACACCGTGACTGCAAACACTGACTGCAGACCCCAACGTCACATCTCCCTGCACAAGCCGACTGTACATCACGACTGCAGACCCCGACTGTACATCACGACTGCAGACCCCGACTGCAGACCCCGACTGCAGACCCCGACTGCAGACCCCGACTGCAGACCCCGACTGCAGACCCCGACTGCCCACCCCGACTGCCCACCCCGACTGCCCACCCCGACTGCCCACCCCGACTGCACACCCCGACTGCACACCCCGACTGCACACCCCGACTGCACACCGTGAATGTACACCCAGACTGCACACCCCGACTGCACATCTCCCTGCAGAACTTGACTGCAGAACCCGACTGCACACATCGACTGCACGTCTTTCCTGCACTCCCGACTGCACAACCCGACTGCACATCCTGACTGCACACCCTGCCTGCTCACCCGAATTCTCACACTGACTGCACGCATTAACTGCACACCCTGACTACACACTCTGACTGCACACCCCGACTGTACAGCCGGACTGCACACCCCGTCTGCAAACACCGATATCAAATCTTCCGGCACACCCCATCTGCACATCCCGACTGAACACCCGGACTGCACACATGGAATTCATTCCCCGACTGCACGCCCCGACATCACATCTCCTACCACACCCTGAATGCAAACCCAGGCTGCGCACCATGACCGCCCACCCCGACCGCCCACCCCGACCGCCCACCCCGACCGCCCACCCCGACCGCCCACCCCGACCGCGCACCCCGACCGCGCACCCCGACCGCACATCTCCCTGCACACCCTGCTGCACACACACCGACTGTAGACACACCAACTGCACACAGCCCGACTGCACACCCCACTGCACATCCTGACTGCACATCCCGCTGCACACACGCAGCATACCCCTACTGCACACCATCGCCTTCATACTCCAACTACACAATCTGACTGTACACCCCCCTGAACACCCCAACTGCACACCCCCTGCACATCCGACTGCACACCCCTGCTGACCCCGACTGCACGCCACCCTACAATCCTCCCTGCACACCCCCAGCACAACCCCTGCAGACCCCTGCACTCCACCCTGCACACCACTAGCCAGCACCCCTGCACACTCCCTGTGCACTGCCCGGCACACCTCCCTGTGAATCCCGACTGCACATCGCAACTGCACATCCCTGCACATCTCTCTACACAGCCCCCTGCACGCCCCTCCTGCACACCAAGATTGCACACCCGAATTGCGACTACGCCCTGCACACCCCGACTGCACATGCCCCTGCACACGCCCCTGCAGCCCCCCTGCACACCCCACTGCACACACCCCTGTACACCACCCCTGCACACTTTGAATGCACACCCCCCTGCACAAACTGACTGTACACCCCCCTGCAGCCCACCTGCACACCCACTGCACACCCCGACTGCACATCCCCTGCACACTCGACTGCACCCACCCTACACACCCCGACTTTACCCATCCTGCACACACCCTCCTTGCACACCTCCCTGCACACCCTGAGTGCATACCCAGGCTGCACACCCCCAGCAAATCTCTGTGCCCATTCTGCACACCCAGACAGCGCACCACCAGCCGGCACCCCTGTACACACACTGTGCACTGCCTGGCAGATCCCACAGCACACCCTGACTGCACACCCTCCCGACACACCCCCATTGCACACACCCTACCCACTCCCTGCAAACTCCCTGCACACGGCGAATGCACATCCCCAGGACACCCCCTTGCACACACCGAGCACTCCCACTGCCCACCCCATTGCCCACTCTGCTGCCCAGCCAGCTGCCCTCTCCCTGCACAGGCCCCCTGACTGCACACGCCCCCTGACTGCACACGCCCCCTGACTGCACACGCCCCCTGACTGCACACGCCCCCTGACTGCACACCCACTGCACATACCCCTCCACACACCCCTGCACACCGCCAGGACACCACCCTGCATAATTCCGGGCACATCCCATGCACGCCCCCATGCACTCCCCACTGCACACTGTGAATGCACATCCCCAGAGCACTCCCCTTGCACACCCTCTGCACACGCCACCACCCCCACCCCACCCCACCCCCCCCCACCCCGCATAGCCCCCTGCACATCCCCTGTACACCCACCCCACACATTCCGACTGCACAGCCCCTGCAGTTCATGAATGCACATCCCCAGCACACTCCCTGCACACTCCGACTGCATACCCTCCTGCACACTCCCTGCACGACTCCTGCACACCACAAATGCATATCCCCAGCACACTCCCCTGCACGCACCGAGCATTCCCCCTGCCCACCTGCCTCTGCAGCCCCCTGCACAGCCCCCTGCACCTCCCCGCACACCCCCTGCACACCGTGAATGCACATCCCCTGCTCACACCGAGCACAAACCCTGCACACCACCCTGCACACAGCTCCCCTCACACACACCGCATTGCACATCCCTCCCGCACACCACCCCAGCTGCACACTCCCACCAACACCCTCTGTGCACCCCCCTGCACAAACACCTGCACATCCCCCCGCATGCATTCACCTCGCGCCCCCCCACCCCCGCCACCACAGCACTCACCACCACTCCCTCGCACCTGTGTGAGGAAGGTGCAGGTTGGTGGGCGATATTCTCACTGTACCCCCTACTCAATGGGACAAGATTACTAACACGTTCTAAAACATTGTATTTGTTTTACCCAAAACAGGCTGTTGTTCCTGAATGGCACGACATGTGGATATTCAAACTAATAATAGCCCATCAGTTCATCGGCTGTCAGTGAAAACAGCAACTGAAGAAGAAATAGAGAGACTCGAGAATGGACTAAGCAGGTTTGGAAAAATCACACGTATTGTTAGCTTCACCGTCAGTTGTAAAACATGAGAAGCAAGTTACACCAGGAGAGAAAAAGAGCACAAACCAAATCGAGAAAAGGTAGCTCCACTCAGGTACAGTTCCCCACACACTGACTCTCACTGGGGTACAGTTCCCCACACACTGACTCTCACTGGGGTACAGTTCCCCACACACTGACTCTCACTGGGGTACAGTTCCCCACACACTGACTCTCACTGGGGTACAGTTCCCCACACACTGACTCTCACTGGGGTACAGTTCCCCACACACTGACTCTCACTGGGGTACAGTTCCCCACACACTGACTCTCACTGGGGTACAGTTCCCCACACACTGACTCTCACTGGGGTACAGTTCCCCACACACTGACTCTCACTGGGGTACAGTTCCCCACACACTGACTCTCACTGGGGTACAGTTCCCCACACACTGACTCTCACTGGGGTACAGTTCCCCACACACTGACTCTCACTGGGGTACAGTTCCCCACACACTGACTCTCACTGGGGTACAGTTCCCCACACACTGACTCTCACTGGGGTACAGTTCCCCACACACTGACTCTCACTGGGGTACAGTTCCCCACACACTGACTCTCACTGGGGTACAGTTCCCCACACACTGACTCTCACTGGGGTACAGTTCCCCACACACTGACTCTCACTGGGGTACAGTTCCCCACACACTGACTCTCACTGGGGTACAGTTCCCCACACACTGACTCTCACTGGGGTACAGTTCCCCACACACTGACTCTCACTGGGGTACAGTTCCCCACACACTGACTCTCACTGGGGTACAGTTCCCCACACACTGACTCTCACTGGGGTACAGTTCCCCACACACTGACTCTCACTGGGGTACAGTTCCCCACACACTGACTCTCACTGGGGTACAGTTCCACACAGAATGACTCTCACTGGATTACAGTTCCACACACACACTGACTCTCACTGGGGTACAGTTCCACACACAGACTGACTCTCACTGGGGTACAATTCCACATGCACTTATTCTCACTGGGGTACAGTTCCACACACACTGACTGTCACTGGGGTATGGGTTCAACACACAGACTCTCACTAAGACATGGGTTCCACACATACTGACTCTCACTGGGATACAGTCCCACATGCACTGGGATACAGTCCCATACATACTGACTCTCACTGGGATACAGTCCCACATGCATTGGGATACAGGCCCACATGCACTGGGATACAGTCCCACATGCACTGACTCTCACTGGGGTACAGCTCCACTGTTATGACCGAGCAGTTGATAAAGTTTTGTTATTTTTAAAAATCCCAGAGGGAAACTTTAAACAATTGTCATAACCTATAATTTAAAGTGGTATGTTTGAGATGCAACCCTAAATTCAGGAATCATACCACCAGTTCTCAAGAGATTTTATATTAAGCTAAATGAAACACTGTTAGTTTACCCAAGTTTAAATATATACACAAAGCTACAAATCACTACGATCATAACTTTTAACAAATTCCCAAACTAATCTCCATTAAGGCAACAGCAACACATAGACTTAACCAAACACCAGGCAAAGAATTTTCACCTTACAAATCCAAAATGAGGTTCTTTTCACTTTGGTTCCTGTGGAGACAGTTGGAGGCTTACAGCTGTTTTTGATCTCACATTGCCTCAGTGCCACATACACGAAACTGCTGAAGTTATACCTAGCACTGCTCATTGAATGTAAATTCTCATTGTATCACCGGCCTCTTTGAATTCCACCTTTTAGCAATAAAACCCCTTTCATTGTACCAATTTTATTAGTAATGCAAACACATTGCTTGGTATCTACTAGCTAGGTAGTAGTTTTCACCCCACTTCTTGAATACTCTGTTCAAAAAATGCAAATGCACTCTACCTGTCCGTTTACATCTCCAAACTAGTACATATCAAAGCACCCAGACTAGCTGTCTTTAATCCAATGAAGACACACCCATAGACTAAACCTCTATTATAGAAGAAAAATATTTTCCAATAATATTATATACATAAATAGCTTCATGACATCTCCCTCCTTATCGGAAAATGAACCGTCATAAAAGACAGCTTCATTTTAATAGCCCATCTCACACTTTCTCCTATACTCATCACACTATTACATTATCAGGTGCATGCATTAACATAATATATATACACAAGTCCTTGATATCAACAGAAATCGCTCCAGGTCAGTGTCCAGGTGTTTTTTTAATTTTCCTTTAAGCTTCAGACTCTTGATAATGCATCTGCGAACAGATTTTCTCTTCCAGCAATATATATATATATAATACGTAGATTAAATGGTTGTAATAATGGACTCCATCTGAAAAGCCTTGCACTTGTGTCTCGAAATTTTTCCAAAAACTTTAAAGGATTGTGGTCTATATAAACAATTGTTTCTGATGAATTGTTTGCAACATAAATTTCAAAATGCTGCAATGCTAACACCAAACTCAGTCACTTTCTCGATCATTAAATATCTTCTCTGTTGTACATTCAGCTTCCATGAAAAATACCCCATTGGTTTTTCATTTCCAGTGCCATTTTCTTGTAACAGTACAGCCCCAAAGCCTATATCGCTTGCGTCAACAACCAACTTAAATTGTTTGGCATAATTGGGTGCTGCCAAAACTTGTGTCATAGTCAATACAGTTTTCAAACTGTCAAATGCCTCCTGACACTCCAGTGTCCATTGAAACTTCTTGTTCTTTTTTAATAATTCAGTCAGTGGAGCAACCACTTGGCTAAAACTTGGTACAAATTTCCAGTAAAACCCCTCATGCCCAGAAATCTCAAAACCTCTTGTTTTGTTGTAGGCATTGGGAAATCCACGATAGCCTTGACTTTCACATCTCTCGGGGCCACCTTACCATGTCCAATGGTATGGCCTAGATACGTAAATTCACTTTTAGCCAAGTTCATCACCAAATTAGCTTCTTGTAATTGAGTAAATAATTCTTCTGGATGTTGTAAATGCTCCTCCCACACCTGACTGATCATCAATATAAACCGCACAATTTCTTAGACTGGTAATCACTTTGGTTGTCAATATTTGAAATGCTGCAGGTACATGTTTCATACCAAATGGCATGACTTTAAACTGACATAGTCCACTTGGCGTTACGAAAGCTGATATCTCTTTTGCTCTCTCCGACAACAGTACCTGCCAATAGCCTCTTAGCAAGCCAATCTTTGTGCTAAATTTCGATTGTCCCACTTTCTCAATGCAATCCTTCAATCATGGTATGGAATATGAATCCACTTTAGTCACTGCATTCAGCTTTCAGTAGTTTGCATATAGTCTTTGTGTTCCATCCAGTTTCGGTACCAGTGCAATAGGGGAACTCCAGTTACTGAAACTAGACACAATGATATAATTTTGAAGCATGAAATTAATTTCTTTTTGTATTTGTGAAAACTTTGCCGGATGTAATCTATAAGGTTATTGCCTTATTGAAGATGATATTTCTATCCATATGTCATGTAACGCTAAATGCTTCTTTCCCAACTCATTTCCACAAATAGGTTTGTGTGACTGCAATAGCTTTTCCAAACCACTTTGACACTTGCTTGGAAGGTAACTCAATATTGCATTTAAATTTTCAAGCACCCCATCATTATCCAATTTGATTAGAGGAAAATCAATTTAAGAGTCCTGCACTTCTACCTCTTTCTCATCATCCACCATCACTCATACCTCTTTTTGATCCTCTTCCCTGTCAAAGTACTTTTTAAGCATATTTATATGATAGACTATCTGCTTCTTTCTTATATCTGGAGTATTTATTAAATAATTTACTTCACTTAATTTATTTTCAATCTTGTAAGGTCCATTAAATTTTGCATTTAATGAATCACCTAGAACTGGTAACAAAACTAGTACTTTCACCCCAGAAACCAAACTGTGAGTTTTAGCCACCTTATCTGCTTTCACTTTCATCACTTGCTGTGATGTATTTAAATATTCCCTAGCCAACTCAAAAGCTCTGTTCAATCTTTCCCTGAAATTTGATACATAATCCAGGAGAACAGTTTCTGAATTTTGACCCACCAATTTCTCATCAATCAATTTCAGTGTTCCCCTTACCTCATGACCACAAACTAGTTCAAAAGGGCTAAAACTAGTCGATGCATTAGGAGCATCTCTAATAGCAAATAACAAAAATGGAATTCCTGTATCCCAATCCTGTGGATAATACTGACAGTATGCTCTTATCATAGTTATTAAAGTTTGATGCCATCTTTCCAAAGCTCCTTGTGACTCCAGATGATAAACTGTTGACTTAAACTGTTTTATCCCGAAACTGTTAATTACTTCCTTAAACAGCTGTGACATAAAATTTGACCCCTGATCTGATTGTATTTCTTTAGGTAAATCATATTGTGTGAAAAATTTAATTAACTCCTCCACAAGCTTCTTAGTTGTAATATTTCTTAAAGGTATTGCTTCAGGAAACCAGGTAGATACATCTACCATTGTCAATAAATACTGATTTCCACTTTTAGTCTTAGGGAGGGGTCCTACACAATTAATCATGACCCGGGTAAAAGGTTCTTCAAATGTTGGTATTGGGGCTAAAGGCACCGGCTTAATCACTGTTTATGGTTTTCCTGTTACTTGACATGTATAACAGGTTCTACGGAATTTGACTACATCCCTATGCTATCCTGGCCAAAAAAAAGCCTCTGTACCTATTCCTGTGTTTTCCTAATTCCTAAATGTCTGCCCATTGGAATTTCATGAGCAATCTAAATGCAGGAATCATACCACCAGTTCTTGAGAGGTTTTATATTAACATAAATTAAACTTTTTATGAATTTACACAAGTTGAATATATACACATGGCTACAAATTACTACGATCATAACTTTTAACAAATTCCCAAACGATCTCCATTAAGGCAACAGCAACCTATAGACTTAACCAGACACCAGGCAAGGCATATTCAACTTACAAATTCAAAATGAGGTTATTTTCACTTTGGTTCCTGTGGAGACAGTTGGATGCTTATAGCTGCTTTTGATCTCACATTGCCTTTGGTCTACACACAAAAAACTGCTGAAGTTATACCTAGCACATCTCATTGGATGTAAATTCTCATTGCACCACCAGCCTCTTTGAACTCCATCTTTTAACAATAAACCCCTTTCATAGTACCTATTTTATTAGTAATATAAACACATTGCTTGGTAGCTACTAGCTAGGTGGTAGTTTGCACCCCACTTCTTGAATACTCTCTTCATAAAATGCAAATTTTTTTGATGCTACCTGTCTGTTTACATCTCAAAACTTGTACACATCAAAGCACCCAGACTAGCAAAACTAGTGCACATCAAAGCATCCAGATGAGCTGGCTGTAATCCAGTTAAGACACACCCACAGACTAAGCCTCTATTTTTAAAGAAAAATATTTTCCAATAAAATATATGCATTAATAGCTTCATGACATCCACACACACTGACTCTCACTGGGGTACAGTCCCACATGCACTGACTGTCTCTGGGGTACAGTTCTACTCGCACAGACTGTCACTGGGGTACAGATCCACTCACACTGACTCTCACTGGGACACAGTTCCACACACACTGACTCTCACTGGGGTACAGTTCCGCACACACTGACTCTTACTGGGGTATAATTCCACACAGAATGACTCTCACTGGGATACAGTTCCATACACACTGATTCCCACTGGGATATAGTTCTACACAGAATGACTCTCACTGGGATACAGTTCCACACACACTGACTCTCACTGGGTTACTGTTCCGCACACACTGGGAAGAATCATCTCAGATTTGTACCAAGTAAAACAACTTTTTACTCACCAGCCGCAGTGGCGGCTTCTCATGCCATACTGGCCCAAACCCACCGCATTAATTATGCATTGCCAGGAAACATGCCATTTCCATGGCAGCCGGGCTCTCATTCGTCTGTCACGCCATCACTCCGCCGCTGCATCACGTCGAGCGCCATATTTAAAGTGCAGCCATGTGCACACATCTCAGTGCTTCCAGCCCATGGCTGCTTCTAAGAAGACATGGCCCTGAATGCGAAAAGACTGCAGCCCCCAGGCTCAATGGCACGTCCCTCGAACGCCTGGTGGACACAGTGAAGGCCCTCTATCTGTCCTCTAGCCACTGGATAGGCAGCAGCCTCACTAATCAGGCCTGAGAGGTGGTGGCAGCAGTGGTAAGCATCAACGCCCTGCAAAAGAGGACACCCACCCAGTGCTGCAAGAGGATGAATGATCTCCTCCATTCCGCCAGGGTAAGTCACTCTTTTCATCACTTTCAACCCCCACACTCAAAAACCCAGCACACATCCACAGGGCCTTCACTCACTGCCAGTTTAAGGGACATCACTATTCATTCTCTCACACTCACCGTCGTTGCCCTCATCCTGTTGATGGGACCACTCACCATCCACACATGCCAGGCATACTTACCATCTGGCCTGGCAGCGTCCTGCTTACACTCTCTCCATCCCTATTCATGCAGAAGAAGGTGGCACACAACAAGAGGGAGAGGTCGCAGACTGATGGAGGAATGCCCGATATCAAGATCCTCACGGACTTTGAACATAGAACCATCCAGCTGGCTGGCGATGACCGGGACCGGTCCTGTGTTGACAAGTGATGTCGGCGCTACTCTACCAAGTGAGGATCCAGCAGTGCAACATCCATCAGACAACCATGCTGTGAGTGATGTGTCCTCTTTCACAACCCAGTGCCATGCACTATTTATCTCTCCTTGCTTTCACAGGTACATCTGCCAAACAGCAACACAGTCCTGACCCAGGACCTCTAATCAAGCTCCGAAGAAACCTTTGAAGAGGAGCCTGAAGGCACCCTCCTTGAAGACCCATCACAGCGCTTACCCACACCCTCCGCCAGCACAGAGACACACACCTCGGTGGGACTGAGCTTTAGAGTAGCATCAGTATCACAATCTGGTGAGCACATCGCACTGTCTGATCCACAGCAGGTGGCAGCAGGGACTTCCCAGGTTTCCAGCACTCAGAGGGCTGCTGGGGGTCAGACATCTATGGAGTCCAAGTCAGATGACGAGCCTCTGGACTTGGTCATGTCACATTCCAAAGCCACGACTACTACCACCTAGAAGGAGCACCAGATAGTTGGGAACACCACCAGCTGGAAATTCCCCTCCACGTCACTCACCATCTTGACTTGGAAATATATCGCTGTTCCTTCACTGTCACTGGGTCAAAATCCTGGAACTTCCTTCCTAACAGCACTGTGGGTGTACCAGCACCACATGGACTGCAGCAGTTCAAGAAGGCAGCTCACCACCACCTTGTCAAGGGCAATTAGGGATGAGTAATAAATGCTGGCCCAGCCAGCAAAGCCCACAATCCGTGAATGAATAACAAAAATTGTTGGTGGGGCATCTGAACAGGGACCAGACCAACATCCTCGCGGGGAGGTTTGCTAATGCTGTTGGGGCGAATTTAAACTAAATTGGCAGGGGGATAGGATCCTGAAAATTAGTTCGAAGGGAGAGAAGCTGAGATGGAATTAGAAGTTAAAACACTAGTACGTGAGTCTGGAAGGCAGAGGAAACATAAGTTAGATAAGAAAGAAGTGAGTTTAGCAAGGCCAAATGGAATATATTTTAATGCAAGGAGCCTGAGGAATAAGACAGACGAGCTGAGGGCACAGATAGGCACATGGGAGTATGATATCATAGCTATAACCGAGACTTGGCTAAAAGAAGGGCAGGATTGGCAGCTCAACATTCCTGGTTACAGGGTATTCAGATGAGATAGAGAGGGGGATAGAAGGGTGTCGGTATGTTGATCAAGAAATCAATTATGGCCATGAGGATGGATGATGTCTTTGAAGGATCATCAAATGAGGCCATATGGGTTGAAGTAAAGAACACAAAAGGGGTAAACACGCTGTTGGGTGTGTACTATAGGCCCCCGAACAGTCATGGAGAAATAGAGGATTAAACATGTATTCAAATTTCAGAGAAGTGTAAGAATAATAAGGCACATATTAACTGGGATAGTTTTAGTGTGCAAGGTAAGGAGGGAGCAAAATTCTTAAGTTGCATCCAGGAGAACATTTTTAGCCAGTATTTAGGCAGTTCTGGACCCAATATTCGGAAGTGAGCCCAGGCAGGTGGAAGGCCTATCAGTAGGGGAGCATTTTGGAGATAGTGACCATAACTCAGTTAGATTTAGGATAGTTATGGAAAAGGATAAGGTTGGGCCGGAAATAAAATTTCTAAACTGGGAAAAGGCTAATTTTACTAAGATGAGATACGATTTGGCCCAAGTGGACTGGGAGCAGATACTTGCAAATAAAACTGTGTCAGAGCAGTGGGAGACATTCAAGGAGGAAATAGCGAGAGTACAGGGCAAATATGTTCCCGTAAAGACATTGGCCGGGGTGGGGGGAACCAAGTCCAGAGAACCCTGGACTTTGGATTAAGAAAAAAGGAGAAGCTTTTGGCATATTCCAAGGGCTCAATACAGCAGAGTCCCCGGAGGTGTATGAAAAGTGCAGGGGGGATCTTAAAAAGGAAATTAGGAAAGCTGAGACAGTGCATGAGAAAGCATTGGTGGGGAGAATAAAGGAAAACCCAAAGGGGTTTTTTAAATATATAAGGAGCAAGAGAATAACTCGGGAAAGAGTAGGGCCAATTAGGGACCATAGAGACAATGTGTGTGTGGACCTGGAAGACGTGGGTATGTATCCCAGGCTGTTGAGGGAGGCAAGGGAAGAGATATCAGGGGCCCTAACAGTAATTTTCAAATCCTCTCTGGTTACAGGTGAGGTGCCAGAGGACTGGAGGACTGCTAAAGTTGTCCCATTATTAAAAAAAGGAGGAAGGAATAGATCAGGAAATTACAGGCCAGTCAGTCTAACTTTGTGGTGAGGAAGCTACTAGAAAGAATTCTGAGGGACAGAATATATCTGCACTTGGAGATACACAGATTAATCAGGGATAGTCAGCATCGATTTGTGAAGGGAAGGTCATGCTTGACAAAATTGATCAAATTTTTTGAAGAGGTAACCAGGAGTGTTGATGAGGGTAATGCATTTGATGTGGTCTACATGGACTTTAACAAGGCTTTTGATAAGGTCCCTCATGGCAGACTAGTCAAGAAAGTAAGAGCCCATGGGATCCAAGGCAAAGTGGCACATTGGATCCAAAATTGGCTGAGAGGCAGGAAGCTGAGGGTGACGGTAGAGGGACGTTTCTGTGACTGGAAGACTGTTTCCAGTGGGGTTCCACAGGGTTCGGTGCTGGGGCCCTTGCTGTTTGTGGTGTACATAAATGATTTGGACTTAAATGTAGGGGGTATGATCTAAGAGGTTCACGGATGACATGAAAATTGGAAGGGTGGTAAATAGTGAGGTGGATAACTGTAAACTGCAGGAGGATATCAATGGATTGGCCAGGTGGGCAGAGCAGTGTAAAATGGAATTCAACCCAGAAGAGTGTGAGGTAATGCACTTGGGGAGGGCTAATGAGGCAAGGGATTACACTATGAATATTAGAACCCGGGAAAGTACTGAAGATCAGAGAGACCTTTGTTTGCATATCCACAGATCCCTGAATGTAGCAGGGCAGGGCGTTAAGGTGGTTAAGAAGGCATATAGGATACTAGCCTTTATCAGCCGAGGCATAGAATACAAGAGCAGGGATTGAACTATGAGGAAAGATTGGATAGGCTGGGGTTGTTTTCCTTGGAGCAGCAAAGGTTGAGAAGGGACCTGATGGAGGTGTATAAGATTATGAGGGGCATAGATAGGGTGGATAGGAAGGCACTTTTTCCATTAGTAGTGGGGTCAATAACCAGGAGGCAAAGATTTAAGGTAAGGGGTAGAAGGCTAAGAGGGGAGTTGAGGTGAAATGTTTTCACCCAGAGATTGGTGGGAGTCTGGAATGCACTGCCTGAAAAGGTGGTTGAGTCAGAAACTCTTGTAACATTTAAGAAGTATTTAGATATTCATTTGCATTTCCATAGCCTCCAGGGCTATGGGCCAAACACTGGAAAATGGGATTAGTGTAGTTAGATCTTTGTTGGCTGGTACAGAAACAATGAGCCGAATGGCCTCCTTCTGTGCTGTAAATGTCTATGAGTCTATGCAAAGGCAAGCATGGGAATTTCAGGAAGGGGTGTTCACTGCACTCCTCAGATTGCAAGGCATGATAGAGGAGTCTGTCCGCCTGCATTCTGAGGTGATAGTACCGGCATGCCAACGCATCGAGGTCAACACTGGGAGGATGGTAGCCGCCATAGAGACCTTGGTCCAGGATGTCACTCCTGCACTGCTGCGCGGGCTTAACTCCATCGCTGATGTCATAGTTGGCCTCCAACAGTGTGTATGCGAGGGGGGTGCTGGGCAGCGCAATCTCACTCCAGCTACCCCTTCTCATGAAGGATCAGCCTGGGGCCCTCGGGCATCTATAGGGAGGAGGGTCAGCAGATGTACCCCCTGGGGCCATCCATCCACGTGACTCTGGGAATGTCCAGCCTGTCTGAATCCCCTCTTCCTGTGACCCCAGTAGCTCCAGCCCCACAGGTCGAGAAGGGAGCCATTGCCACACAGCAGGACCCCTAAAGCAGGCCAGAGCCCCCCAGGTCTTGGCCCTCCAGACAATGCCCGTCAAGGTCATCACAGGTAGCAGTCAGCAGGCTGCCCCAACCTCCACTGTGGATGTCCGGGAGCACCAAGATATAGCGGCAGTGTTAGGAAGGTTAAGAAGGTGTAACTCTTTTCAAGTCAAAACAATTAACTAAATTAACAATAACAAGGGAGTTAAGAAGGTGTAACTCTTGTGGAGTCAAAACAATTAACTAAATTAACAATAACAAGGGAGTTAAGAAGGTGTAACTCTTTCGAGTTATCAACAGTCACAGATTGTAACTCTTTCGAGTACATTCACAGTTCTTGGTTTCCGGGAGTGGGACATGAACCCACAACCCTCTGATTCAAAGGCAAGGGTGCTATGAACTGAGCCACAGCTGACACCTCGTTAAGAAGGTGTAACTCTTTCGAGTACATTCACAGTTCTTGGTTTCCGGGAGTGGGACATGAACCCACAACCTTCTGGCTCAAAGGCGAGGGTGCTATGAACTGAGCCACAGCTGACACCTCGTTGAGAAGGTGTAACTCTTTCGAGTTATCAACAGTCACAGATTGTAACTCTTTCAAGTACATTCACAGTTCTTGGTTTCCGGGAGTGGGACATGAACCCACGACCTTCTGATTCAAAGGCGAGGGTGCTATGAACTGAGCCACAGCTGACACTTCGTTGAGAAGGTGTAACTCTTTCGAGTTATCAACAAATCGCATGTAACTCTTTCGAATACATTCACAGTTCTTGGTTTCCGGGAGTGGGACATGAACCCACAACCTTCTGATTCAAAGGCGAGGGTGCTATGAACTGAGCCACAGCTGACACCTCGCTGAGAAGGTGTAACTCTTTTGAGTCAAAACAATAAACTAAATTAACAAAAACAAGGGAGAAATCAAGCACAGCCACTAAGTCAGGTCAGCTGTAAAATCAAGGAAAAGCTTTAGAGGAACCTTACAAACATCAAATTGAAGTGTGATTAAAGGGGTCAACAAAACACCCCAGTCCCCGCGGTGCCCATCGGGCACGGAAAGCCTCGATGGTGCCGGCAGACACCGCGTGCTCCCTTTCCAGGGACATCCGGTCGCGAACGTAGCCGCGGAAGAGGGACAAACAATCGGGCGGGACTCCCCCCTCGATCGCCCGCTGCCTGGACCTGTTGATGGCCAACTTGGCCAGGCCCAGGAGCAGGTTCACGAGGAGGTCCTCCTCCTTCCCGACCCCCTTCCGCACTGGGTGTCCGTAGATCAGGAGCGTGGGACTGAAGTGCAAACAAAATAGTAGCAAAAGGTTTTTTAAATAACTAAAAAGGGGGTGCAGCCTAAGACATCCTATATATGCATGGTCCACGGACTCCACAAGACCGCAAAAAGGGCAAGTGTCTTGGGAGTCCGTGAACCTAAACATTCTCCTATTGAGGGGGACTGGTGCATGCAACACCCTGCAACCCAGGTCCCCGATAGAAAGAGGGAGAACACCTCCGTAGAGGGCCTCCCATCGGGGGCCTCCGCCGCCGGACGGCAACAAGGCACGCCAGGGCATGTCCGGGCGGCGGACCAGGGCGAGAAAATGGAAGGTGTGCAGCAGCAGTCCGTACAGAAAACCCCTCCGCACCGTGCCAAATGGCACGGAGGGCATGTCCCCGAGGCGGCTCATATTATTGCGGGGCACCGGCACCCGAGGGAGGGTTCGGGGCTTTGGGCCAATGTGGAATTCCGTCCGAACAGGGGAACGTTCAGCCGGAAGATCACCGCGCACCTGGGCCACCTCGAGACCTAAAATGACTTCGGGTCCGAGCACGACCGTTTTTAGGTCTTGGATGGCATCGGCTGCGACCTGGACACTCACTGACGCGCGGCGCGCCAACTCCTGCGGGAGCATCCAGCCCAGTCCTCCGCCACCCAGCACGTCCCTGATCCTGGTCACCCCGGCAACCACAGCCCTCCTCTCCGCCAGCCACTGAAAGGGACGGAGGGGCGGATTCCTGAGCAGCGGCTCTCTGACGATAGCCGCTACTCCTGACGGGGGAGAGCTGCGTCGCGAGGCGACTACGTTCCAGACTTTGATCAGGTCCTGGTAAAAGACGGGCAACGCCTGGAAGGAGCCACCGAGGCCCCTCTGCTCTATAAACAGGAGCTGCACGTCATAATTCAGGCCGTGCACCTGGCGGAAGAAATACGTCGCCAGGGCACACCATCTCGGAGGAGGCTCGACGTAAAGGTATCGCTGCAGGGTCTGAAGACGGAAAGTCGCCACCTGCGTGCGTAGGCACACCAGCGCCTGACCGCCCTCCCTAAGCGGGAGACTCAGAACCTCAGCAGCGACCCAGTGCAATCTTTTGTCCCAGAAGAAGTCGACTAGCATTCTCTGAATTTTTACGACAAAGTCCGGGGGAGGGGTCAAAGTGACCAGCCGATACCACAACGTGGCGGCGATCAGCTGGTTTATGATGAGAACTCGACCCTGGTAAGACAGTACTCGGAGCAGTCCTGTCCAGCACCGCAGGCGAGTGGTGACTTTCGTCTCCAGTTCCTGCCAGTTGGCCGGCCAGGATTCCTCGGCAGGGCAGAGATGGACCCCCAGGTAGAGGATGCTGGTCCTGCTCCAGGTGAAAGGCCTGAGCTCCTCGGGTAGGGGATCCATCTGCCACGGGCCGACCAGGAGTCCAGAACATTTCTCCCAGTTGATCCTGGCAGAAGAAGCCGCAGAGTAGACCTCCTGGCACTCGCGCATCCTCCGCAGGTCAGCAGGGTCATTAAACATTAGGAGCACGTCATCGGCGTATGCCGAAAGGACCACCCCGATGCCCGGCCCGCGCAGAACCAATCCCGACAACCTCCTCCGCAAGAGGCGCAGGAAAGGCTCCACGCAAATAGAATACAACTGGCCAGACAGGGGGCAGCCCTGACATACCCCTCTCCCAAAGCGAAGGGGCTCCGTCAGGGACCCGTTAACCTTCACTAGACACTCCGCGGCCGTGTACAGAAGACGGATCCGGGCGACAAAGTGCGTCCCGAAACCGACTGCTCGCAGAGTCCCGAGTAAATATTCGTGATCCACCCTGTCGAACGCCTTCTCCTGATCAAGGGACAGGAAGGCGCTCGACAGACCAGCCCTCTGGGAATGGTGGATTATGTCCCGGACCAGATGGATGTTATCATAAATTGTGCGGTCCGGGACGGTGTAGGACTGGTCAGGGTGGATCATGTGGTCCAGCACGGTGCCGAGCCGAGAAGACATGGCTCTAGCGAAGATTTTATAGTCCGTGCTGAGGAGGGAGACCGGGCGCCAGTTTTTAAGAAGGCTGAGATCCCCCTTCTTCGGCAACAGGGTAATCACGGCCCTGCGCCACGAAAGGGGCATCTCCCCGGTAGCAATACTCTCCCCCAGGACCCCCGCGAAGTCGCTCCCCAGGACGTCCCAGAACGCCCTGAAGAACTCCACGGTCAGCCCATCAAGTCCCGGGATTTCCCCCTTGAGAGACCATCGAGGGCGCCGTTCAGCTCCCCCAGACTTATAGGGGAGTCAAGCTTTCCGGCGCCCTCCGGGCCGACCTGCGGCAGGTCCTCCCACAAAACTCTGCAAGCATCCTCGCTGGACGGATCCGGAGAGAACAGGGCAGTATAAAAGTTCCTGGTAATGTCCCTGATGCCCTCCGGATCCGAGACGAGGGATCTGTCGTCGGCCAGCAGCGTTAGGAGCTGCTGACGGACCCCGTGCCTTTTTTCCAGCGAGTAGAAGAAGGGGGAGCCGCGGTCCAGGTCTTTGAGGAACCGGATCCGTGACCTCACGAACGCGCCCCGGGACCCGGCGAGTTGCAGGTCCCGCAACGCGCCCTTCTTCTCATCATACACCAACCGCAGGGCCGGGTCCGCGTCGGGCTGATGGAGACGTGCCTCCAGGTCGAGCACCTCCTTCTCCAACTCCTCGACCCTGGATTTCCGCCTCTTTGTCGACCCCCTCGCGTACTCCTGACAGAAAACTCGGACGTGAGTCTTGCCCACGTCCCACCATAGCCTCAAGGAGGGGAAGCCTCCCCGATTCCTTCTCCAGCCGGCCCAGAAACGACGAAACGAGTCCAGGAACCGCTCGTCCTCCAGCAACAGGTTGTTAAAGGGCCAGTGCGCGTACCCCATCCGAGCGCAGAACGAAGCGAGCTCCGCCCATACCAGACGGTGGTCCGTGCACGGCACCTGCTGCACAGAAGCCGCCGGAACGCAGGACACGTACGTCCTCGAAACGTAAAGACGGTCGAGTCTGGACGCTCCGACTCCAGGTAACACAAAGGTGAAAACGCTGGAATCGGGATGGAGATTTCGCCAGACGTCCACCAAGTCGAAGGACCTGACCAAGTCCCGTAACTTACTCACACCTCGCGTGCGGTGCTGGGCACCGTGACGGTCCCGGGCCTCGAGGGTGCAATTAAAATCCCCCCCGAGGACGATGCACTCGCCCGCGTCGATGGAGCCAGATGAGTGGACACTTCTTCAAAGAAGCTCGCTTGCTGCTGCAAGCCCAGGGGAGCGTACACATTCACAAAGTGAAGCACCGCGCCCCCCAGGCGCACAGTCAGGTGCAGCAACCGGCCTGGCACCGGCTCCTTGACCCCCAAGATCTCGGGCTGAAAATGCGGGGCCAACAAGATAGCCACCCCGCATGAATTGGAGGCTAGGTGACTCATGCAGACCCCCCCCTCGCCACTCCAGGAGCCACGTAGCTTCGTCTCCCGGAACGGTATGGGTTTCTTGCACGAAGCACACCGCATACTTCCCGTCCCTGAGGACTGAGAAGTTCTGGAACCTGCGCTGTGCGTCCCCGCTGCCGCGGATGTTGAGGCTGGCTATAGTTGTCTTCATTGTCAAAGAGTATATACACCGTCACCTTATTTAAAAGGAGAGGACTTTTTAATCCTTCCTCTGCCTCAGGAGCCCAGCGAGAAACGTTTGGACCCTCCGCCGGGCGTTCCTGTCCAACTCGGGAGCCTTGAGGGCCTCGCGAGTGGACCAGAACACCAGCAGAAATGAATGCCACCGGGCCAAGGCCAACTGGACTCTGTTTCGGCGACCGCGATGACTCGCTAAAAAGTCCCGGAGTTCCCGTGGGGGGATGAGGGGAGAGTCAGTGGAGGGCACCAGGGTATCCATCGACTCGCTTGAGAACGAGTCGAGGTCATCCCCGGTGCTCACCACTGAAACTCCGTCCTTCTCCGGGTCGTCGCCTCCAGCTTCCAACCCCTCCCCCGTATTGAGTACGGGGGCTGGTCCAGAGCTGCCAGTAGGCTCCACCTCCACCTCGATCCCACCCCCAGGATCAAGGCCAGAGTGGTCCTCTCTGGTCTCCTCTAATAAGTCAGGGCCAGAGGGTGGCGGCACTACGGATGCCCGCTCTCCTCCTGGCACCGGGTCGTCCGGGGAGCTCAAGACGAGCTCCTGACCTAAAACAATGACGCCCGGTGCTAAGTTCTGGGAGGGAGCGGGAAGGCCTTCCTCGCCACCACTACCCAATGACCCAGTTAAATTTTTTAAATTGTTAATCTCACAGTCCCCTGACGGGCCAGAGGATACCTCGGGGGTATTAAGTGGGTCTAAATTGGGCACCCCCACAAGGGAGGTGCCCTCAGTGACCCCCGAGGGGCCCTGCTCAGGGGACTGCAGCAGGTTGGTGGGGGGATCTGTGGGTGCAGGGGTAGGGGTATGTGATTCCCCCAGAGGGCAGGTTGAGGTCTTATTGGGTGGTGGAGACACCACCACCTCTTCATCAGGGGAGGGGACACACCCAACCTCTTCAGATCGGGCGTCGCCCTCCCCCTCCTCTTCCTTCTCCGAGGGGTGGCGTCTCTTCCGAGGGAGGCTGGGGGCTAGGGAGACCTCCATCTCTGGGGCCTCCTCCACCTTGTCCAGCCTACCCGGACACCCCGCCCTCTGGGGTTTGGGGTATTCCTTTTCCCCCGGCTCGGGGACACGAGTCTCGCCCCCGCTAGCCCCGGGAACCCGCGCAGGGACGACGCCGGGCCCAGCACATGGCGCCTCGGCACCTACGGGCCTGGGAGCACGCGCGGAGACGACGCAGGGGCCGGATGTTATTGCTTCCCCCGAGCCGGTGTCTACAGGGGTCTGGGGAATTTGAGGGTTTTGAGGGGTCTCGGGGACCACCCCCAGGTTGCGGGTCTTCCTCCGTGCCTTCTTATGGCGTGGGGGCTCTCCCCCCGCCTCACTGGCAACCGAGATGGCAGTGACTGCCGGCGACGCCTCTCCTTGCGGGGAGGTAGATGGAGTTGTGGCGGGGGGAGGAGGGGCGGTGCCAGCCGCGGCCGCCTGAGTGGAGCTGGCGGCCTTGAGGACGGGGCAGTTCTTTCGGACGTGCCCCGCCTCCTTACAAGAATGGCACCGCATGCCCTCCGCGGTCCAGAAGACCCGGTAGGCGGTCCCCTCATAATTGATGGAAAAGGCCCCCTCCAGGCACTCCTCCCGGGCCAAGCGGACGAAGACCTGGCGCCGGAAAGAGCACACGTGGCGGAGGGCCGCGTCCCTGAGGCCGAGCGGGATTGGTGCCACCCCCGACCCGACCTCCCCCAGTTTACAAAGGTGGGGGAGGAGGAGTTCACTGGGTAAAAAGGGTGGGACGTTCGAAATAAGAATCCTCTGGGCGGTGGCCTCAAGAGGGTCCACCGCCAGAAAAGTCCCGCCCACAGTGAGCCCCTTTTGTAGGGCGAGGTGCACCGCCCGCTCGGACCTCAGGAAAAATATGGCCTTCCCATACATTTTAGAGGCCGCGACTATGGCCGAGGGGCCGACGACCCCAGCCATAGCCTTAATGCAGGCCTCTATTGTCATTTCAGGGTGAGCATAGCTCTTTACCCCTAGGGCCCTCGTAAGGAGGCGGAATGGTGACAGGGCTGCGGGAGCAGCAGGAGCTGCAGAAGCAGCCACCCCCGCATAGGTCTTTTTAGTAGGCCCTGGCACCGGTGACAATACCACCTCCACATTTGCCCTCGAGGGCCCGGCCACAGGTGATGGCAAACTGGCCTTTGGGCCAGAGCCACACCCACCCTGGGAAGGATTGGCCATGATATATATATAATGTTTTTAATTATAGCTATTGGTTTGTTTTTTTTTTAAATAAAGCTCCTTCCTGGGGGGGAAAAAGGGGGAGAGAGGTGTTAGGATGTAATTTGCACAGCCTGGGCACGGGTGTTGATCACTTGTACATACTGTTCACTATTGTCAATAAACTCCCAAGAATGTCTCCCTGCCTGTGGCTCCCTGTTCTGATGAGCAGTGTTCGTGTCACTCGGATGTGAAACCTTTCTGCACAAGATAAAGGCAGGTGTCTCAGTCCAGGGCCTCTTCCCCGTGCTCTGTGCAGCCTCTGGACCAAAGTGATGGTCCGGCCTCACACTCCCTGGAAACATTACTGATACCTGCACCTCGGTGGTGCTGGTCATTGCTGCCAGAATGTAGTGGGCAGGCATCACAGAGTTCCCTCATTCTCTTTGTGTGCTCTCAGTACCTTTAAGGTGGGGTTGGCCCCCATTTCTTCAGCATTTGTGACCAGTGACACTGTGCTCCTGAAGGGTTCAGGTGCTGAAGGCGGACAAAGGGTCAGGTGCTTTTAAAGTTTCATGGCTGCGACATGACCCTGATCACAGAGGGCAAGCGAGCTGCCCCCGGCCAGACAGGAGTCAGACGTTCTCAGAGGTTATGTGAAGATCTATGGTGTGTCCTCACTGCATGTTGTCATCATCCTCCTGTGATCAGTGACTATTAGGGCCTCCACTGCATCTCCTTGACAGGAGCATTATCACAGAGGGTATGTGCGCTGCCGTAAGCCAGACTGGAGTCAAACATTCACAGATGCGATATGAGGATCTTATGGTGTCTCCTCACTGCATCTCATCATCATCCTCCACGAATCTAGCAGCTATGAGGGCCTCCCGAGCACACCTGCCTTGCCTGGCTAGTGCGAGAGCCTCATCGCCATCATCGTCACGTTCGAGGACCTCCTTACCCTCATCACCACTGATGTGCTCCTCTTTAGAGGAGACCTCCAGCTCCTCCAATCCCCCTCAGCCAGCTCTTCTCCCCGTTGGAGCGCCAGGTTGTAAAGGATGCAGCAGATGACTACGATGTGTGACACCCTCTGTGGACTGTATTGCAGGGCTCCACCAGACCGATCCAGGCACCGAACCATATCTTCAGATGGTCTGTTCCACCAAGTTGTGAGTTGCAGCATGAGCCTCATTATAGCGTCACTCTGCTGCAGTCTGAGGCCGCCACACGGGTGTCATCAACCACGGCCTCTGAGGGTAGCCCTTGTCCCTGAAGAGCCACCCCTGCAACTTCTGTGGACCCTGGAAGACGTCAGGGATCCGTGACTGGATGAGGGCGTAGGAGTTGTGGACACTCGCTGGAAACCGTGCACACATCTGCAGGATGAGTTTCTGGTGGTCACACACCAGCTGTGCATTTAGCGAATGGAATTCTCTTGCGGTTGATGAAGTTCACCATGTGTTGCAACAGTCAATCGCACCCTACACCTATGGGAAGCCTGAGATCAGGGCGAATCCAATCGCTCTTGCTTCCTGGCTGTCCTGGTCCTGGGTGAAATGCACAAAGCTGTGTTCCCTCTCAAAGATGTCATCTGTGACCTCATGGATGCATTTATGGGTGGAGGCTTGTGAGATCCCACAGAGGTCACACGTGGAGCCCTGAAAGGAGCCACTGGTGTAGAATTGAGTGTTGCAGCCACTTTCACAGCCACTGGCAGTGGATGCCCTCCATGTCCCCGTGGCACCAAATCCTGCAGCAGTTGGAAGATATGAGTGACCAGTTCCCTGGACATGCGAAGTCTTCGCCGACACTGGTTTTCGGTCACCTGCAGGAATGACAGGCGGTATCTATAGACCCTGGGTCTAGCTAAGCACCGGCCAGCATTGGCTTACCCTGGCCCTTCAGCAGCGTGTGCAGGAGCCCCAGCCACCCCTACTTCCAGAGGGTTCTTCTCCCTCTGCACTGCCAGGCACCTCTCTTCTCCATCGTCTTCACTGTCTGTATGCCACAAGGCATAAAGCTAGTTCACCAGGCTCCATGATCCTGATGTTCTCCTCCTGCAGGATGAAAAAGAGAGATGTGCGGGTTAGCATGGGTGTCCTAAGAACCTCCCTTGGTTAAGTGTGAAGGACCCTTACCGCATGCCGGAGTCTGCTGGCCAGCACTTAGTTGGCCAGACTTTACTGAGCTGCACGGCTGCCTGAAGCCCCACCACCTCCACCCCACTCCACCTGACCGATTGGCAGCAGCTTTGCCCACTGGACTGCATGCTGTGTTCTCAGCTCAGGCATAGGCATTCTCCTAACCCACGCTGCAAGGCTGCACTGTTAGCTTGAACCATGGGGGAGACTGGTCCAAACCGGGATGGTGACATTGCAAGGGGCTGTGAGCACCTCCACCAGTGACTGCTCCATGGCCAGCTTTAGCAAGGAGATTGTACAATGTGTGCAGTCATCCAACTGTTCTGCAGTCCACGAAAACGCTCATTAGTTTGCAGTCTGTGCCCAAGGGGTGAAAAGCTCTGGGGCACATTGTGGCACTTTGATGCCTCCACGTTGCTTGAGTGGGCAGAGAAGCTAGAGGCCCGACTCCAATCATATCAATGTGGTTGTTGGAACTGTCTGAGCTGCAGAGGAATGGTCACTTTATACAAAGTGTCCCTAATGCATGGGCACTTCCCACACCCACTCTACCCCCGCCCCGTATGTGCTTGTGCACTACCTTCAACTGCAGGGCAGCCTTTGCCCCACTCCCAAGTTGCCTCAACCGCAGGGATTACATGCCAACGTAGGCGGGCAATCCAGTGAGGGAGGGATGAGATGGGCTGGCTAGCCTTATAATGATATGCAGATGTATTAAAATGAGGTTCCCGACGTCCGATGGCTGGAAATACGGCCCGACATCAACAGACTGCGTAGGAGATTGCAAACTGGTTTCACAACATCGTGAAACAGATTTTTGGCCTTCTCGCCATATTTTCCACTAACGCCACCAAATACGCCCGATGCCAGCCGGTTCAGACAGTTCCGCCTACTGACTCTCACTGGGGTACAGTTCCACACACACTGACCCTCATTGGGGTACAGTTCCACACACACTGATTCTCACTGGGGTACAGTTCCACACACACTGACCCTCATTGGGGTACAGTTCCACACACACTGACTCTCACTGGGGTACAGTTCCACACACACTGACTCTCACTGGGGTACAGTTCCACACACACTGACTCTCACTGGGGTACAGTTCCACACACCCTGACCCTCATTGGGGTACAGTTCCACACACACTGATTCTCACTGGGGTACAGTTCCACACACACTGACCCTCATTGGGGTACAGTTCCACACACACTGATTCTCACTTGGGTACAGTTCCACATGCACTGACTTTCACTGGGGTACAGTTCCACACACGCTGGCTCTCACTTGTGTATGACTTCCACACACACTGATTCTCACTTAGGTACAGTTCCACACACACTGACCCTCATTGGGGTACAGTTCCACACACACTGATACTCACTGGTGTATAGTTTCCACACACACTGATACTCACTTAGGTACAGTTCCACACACACTGACCCTCATTGGGGTACAGTTCCACACACACTGACCCTCATTGGGGTACAGTTCCACACACACTGATTCTCACTGGTGTATAGTTTCCACACACACTGATTCTCACTTAGGTACAGTTCCACACACACAATGTCTCTCATTGTGCGACAGTTACACCCACACTGACACTTGCTGCATACAGTTCCACACACACTGACACTCTCTGTAGTATGTGTCCACACACACACACACACTGAGTCTCACTGGGGTACAGTCCCACACACACTGAATCTCAGTGGGGTACAATTCCACACACACTAACCACACAGTGGTACAGTTCAACACACAGTGTCTCTCACTGGGCCATATTCCACATGCACTGGCTCCCACTGGATTACAGTTCCACACTCATTGACTCTCACCAGGGTACAGTTCAGCACACATTGACACATTCCGGGGCACAGTTCCACACACACTGAATCTCAATGGGGCACACTTTTACACACACTAAATCTCACAGTGATACAGTTCAACATGCACTGTCTCTCACTGGGGCATATTCCACATCACTGGCTCCCACTGGGTTACAGTTCCACTCACACTGACTTTCATTTGGGTACAGTTCCACACACGTTGATACTTCCTCGATTACAGTTCCACACATACATACTCTCACTGAGGTACAATTGCACAAACACTGATCCTCATTGGGGTATAGTTCCCCACACATTGACACTTGCAGGGATACAGTTCCACATGCACTGACAGTCACTGGCTTAGAGTTCCACATGCACTAGCACCCACTTGGTTACAGTTTCACTTACACTGACTCTCACTGGGTACAGATCCACAAAGAGAGAATCTAGCTGGGGTATTGTTCCACACATACTGAATTTCACTGATTACAGATGCATACACACTGACACTTGTCTGGGTACTGTTCCACACACACTAATCTCAATGATGTACAGTCCCACACACTCTGGCAGTTTTTGGGGTACAGTTCCACACACAGACTGACACTGGGGTAAAGTTTCACACACACTGACTCCCTCTGTGGCACAGTCCCACACACACTGACTCTCACTGGGTTACAGTTTCACATGCACTGACTCTCAACAGGGTACAGTTCCACACACAGTGATGCTCACAGGGATACTGTTCCACACACTTTGACACTTGCTGGGGTACAGTTCCACACAAACTGAGTCTCACTTGGGTACAGATCTGCACCCACGGGCTCTCACTATGGCACAGTTACAGACGCACTAACTCTCACTAGGGTGCAGTTCCACAAGCACTGCCTGTCACTTGGTTAGAATTCCACATGCACTGACTCTAACTGGGGTACAGCTCCATGCGCACTGACTCTCACTGTGTCACAGTTCCACACAAACTGACTCTCACTGGATACAGTTTCACACACACACTGACTCTCGCTGGGGTGCAGTTCCACACGCATACACTGTCACTGAGTTAGAGTTCCACATGCACTGATTCTCACTGTGGTAGGGGTTCCACAAACACTGATTCTCACTGGGGTACAGTTCCATAAACATTGTCTCTCACTGTGGTGCAGTTACACCCACGCTGATACTTGCTGGAGTAGATGCCCACACATACCGACTCTCACTGGGGTACAGTTCCACACACACTGACTCTCACTTGTGTACAGTTCCACATACACTGAAACTTGCTGAAGTACAGGTCCACACATTGTCTCTCATTGAGGTAGAGTTAGACCCATGCTGACACTGGCTGCATATAGTTCCACACACACTGACACATTCTGTAGTACATGTCCACATACACATTGACTCTCACTGGGGTACAGTTCCACACACACTCATTCTCAGTGGGGTATAGGTCCACACACATTGACGTTCACTGGGGTTCAGTGGCACACACGCTGGCTCTTGCTGGGGTAGAGTTCCACAAACACTGACACTAGCTGGGTTTCACTTCCACACTCACTGACACTTCTTGGGATACAGGTCCACATGCACTGACACTTGCTGGGGCACAGTTTCACAAACACTGATTCTCACTGGGGTACAGTTCCACACACACAGTGACTCTCATTCGGGTACAGTTCCACACACAGACTCTCACTTGGGTGCAGTTCCACACACACTGATTCTCACTGGGATACAGTTCCACGCACACTGTCTCTTGCTGGAGTACAGTTCTGCACACTGTCTCACTGGAGTACAGTTCCACACATACTGACACTTGGTGGTGTACTGTTACACGCACAATGACTCTCATTGATGTTGAGTTCCACATACACTGAAACCTGCTGAGTACAGTTCCACACACACTGACTCTCACTGGGTGCAGGTCCACACACACTGACTCACAGATGTACAGTTCCACGCACACTGACACTTGTTGGGGCAGAGTTCCACACACTTTGACACTTGTGTTACAGTTCCACACACTCTGGCGCTTACGGTGGTACTGTTCCACACACTTTGACACTTGCTGGGGTAGTTCCGCATACACTGATTCTCACTGGGGTACAGTTCCACAGACACTGACTCTCACTTGTTTACAGTTCCACACCCACTGGCTCTCACTGGGATATAGTTCCACAATACTGATTGTCACTGGGGTACAGTTCCATAGACACTGACTCTCACTGGGGTTCACTTCCATACATACTGACTCTTATGGGGTACATTTCCACACATATACTGCCTGTCACTGGGGTACAGATCCACACACACAGATTCTCACTAGAGTATAGGTCCCACACGCACTAATTCTCACTGGGGTACAGTCCCACACACACTGACTCTTACTGAGATAAAGTTCCACACATGCTACCCCAACAAGTGACATTGTTCATGGATGTGGAGCCAGTGAGAGTCAGAGTTCCACACACTCTGTCGATAGTTGTGGTACAGTTCCACACACACTGACCATCACAGGGATACTGTTCCATCTGCACTGGGTTACAGTTTCACATGCACTGACTATCAATGGAGTACAGTTCCACACATATTGACACTTCCTGGAGTACAGTTCCACACACACTGACATTTGCTGGAGTACATGTCCACACAGAATTACTCTCACTAGGGTATGGGTTCCACATACATTGACTCTCAATGGGGTACGGGTTCCACATACATTGACTCTCACTGGGGTACGGGTTCCACACATACTGGCTCTCACTCGGATTCACTTTCACACACACTGACTCTTGCTGTGGTACAGCTCCAGGCACACTGACTGTCACTGAGATACAGTTCCATTCACAATGACTCTCACTAGGTACAGATCCACACACACTGACACTTGCTGGAGTTCTGTTCCACACACACTGTCTCTCACTGATGTACAGTTCCATGCACACTGACACTTGCTGGGGTACAGTTCCACATACTGCCGCTTGTTGGGTTACAGCTCCATAAGCACTGACTCTCACTGGGTTACAGTTTCACTTACACTGAGTCTAATGGGGGTACAGTTCCACACATACTCTCAGTTGGGTTCAGTTCCACATACACTGGCTCTCACTGGGTTACAGTTACACACACAGACTCTCAATGGGGTACATTTCCACGGACACTGACTCTCATTGGGGTACAGTTCCACATCTGCTGACACTTGCTGGGATACAGTACCACATGCACTGACTGTCACTGGCTTAGAATTCCAAATGCGCTGCCTCTCACTGGGTTACGATTCCATTTACACTGACCAGAACTGATGCGCAGTTAAATGCACACTGACACTTGTTGGAGTAGAGCTCCACACACCCTGAAACTTGTTGTGGTACAGTTCCACACCCACTGACTCTCCCTGAGGTATGGGTTCCACACATACTGGGTCTCACTGGGGTTCACTTCCACACACTGACTCTTGCTGGTGTACAGTTCCACAAACACTGACTATCACTGGGCTACATTTCCACACACACATTGTCTCTCACTGGGGTACAGTTCCACATACACAGATGCCGATTAGGGTATGGGTTCTACACACACTGATTCTCACTGGGGTACAGTTCCACACACGCTGCCTCTTGCTGGGGTATAGTTCTGCACACACTCACTCTCACTTATGTCCAGTTACACACACACTGAAACTTGTTGAGTACAGTTCCACACATACTGATTCTCACTGGAGTACAGTTCCACATACACTGGCTCTCATTGGGGCACAGTTCCACACACTCTGAGTCTCACTGGGTATGGGTTCTGCACATTCTGATTCTCACTGGAGTACAGCTCCACAGACACTGACTCTCATTGAGGTACTTTTCCACAAACGCTATCACTGGGACAGTTGCACACATGCTGAATCTCATTGAGATACAGTTCCAAACACACTGACACTTGCTGAGGTACAGGTCCATGCACACTGACTCTCACTGAGATACAGTTCAACACACACTGACCCTTGCTGGGGTACAGTTCCACATGCTGCTGCTTGTTGGGTTACATCTCCACATGCACTGATTCTGACTGGGTTAAAGTTTCACTTAGAGAGTCTATTTGGGGCACAGTTCCACACACACTCACTCTCACTGATGTACAGTTCCGTGCACAATGACACTTGTTGGGGTAGAGCTCTACACACACCGACGATCACAGGGGTACATTTCCACACTCACTGACGCTCACATTGGTACTTTTCCACACACACTGGCTCTCACTGGGTTACAGTTTCACACACACTGACTCTCAATGGGGTACTGTTCCACAAATGACACTTCCTGGGTTACAGTTCCACACATTTTGACACTTGCTGGGGCACAGTTCCACACACACTGAGTTTCACTGATGTGAAGTGTTCCATGAACACTGACACCTGCTGGGGTACAGTTACACACTGACACTTTTTGGGGTGTACTTCCACAGACACTGACAATTGCTAGGGTACTTTTCCACACACATTGTCTTTTACTGATGTACAATCCCACACATACTGACTTTCTCTAGGGTACAGTTCCACACACACTGGCTCTCACTTGGGTACAGTTCCGCACCCACTGGCTCTCACTATGGTACATTTACACATGCACTGACTCTCACTGGGTACAGTTCCACACACGTTTACGCTTGCTGCGTGCAGGTACACACATACCTACTCTCAATGAGGTACAGTTCCACAGACACTGACTCTCGTTGGAGTACTGTTCCACATCCACTGGCTCTCACTGTGGTACATTTCCCCCCAACTGACTCTCACTGAGGTACGGGTTCCACACATACTGATTCTCACTGAGATACAGTTCCGCACACACGTTGACACTCTTTGGGTATAGTTCCACACATACTGAGTCTCACTGATGTACAGTTCCACACACACTGACACTTGTTGGGGTAGAGTTCCACACACACTGATGATCACAGGGGTACTGTTCCATACACACTGGCTCTCACTGGGTTACAGTTTCACATGCACTGAGTATCAATAGGGTACAGTTCCACATGGCGACACTTGCTAGCATACAGTTCCACACACACCGGCACTTGCTGGCTGCAGTTCCACACACACTGACTCTCACTGGGGTTCAGTGCTACACACGCTGACTTTTGCTGGGGTACAGCTCCACACACACTGACTATTGCTACGTACATTTCCATACACACTGACACTTGCCAGAGTATATGTCCACACACAATGACTGTCACTGGGGCATGAGTTCCACACATACTGACTCTCAATGCGGTACGTGTTCCACACTCATTGACTCTCACTGAGGTACAGATTCCACACATACTGACTCTCACTTGGGTTCACTTCCACACACACTGACTCTTGCTGTGGTACATATCCACATGCACTGACACTTGCTGTGGTATAGTTCCACAAACACTGACTCTCACTGGGGTACAGTTCCACACACAAACTGACTCTCACTGGGGTACAGTTCCACATACACAGACTCCTGCTAGGGTATGGGATCCACACACACTGACTCTCGCTGATGTCCAGTTCTACACACTATCTCTCGCTGATGTCCAGTTCCACACACACTATCCCTCACTGATGTACAGTTCCACGAACACTGCCACCTGCTGGGGTACAGCTGCACACTGACACTTTTTGGAGTGTACTTCTACAGACAATTGCTAGGGTACTGTTCCCCACACACTGACTCTCACTGATGTACAATCCCACACACACTGACTTTCTTTAGGGTACAGTTCCATACACACTGGCTCTCACTGGGGTACAGTTCCACCCATGCTGACACTTGCTGGGCACAGTTACACACACACTTACTCTCAATGAGGCACAGTTTCACAGACACTGACTCCTACTGGGGTTCAGTTCCACACACAATGATTCTTGCTGGGTTACAGTTACAAAAACTGACTCTCAATGGGGTACAGTTCCACATACACTGACTGTCACTGGCTTAGAATTCTAAATGCGCTGCCTCTCACTGGGTTATGATTCCATTTACACTGACCCCAACTGATGAGCAGTTAAATGCACACTGACACTTGTTGGGGTAGAGCTCCACACACCCTGAAACTTGTTGTGGTACAGTTCCACACCCACTGACTCTCACGGAGGTATGGGCTCCACACATAGAGTTTCACTGGGGTTCACTTCCACACACTGACTCTTGCTGGGGTACAGTTCCACACACACTGACTATCACTGGGGTACATTTCCACACACAGTCTCTCACCAGGGTATGGGTTCAACTCACACTGATTCTCACTGGGGGACAGTTGCACACACAATGACACTTGCTGGGATACTGTTCCACCCACACTGACTCTCACTTATGTCCAGTTCCATGCATGCTGACACTTGTTGGGGTAGAGTTCTACTCACACTGACGATCACAGGGGTACATTTCCACACCCACTGATGTTCACATTAGTACATTTCCACATGCATTGGCTCACAGTGGGTTACAGTTTCACATACACTGACTCTCAATGGGGTACAGTTCCACATATGACACTTCCTGGGTTACAGTTCAACACATTTTGACACTTGCTGGGGCACAGTCCCACACATACTGAGTTTCACTGATGTACAGTTCCACGAACACTGACACCTGCTGGGGTACAGTTGCACACACTCTGACACTTTTTGGGGTGTACTTCCACAGACACAGACAATTGCTAGGGTACTGTTCCACACTGTCTCTCACTGATATACAATCCCACACATACTGACTTTCTCTAGGGTACTGTTCCATACACACTGGCTCTCACTTGGGTACTGTTCCATACACACTGGCTCTCACTGAGTTACAGTTTCACATGCACTGACTATCAATGGGGTGCAGTTCCACACGGTGACAATTGCTGGGGTACAGTTCCACATGCACTGACTTTCACTGGGGTTCAGTGTCGCACACATACTGACTCTTGCTGCATACATTTCCATACACACTGACACTTGCTGGAGTACATGTCCACACATAATGACTCTCACTATGGAATAGGTTCCCCACACACTGACCCTCAATGGGGTACGGGTTCCAGACACATTGACTCTCACTGTAGTACACGTTTCAGAAATACTGACTCTCACTCGGTTTCACTTCCACACACACTGACACTTGCTGCGGTACATTTCCACATGCACTGACGCTTGCTGTGGTACAGTTCCACAAACACTGACTCTCACTGGGGTACATTTCCACACACAAACAGACTCCCACTAGGGTATGGGTTCCACACACACTAATTCTCAATGGGGCACAGTTCCATGCACACTGACACTTGCTGGCGTACTGATCCACACACACTGACTCTCACTGATGTCCAGTTCCACACACACTGAAACTCGCTGAGTATAGTTCTACACACACTGACTCTCACTGGAGAATGGGTTCCATACATACTGATTCTAAGTGGGGTACAGATCCCCACACACTGACCCTCAATGGGGTACATGTTCCACGCACACTTACACTCACTGATGTCCAATTCCACACACACTGTCTCTCACTGTCTACAGATCCACACACACTGACTCTCACTGTGAATAGTTCCGCCCACACTGACTCCAGCTGTCTCACTGTCTACAGATCCTCACACACTGACTCTCACTGGTGTATAGTTCCGCCCACACTGACTCTAGCTGTGGCACAGTTCCACACACACTGTCTCTCACTGGGTTACAGTTTCATACATACTGATACTTGCTGTCGGACTGTTCCACACACACTGACTCTCACCGATGTACAATTCCAAGCACACTGATACTTGGGGTAGAGTTCCACACAATCTAACAGTTGATGTCGTACAGTTCCACACACACTGACTCTAGCTGTGGCACAGTTCCACACACACTGTCTCTCACTGGGGTACGGGTTCCACACTTACTGATTCTCATTGGGGTACTTTTCCACACACACTGACTCTCACTGATAGACAGTTGCACACACACTGACGCTCACAGTGGCACTGTTCCATATGCATTGGCTCTCACTGGGTTACAGTTTCACACGCACTGACTCTTAACGGGGTATAGTTCCACACATGTTGACATCTCTGGGTTACAGTTCCACACACTTTGACACTTGCTGAGGTACAGTTCCACGCCCACTGACTCTCATTGGGCTATAGTTCCACACGCACTGACTCTCACTGAGGCACAGTTCCAAAAAACTGACTCTTGCTGGGTACAGTTCCAAACACTGAAACTTGCTGGAATTCAGTTGAACACACACTGACTCTTGCTGGAGTACAGCTCCATAAACACTGACTCTCACAGGGGTGCGGGTTCCACACACACTGACTCTCACAGGGATTCAGTTCTACACACACTGACTCTTGCTGGTGTACAGCTTCACACACACTGACTCTCACTGGGATATAGGTTCCACACACACTGACTCTTGCTGGGGTTCACTTCCACACAGACTGACTCTTGCTGGAGTACAGTTGCACACACACTGACACTTGCTGGGGTAGAGTTTCCCAAACACTAACTCTCACTGGTGCACATTTCCACACACACTGTCTCTCACTGGGGTACAGTTCCACAGACACAGGCTCTCACTAGGGTATGGGTTCCACACACACTAATTCTGACTCGGGTGCAGTTCTACACACGGTGTCTCTTGCTGCGTTATAGTTCTGCGCACACTTTCTCTCAATGAGGTACAGTTCCACACACACTGACTCTGGCAGAGGCACTGTTCCATACACACTGACTCTCACTGTCTACAAATCCACACACACTGACATTTGCTGGGGTACTGTTCCAAACAAACTGACTCTCACTGGTGTATAGTTCCACGCACAATGACACATGTTGGGGTGGAGTTCCACGCACTCTTTCACTTGTTGTGGTAGAGTTCCACACACACTGATGATCAGAGGGGTACTGTTCCATACGCACTGGTTCTCACTTGGTTACAATTTCACATGAACTATCAACTGGGTAGCTCCACACACGTTGACACTTGCTGGGCTACAGTTTCACACACACTGACTCTCACTGGGGTTCAGGGCCACACATACTGACTTCTGCTGGGCATAGTTCCACACACATAGACACTTGCTGGAGTACATGTCCACACACACTGACTCTCACTGGGATACGTGTTCCACAAATACTGATTCTCAATGGATTACAGTTCCACACACACTGACTCTCAATGAGATACGGGTTCCACGCACATTGACTCTCACTGGGGTACGGATTCCACACATACTGATTCTCACTCGGGTTCACTTTCACACATACTGACTCTTGCTGGGGTACAGCTCCACCTGCACTGACACTTGTTGGGGTACAGTTCCACAAACACTGACGCTCACTGGGGTACAGTTCCACACACACTGACACTTCCTGTGTACAATTCCTCACACACTGACTGTCACTGAGATACAGTTCCACACACACTGACTCTCACTGGGTTACGGGTTCCAGACATACTGAATCTCACTGGGGTACAGTTCCACACAAACTGACACTTGCTGGGGTTCAGTTCCACACACACTGACTCTTGCTGGGGTACAGTTCCACACACACATGTCACTTGCTGCAGTACAGTTCCACATACACTGACGCACGCTGAGGCACAGTTCCACAGACACTGGTTCTCATTGGGGTATAGTTCCACATGCACTGAAATTCGCTGGGGTATTGTTCCACACACACTTACTCTCACTGAGGCACAGTTCCACAGGAACTGACTCTTGACGGGTACAGCTCGACACACACTGAAACTTGCTGGGACACGGTTCCAATTACACTGACACCTGCTGGGATACAGTTCCACACATACTGAATCTCACTTGAAATGGGTTCCTCACACACTGACTCTCCCATGGGTTTTGTTCCACACACACTGACTCTCATTGGGGTTCAGTCTCACACTCTGACTGTCACTGGAGTACGGGTTACACACACACTGACTCTCTGGGGTACAGTTCTGCACACACTCTCTATAGCTGGGGTACAGTTCCACACTCACGTACTCTCACTGGGGTATGGGTTCCACACACACTGAATCTCACAGGGGTACAGTTCCACAGACACATGCCACTTGCTGTAGTACAGTTCCACACACACTGACGGTCACTGAGGCACAGTTCCACAGATACTGACACTCATTGGGGTACAGTTCCATGCGCACTGAAACTCGCTGGGGTATTGTTCCACATACAATTACTCTCACTGAGGCACAGTTCCACAGAAATTGATTCTTACTGGGTACAGTTCCACGCACACTGAAACTTGCTGCGATTCAGTTCAACACACACTGACCTTTGCTGGGGTGCAGTTCCACCAACACTGATTCTCACTGGGGTATACTTTCACATGTGCTATGGTACAATTTTACACAATCTGACTCACACTGGGGTATGGGTTCCACACAAAAACAAAAATTGCTGGAAAAACTCAGCAGGCCTGACAGCATCTGTGGAGAGAAGGACAGAGTTAACGTTTCGAGTCCAGTTGACTCTTCTTCAGAACTAAAGAGAAGTAGAAATGTGGTGAAATATATACTGTTTAAGGGAGGGTAGGACAGATGAAGCTAGACAGAAGGCCATTGATTAGTGGAGGCAAAGGAGAGATTGCAAAAGATGTCATAAACAAAAGGTCGAAGGGGTGTTGATGGTGGTGATACTGGCTAAAGGAGGTACTAATGGTGACATTAAGGGTAGAAAGCAGGATGAGCGAGTGACAGATAGCCCTAGAGGGGGTGGGGTGGGGGGGAGGGGATGGTGTGGGAGAAAAGATCAAAATAGGCTAAAAGGTGGGGATAAAACAATGATTGGAAATAAATTTTAAAAATAATAATAGAAATAGGTGGGGAAAAATGTATATATAAAAATTTATATTAAAATATAAATACTTGAAAAAAGGGGATCAAAAAGGGGTGGGGATGGAGGAGCGAGTTCATGATCTGAAGTTGTTGATCTCAATGTTAAGTCCGGAATGCTATAAAGTGCCTAATCGGAAGATGAGGTGCTGTTCCTCCAGTTTGCGTTGAGCTTCACTGGCACATTGCAGCAGGCCAAGGACGGACATGTGGGCATGAGAGCTGGATGGTGTGTTGAAATGGCAAGTGACAGGGAGGTCTGGGTAATGCTTGCGGAAAGGCCAAAGGTGTTCCACAAAGCGGTCACCCAGTCTGTGTTTGGTCTCCCTGATGTAGAAGAGACCGCATTGGGAACAACAAATGCAGTAGACTAAACTGAAGGAGGTGCAAGTGAAGCGCTGCTTCACCTGAAAGAAGTATTTGTGCCCTTGGATGGTGAGGAGGGGGGATGTAAAGGGGCAGGTGTTGCGCCTTCTGCGATTGCATGGGAAGGTGCCATGGGAGGGGTTGAGGTGTAGGGGGCGATGGGCACACACTTCCTCTAACATGGGTCCTGTTCCACACACACTGACTCTTGCTGTGGTACAGTTCCATACACACTGATTCTCACTGTTGTGCATTTCCCCACACATGGTCTCTCATTGGGGTATAGTTCAACACACACTGAGACAGTGTGAGACAGAGCCCGGAAGGCTGAATACACTTTACACATTCCGGGCTGAATATTGAATTCAACAACTTTAGATCTTAAACTCCCCCTCCCCCCATCCCCACCCCGTTTCTTCCCCCTCCCTTTTTTTTTCAATAATTTATATAGATTTTTCTTTTCTCACCTATTCCCATTATTTTTAAATCTACAACTAATACCTTGTCAGTCTTTCCACCCCACCCCCACTAGAGCTGTACCTTGAGTGTCCTGCCATCCATTCTTAATTAGCACTTTTCTTAGATAATATCACCACCTTCAACACCTCTTTGATCCTTTTGTCTGTGACATCTTTTGATTATCTGCTCCTATCACTGCTTGCTTGTCCCTACAACCACCCCACCCTCAACTTCTCTCTCCCCCCGCCCCCCACCTTAGACCAGCTTATATTTCACCCCTCTCCTAACTATACTTCAGTTCTGTTGACGGGTCATGTGGACTCGAAACGTCGACTCTTTTCTTCTCCACTGATGCTGCCAGACCTGCTGAGTTTTTCCAGGTAATTCTCTTTTTGTTTTCTCACTGTGATATAGTTCTGCACACACTGACACTTGCTGAGGTTCAGTTCCACATGCACTGACTCTCACTGGGATACAATTCCACACACATTGACTGTCACTGGCTTACAGTTCCACACACACTGCTCTCACTGGGTATAGTTCCAAACACACTGACTGTCACTGAGATACAGTTCCACACACACTGGCTCTCACTGGGTTACTTTTCCATTTGCACTGACTCTGATTGGGGTACAGTTCCACAAGCACTGCCTTTCACTGGGGTACAGTTCCATCCATGTTGACAGTTGCTGGAGTACAGTTCCACACACACTGACTCTCACTGTTGTACAGTTCCACACACACTGACTCTCACTGGGGTGTACTTCCACACGCACTGACTGTCGCTTGGTTAGAGTTCCACCCACACAGATTTTAATTGGGGTATAGATCCACACACACTGACTCTGACTGAGGTACAGTTCCACATGCACTGGCTGTCAATGGTGTACAGCTCCAAATGCACTGACTCTCACTGGGATACATTTCCATCCACATTGACACTTGCTGGAGTACAGTTCGATACACACTTACTCTCACTGAGGTACAGTTCCACAGAAACTGACTCTCGGGTGCAGTTCCATGTGCACTGACTGTCACTGGGTTACATTTCCACACACACCGACTCTTGCTGGGTGCAGTTCCACATAAACTGACTTTCACTGGGGTACAGTTCCAGACACACTGACACTTGTTGTGGTACAGTTCCACACACGATTATTCTCAATGGTGTACAGTTCCACACACCCAGTGACTCTCATTGGAGTGCACTTCTACACACACTGACTCTCACTGGGGTACAGTTCCACGTGCACTAACTCTCACTGTGGTACAGTTCCACAAACACTAGCTGTCACTGGGGTATGTTCCACATGCACTGGCTCCCATGTGGGTTACAGTTCCACCCGCACTGACTCTCACCGGGGTACAGCTCCACACACACTGACACTTGCTGGGGTACAGTTCTATACACACTGAGTCTCGTTGAGGTATAGTTCCACACTCGCTGACTCTTGCTGGGGTACAGCTTCATTCAAGCTGACTCTCGCTGTGGTACTGTTTCACAAACACTGACTCTCGCTGTGGTACTGTTTCACAAACACTGACTCTCGCTGTGGTACTGTTTCACAAACACTGACTCTCGCTGTGGTACTGTTTCACGCACACTGACTCTCACTGGAAGACCATTGCACACTTTTAAAAAAAAAATCATTCACAGGGTGTGGGCTTCGCTAGCTAGGCCAGCATTTATTGCCCATCCTTAATTGCACTTGAGAGGATGGTGGTGAACTGCCTTCTTGAACAGCTGCTGTGCATGTGGTGTATGTACACCCACAGTGCTGTTAGGAAGGGAGTTCTAGGATTTTGGCCCAGCGACAGTGAAGGAACGGCGATATATTTCCAAGTCAGGATGATTAGTGACTTGGAGGGGAACTTCCAGGTGGTGGTATTCACATGAGTCTGCTGCCCTTGTCCTTCTAGATGGTAGCAGTCATGGGTTTGGAAGGTACTATCGAAGGAGCCTTGGTGAATTCCTGCAGTGCACCTTGTAGATGGCACACACTGCTGCCACTGTGTATTGGTGGTGGAGGGAGTGAATGTTTGTGGATGTGGTGCCAATCAAGCGAGCTGCTTTGTCCTGGATTGTGTCAAGTTCTTGAGTGTTGTGGGAGCTGCACTCATCCAGGCAATTGGGGAGTATTCCATCACTGACTTGTGCCCTGTAGATGGTGGACAGGCTTTGGGGAGTCAGGGGGTGAATTACTCATTGCACAGTTCCTAGCTTCTTACCTGCTCTTGTAGCCACAGTATTTACATAGCTACTCCAGTTCAGTTTCTGGTCAATGGTAACCCACAAGATGTTGATAGTGGGGGATTCAGTGATGGTAATGCCATTGAACATTGAGGGCTGATGGTTGGATTCCCTTTTGTTGGAGATGGTCATTGCCTGGCACTTGTGTAGCACGAATGTTACTTGCCATTTGTCAGCCCAAACCTGGATATTGTCCAGGTCTTGGTGTATTTCGACATGGACTGCTTCAGCATCTGAGGAGTTGTGAATGGTGCTGAACATTGTGCAATCATCAGTGAACATCCTCACTTCTAACCTTATGATGGAAGGAAGCTCATTAATGAAGCAGCTGAAGATCGCTGGGCTGAGGACACTACCCTGAGGAACTCCTGCAGTGATGTCCTGGAGCTGAGATGTCTGATTTTCAACAACCACAACCATCTTCCTTTGTGCTAGGTATGACTCCAACCAGTGGAGAGTTTTCCCCCTGATTCCCATTGACTCCAGTTTTGCTCGGGCTCCTTGATGCCAGATTCTGTCAAATGCAGCCTTGATGTCAAGGGCAGTCACTCTCACCTCGGGAGTTCAGCTCTTTTGTTCATGTTGAACCAAGGTTGTAATGAGGTCAGGAGCTGAATGACCCTGGCAGAACCCAAACTGAGCATCAGTGAACAGGTTATTGCTAAGCAAGTGGCGCTTGATAGCACTGTTGATGACCCCTTCCATTACTTTACTTATGATTGAGAGTAGACTGATGGGGCGGTAATTGGTCAGGTTGGATTTGTCCTGTTTTTTGTGTGCAGGACATACCTGGGAAATTTTCCACATAGCCAGGTAGATGCCAGTGTTGAAGCTCGTCCAAAATCATCGCGTGCTATTTTACACCCGATCGGGTCAGGTACACAGCTGTCAGTGACACATTTCTAAAGAGCGGGTTCACGTCCATCGATCTTGAAGGCAGCAGAAAAGATTGAGCGAGTGATTAGCAAAGCATCTGGGATCTTGGGCTTCAGAAATAGAGTCTGTAGTAATTATAGTTTTGGGAAACGTAGGACTGGAGCTTTAAGAATAATCTTATGTTGTAAGGTCACATGATCTGTGTTAACCAATGAGTTAGCAGCACAAGGAGCCTCTAGGAGAGAGTTCTTCTTTAGTTATAGAGTTTGATGCACATGCTGCTGTCTTGTAAATAAAGTTAAATGTGTCCACCAAGAATAGTTGCCTGGAAAATCAACTGTATAGCAAACAGTCGACAAGGATAAATCAAATCTGGTGCTGTCCCTCACTCAGCAATCATGAGTATCTAAGATAATTAAAAAAAGGGAAGATATACTCATCTCAAAAGACATAGCTTGGCAAAATTGATCCCTTTGAACCAGCCACAGATGACTGGCCTCAATATGTAGAGCGTCTTGCATTCTACTTTCAAGCCAATGCAATCATGGGGGAGGAAAAGAGGAGAGTAATTCTCCTGAGTATTTGCGAGAGCAAGAACTACAGTTTAATTCAAAGCTTGATGACCCCCAGTGCCCCAGATTCAAAGACCTTTAGTGAATTAGTAGACATCGTTAAGGTACCTTTTCAACCCAAGCCCTCAGTCACAATGCGGAGGTTGAGGTTCAATTCATGGGTTTAGAGCCCTGGGAGAGACCATTGCTTAGATAGCGTGGTGAAATTAAATCAACTAATGGAATATTGTGATTTTGGTGAAACACTGAATGATATGCTCAGGGATCGTTTGGTATGTGGCATGCAGGAGGATGCTATTCAGCAAAGATTGCTGGCTGAAGTGAATCGTGATTTTAAGAAAGCGTTAGAAATAGCGCTTGCGATGGAAAGTGCTGTAAGAGATTCACAAGCGATTCAAGGAGCGCAAAATGGCACCATTCTCCTAGTCGGGTGGGAATGGTCAGCCGAAAGTGACGGTAAAAGCCGGGACTCCGCCACAAAGTGGGAAACAGACCACACTAGCCGAAAATTGAGAGGAAACAGTTTAGCAGCAAAGTCAAAAACTAATTTTTATCAATGTGGGCTACCTCAAGTTGTGGCCTACCTGAACAATGTACTGATAACTGGATTCACAGAAAAGGAACCTTGGCTAATCTAGAGGGAGTCATGAAATGATTTTTAGAAGCAGGAGTGCATCTAAAGAAGGAAAAATCCACTTTTTGGGCAAACTAAGTCATTTATTTTGGCCACCAGGTAAATGCCCAAGGGTTACACCCTGTTGATGAGAAGATGAAAGCTATCAGCGAAGCACCTGCACCTAAGAACATCTCTGAACTTAAATCATTTTTAGGGATGGTAAATTATTATGGCCAATTTCTACCAAATTTATCAACGATTCTAGCCCCTCTCCATTCACTGCTAAAGAAAAACCAGTGTTGTTTTGGGAGTCACCCCAAGAAGAAGCCTTTATGAATGTAAAAGAGCTCTTGCATTCTTCAAATTTGTTAGTGCACCACGACCCGACAAAGGAATTGGTGCGAGATGAATGACAGTACAGAGGCCGAAAGACTATGTATCCAGGACGCTTACCACAGATGAAAAAGGGTATTCTCAGATCGAAAAACAAGGTCTGTTTTTGGTGTAAAAAAATTCCACCAATAGGTGTATGGGCAACACTTCACGATAGTATCTGACCACAAACCACTTATGGGTCTGTTAAGCGAGGAAAAGGCTATACCTCCCATAGCTTTTGCAAGGATGCAAAGATGGGCCCTAATTTTGGTGCCATATGAATACAGATATGAATGTACATAGACCAGGGATTCATATAGCAAATGCAGATGCCCTAAGTCACCTTCCTTTGCAAGAGAACAATGACCATGTCCCAATGCCCCAGGAGCTCGTATTAGTGATGAATTTCCTGGATTCCTCACCAGTCTGTGCCAGGAACATAAGAAACTGGACGAATCGCAATCCAGTCCTGACTCGCATGAGAGACCAACTGTTTCATGGATGGTCCCAGGAACCAGTCTCTGATGAAATGAAGCCATTTTTCAACCAAAGACACAAGATGAGCAGTGAAGATGGTATTCTATTATGGGGTGCACGAATAGTAGTTCCTTCACAAGGAAGGAAACTGCTCTTAGTTGAGTTACACAGTGATCTTCCGAGAATCTCAAGAATGGAGACGATAGCATGAAGTTATCTTACGTGGCCGGGGATGGATGGCGATATTGAGAAGGTTGTTAAACACTGTGTGCAATGTCAACAGCTACAGGGGATGCTGGTGGCAGTCCCATTACACCCATGGGAGTGGCCTGGTAGGCCCTGGATGAGATTGCACATAGACTACATCAGTTTATACTTGGACCCATGTTTCAATTGATTATAGATGTTCATTCTGAGTGATTAGATGTTTATGAGGTAAAGTCACCAACATCAGGCGCTACAATAGAAAAACTATGCCAAAGCTTCGCCATCCACGATTGCCAGAGGTAATTGTCTCAGATAATGGCACTGCATTTACCAACTCTGAGTTTCAATGATTTGTCAGCATCAATGGTATCAACCACGTGAAGACTGCACCATACCATCCATCATCTAACGGACTAAAGATTTGTACAAATTTTTAAGGCGGGAATGAAAAAGTTAACAGGTGAATCATTGAAAACTAGACTTGCTTGTTTCCTATTTCACTAGAGAACAACTCCCCACACTATTACAGGAGCAATACCTGCAGAATGGCTGATGAGGCGCCGTCTTCAAACAAGACTAAGCCTGATACTCCCCAGTTTGGAGGGGAAGGTGGAGAAAAGTCAAGGGAACCAAAAAGCAACTCATGATTCTCATGATTCTTTTGATTCTCTGCTCCTATCGCTGCTTGCTTATCCCTAAACCACCCCACCCTCAACTTCTCTCTCCCCCCGCCCCCCACCTTAAACCAGCTTATATTTCACCTCTCTCCTAACTATACTCAGTTCTGCCGAAGGGTCATGAGGACTCAAAACGTCAACTGATTTCTTCTCCACCGATGCTGCCAGACCTGCTGAGTTTTTCCAGGTAATTCTGTTTTTGTTCATGATTTGCATAGTCGTGAGCGACAATTTACTGTTGGAGAAGCAGTATGTGGAGGACGAAAGTGGTTGCCTGGTAAAATAAGCTCTGTGACTGGACCATGTGGAAGTGGAGGGCCGGATCATCCATAAGCACGTGGATCATATAAGATAAAGGGAGATACCCCAACAAAATGTCTTCCGCCTATAACCATTGCAGAACCTGTAGTTCCTGTTGAAGGAGCTCAACCAAGGACAGACATGCCTGATGTCTCTGTCAGAGTGGACGACATTGAACTGCCTGTGCCTAATGAGGTAGCTGATGTTATTGCAGTTCCAGACAATGTGGTTCCTGCCAAAGATTCAGAAGTCATGGAGCTATGATGTTCCACATGGATCAGGCAACCACCTGAAAGACTGAACTTGTAATTTCATGACCTGTGTAAATATTGTAATGTGATGAGATAAATACCCTTGTAAATACAAAATGTACAGAAAAGTTATAGGGGGGGTGGAATGTAGCAATTATAGTTTTGGGAAATGTAGGGCTTTAGCTTTAAGAACAATCCTGTGCTGTAAGATCACATGATCTGTGTAAACCAATGAGTTAGATGCGTGGGAAACATCTAGGCGAGAGTTGTTCTTTAGTTATAGAGTTGGATACACACGTGTAGTCTTGTAAATAAAGTTAACTTTCTCCACTAAGAAAAAGTTGCTTGGGAAATCAACTCTGCTGCTTTTGTACTCAATGCCTCTGTAACAATGTTATACTGAATCATTATAAAGCTCTGTTTCGGCCACAACTAGAGTATTGTGCCCAGTTCTGGTCATGACATTTTAAGAAGGCTGTGGGGTTCTTGAGAGGGTGCAGAGGGGATTTACAAGATTGGTTCTAGAGATGGCAGATTTTAGCCACAAGGTTAGGCTGGAGGAGCTGGGGTTGTTCTCCTTGGATCAAAGGAGATTGAGGGGAGATTTGATAGAGGTGTACAAGATTATGATAGGTTTAGATCAGGTTGACAAAGTAAAGCTGTTTCCATTGGCTGATGGCACAAGATGAGGGGAGACAGATTTGGATTTTTTGGAAAGTGAAACAAGGGTGAATGTGAGGAAGAGCTTCATTATGCAGAGAGTGGTAATGACCTGGAACTCACCGCCAACGAGGATAGTGGGACACGGATGCAGGGATAAAGTGTGTGAGTTGGAAACGGTTCCAGGGAGAAAGTGGGTGAGTTGGACATGGTACCATGGATAATGTGGGTCATTGGGACACGGATCCAGGGATAAAGTTGGGGAGTGGGTCACAGTTCCAGGGATACGCGGGAGAGTGGGACAGTGTTAATTGAATGAAGTGGGGAAGTGGGACACGGTTACAGGGATAAAGTGTGAGAATGGGACAAGGTTCCAGGGATCAAGCGGGGAGGGTGGGACACGGTTCAAGGCATTAAGCTGGGGAGCGGGATAAGGATTCAGGGATAAATTCAGGAAGTGGGACACGGTTCCAGGGATAAGCGGGAGAGTGCTACACGTTTACAAGGATAAAGAGGAGGAGTGGGACGCGTTTACATGGATATAGTGGGAGAGTGGGACACGGTTCCAGGGATAAGCGGGGCAGTTGGACACGGTTACAGGGATAAATTCAGGAATTGGGACACGCTTACAGGGATAAAGAGGAGGAGTGGGACACGTTTACATAGATATAGTTGGAGAATGGGACACGGTTCCAAAGATAACAGGGGGAGTTGGTCACGGTTACAGGGATAAATTCAGGAATTGGGACACAGTTCCAGGGATAAAGAGGAGGAGTGGGACACGTTTACATAGATATAGTTGGAGAATGGGACACGGTTCCAAAGATAACAGGGGGAGTTGGTCACGGTTACAGGGATAAATTCAGGAATTGGGACACGGTTACATGGATACGCGGAAGAGTGTGACACGGTTACAGGGATAAAGTGTGGAGTGGGACACGTTTCCAGGGATAAAGTGGGAGAGTGGAAGACGTTTACATGGATAAAGCGGGGGAGTGGGACATAGGTACAGGGGTAAATTCAGGAAGTGTGACACGGTTCCATGGATACGCGGGAGAGTGGGTCACGGTTACAGTGATAAGGTGGGAGATTGGACATGGTTCCATGGATAATGTGGGGGATTGGGACACGGTTCCAGGGATGAAGTTGGGGAGTGGGACACAGTTCCAGGGATACACGGGAGAGTGGGACAGTGTTACTTGAATAAAGTGGGGAAGTGGGACACGGTTACAGGAATAAAGTGTGGGAGTGGGACACGGTTCCAGGGATAAAGTGTGGGAGTGGGACACGGTTCCAGGAATAAAGTGTGGGAGTGGGACACGGTTCCAGGCATTAAGCGGAGGAGTGGGACATGGTTACAGGAATAAAGTGTGGGATTGGGACACGGTTCCATGGATAAAGTGGGGGAGTGGGACACGATTCCAGGGATAAACGGGAGAGTGCTACACGTTTACCGGGATAAAGAGGAGGAGTGGGGTACGTTTACAGGGATATGGTGGGAGAGTGGGACACGGTTACAGGAACAAATTCAGGAATTGGGACACGGTTGCGTTGATACGCGGATCAGTGGGATACGGTTACAGGGATAAAGTGGGTGAGTGGGACACGGTTACTGGGATAAAGTGGCTGAGTGGGACACGGTAACTGGGATAAAGTGGTGGAGTGGGATTCGGTTCCAGGGATAAATTCGGGAAGTGGGACACAGGTACAAGGATAAAGTGGGAAAGTGTGACAGGGTTAGAGGGATAAAGTGGGGGAGCGGGACATGTTTCCAGGGATAAAACAGGTGAGTGGGAGACGTTTACATGGATAAAGCGGGGGAGTGGGACATGGTTACAGGGGTAAATTCAGGAAGTGGCACACGGTGGATACGCGGGAGAGTGGGTCACGGTTACAGGGATAAAGCGGGAGAGTGGGACACGGATCCAGAGATTAGTGGAAGAATGGGACATGGTTACAGGAATGAATTGGGGGAGTGGGACATGGTTACAGGAATAAAGTGTGGGAGTGGGACCCGGTTACAGGGATAAAGTGGGGGACTGGGTCCCCGTTACAGGAATAAATTGGGGGAGTGGGAAATGGTTACAGGGATAACTTCAGGAAGTGGGACACAGTTCCATCGATGCATGTGAGAATGGGACACGTTTATAGCGACCAAGTGCGGGATTGGGATACGGTTACAGGGATAAAGTGGGGGAGTGGGATACGGTTAAATGGATGAGCGGGGGTTTGGGACACGTTTCCAGTGATAAGCCTGCGAGTGGGAAACTGTAACAGGGATAAAGTGGGGGAGTGGGACCCGGCTACAGGGATAAAGAAAGGGGATGGGACACGGTTCCAGGGATAAAGCGGGGGAGTGGGATACGGTTACAGGGATAAAGCGGGGGAGTGGGATACGGTTTCAGGGATAAAATCAGGAAGTTGGACACGGTTCCATGGATAAAGTGGGGGAATGTGACATGGTTCCATGGATAAGCGGGAGAGTGGTACACGTTTACAGGTATAAAGAGGAGGATGGGACACGGTTGCAGTGATAAGCGGGGCAGTGGGACACGGTTACAGGGATAAATTCAGGAATTGGGACACAGTTCCATGAATACGCGGGAGAGCGGATCCCATTTACAGGGATAAAATGGGGGAGTGGGACAAGGTTCAAGTGATAAAGTGTCTGAATGGGACACAGTTCCAGTGATAAAGCGGGTCAGTAGGACACGGGTACATGGATAAAGCGGGAGAGTGGGAGACCTTTACATGGATAAAGCGGGGGAGTGGGACACGGTTACAGTGATAAATTCAGGAAGTGGGACACGGTTCCTTGGATACGCGGGAGAGTGGGACACGGTAACAGGGATAAAGTGTGGGAGTGGGAAACGGTTACAGGAATAAAGAGAGTGATTGAGATACGATTGCAGGGATAAAGTGGGAGTGTGGGACACGGTTCCAGGGATAAAGCTGGGGAGTGGGACATGGTTCCAGGGATAAAGTGGGTGGGTGGGACAAGGTTCCAGGGATAAAGTGTGGAGTGGGACACGGTTCCAGGGATAAAGCGGGAGAGTGGGAGACGTTTACATGAATAAAGCGGGGGAGTGGGACATAGTTACAGGGGTAAATTCAGTAAGTGTGACACGGTTCCATGGATAAAGTGGGGGAGTGGGACACGATTCCAGGGATAAACTGGAGAGTGGTACACGTTTATAGGGATGAAGAAGAGGAGTGGGACACGTTTACAGGGATATAGTGGGAGAGTGGGACACGGTTACAGGAATAAATTCGGGGAGTGGGATACGGGTACAAAGATAAAGTGATGGAGTGGGACACGGTTCCAGTGATAAAGTGGGAAAGTGTGAAAGGGTTAGAGGGATAAAGTGGTGGAGTGGGACACGTTTACATGGATAAAGCGGGGGAGTGGGACATGGTTATATGTCTAAATTCAGGAAGTGGCACACTGTTCCATGGATACGCGGGAGAGTGGGTCACGGTTACAGGGATAAAGCGGGAGAGTGGACAAAGTTACAGGGATAAGGTCGGGGAGTGGGACACGGTTCCAGGGATAAAGCGGCCGAGTGGGACAAGGTTACAGGAATAAAGTGGGGGAGTGGGACTCGGTTCCAGAGATTAGCGGAAGAATGGGACATGATTACAGGAATGAATTGGGGGAGTGGGACCCGGTTGCAGGGATAAAGTGGGAGAGTGGGAAACGGTTACAGGGATAACTTCAGGAAGTGGGACACAGTTCCATGGATGCACGTGAGAATGGGACACGTTTACAGGGACCAAGTGCGGGATTTGGATACGGTTACAGGGATAAGCGGGAGTGGGACTCGGTTCCAGTTATAAATCGTTTGAGTAGGACACGGTTACAGAGATAAAGCGGGAGAGTGTGACACGGGTACATGGATAAAGCGGGAGAGTGGGAGACCTTTACATGGATAAAGCGGGGGAGTGGGACACGGCTACAGTGATAAATTCAGGAAGTGGGACACGGTTCCTTTGATACACGGGAGAGTGGAACACGGTAACAGGGATAAAGAGAGTGATTGAGATACAATTGCAGGGATAAAGTGGGAGTGTGGGACACGGTTCCAGGGATAAAGCCGGGGAGTGGGACATGGTTCCAGGGATAAAGTGGGTGGGTTGGACAAGGTTCCAGGGTTAAAGCGTGGAGTGGGTCACGGATCCAGGGATAAGCGGGAGAGTGGGACACGGATACAGGGATAAAGTGGGTGAGTTGGACATGGTTCCATGGATAATATGGGGGAGTGGGACACAGTTCCAGGGATACGCGGGAGAGTGGGACAGGGTTACTTGAATAAAGTCGGGGAGTGGTACACGGTTACAGGAATAAAATGTGGGAGTGGGACACATTTCCAGGGGCAAAGCGGGAGAGTGGAAGAGCTTTACATGGATAATGTGGGGGAGTGGGACACGGTTACAGGGATTAGCGGAAGAATGGGACATGATTACAGGAATGAATTGGGGGAGTGGGACACGGTTTCAGGGATAAAGTGAGGGATTTGGACACGGTTCTAGGAAAAAGTGGGGGACTGGGACACGATTACAGGAATAAAGTGGGGGACTGGGACCCGGTTGCAGGGATAAATTGGGAGAGTGGGAAACGGTTACAGGGATAACTTCAGGAAGTGGGACACAGTTCCATGGATGCACGTGAGAATGGGACACGTTTACAGGGACCAAGTGCGGGATTTGGATACGGTTACAGGGATAAGCGGGAGTGGGACTCGGTTCCAGTTATAAATCGTTTGAGTGGGACACGGTTACAGAGATAAAGCGGGAGAGTGCGACACGGGTACATGGATAAAGCGGGAGAGTGGGAGACGTTTACAAGGATAAAGCAGGGGAGTGGGACACGGCTACAGTGATAAATTCAGGAAGTGGGACACGGTTCCTTTGATACACGGGAGAGCGGAACACGGTAACAGGGATAAACAGAGTGATTGAGATACGATTGCAGGGATAAAGTGGGAGTGTGGGACACGGTTCCAGGGATAAAGCCGGGGAGTGGGACATGGTTCCAGGGATAAAGTGGGTGGGCTGGACAAGGTTCCAGGGTTAAAGCGTGGAGTGGGTCACGGATCCAGGTATAAGCGGGATAGTGGGACACGGATGCAGGGATAAAGTGTGTGAGTTGGAAACGGTTCCAGGGATAAAGTGGGTGAGTTGGACATGGTTCCATGGATAATGTGGAGGATTGGGACACGGTTCCAGGGATAAAGTTGGGGAGTGGGACACAGTTCCAGGGATACGCCGGAGAGTAGGACAGTGTTACTTGAATAAAGTGGGGAAGTGGGACACGGTTACAGGGATAAAGTGTGAGAGTGGGACATGGTTCCAGGGATAAAGTGGGTGGGTGGGACAAGGTTCCAGGGATAAAGCGTGGAATGGGACACGGATCCAGGGATAAGCGGGAGAGTGGGACACGGATACAGGGATAAAGTGGGTGAGTTGGACATGGTTCCATGGATAATATGGGGGAGTGGGACACAGTTCCAGGGATACGCGGGAGAGTGGGACAGGGTTACTTGAATAAAGTCGAGGAGTGGTACACGGTTACAGGAATAAAGTGTGGGAGTGGGACACGTTTCCAGGGGCAAAGCGGGAGAGTGGGAGAGGTTCACATGGATAATGTGGGGGAGTGGGACATGGTTTCAGGGATAAAGTTTGGGAGTGGGACACAGTTCCAGGGATACGCGGGAGAGTGGGACAGGGTTACTCGAATAAAGTGGGGGAGTGGGACACGGTTACAGGGATTAGCGGAAGAATGGGACATGATTACAGGAATGAATTGGGGGAGTGGGACACGGTTTCAGGGATAAAGTGAGGGATTTGGACACGGTTCTAGGAAAAAGTGGGGGACTGGGACACGATTACAGGAATAAAGTGGGGGAGTGGGACACGGTTACAGGGATAAATTCAGGAAGTGGGACACAGTTCCATGAATAAATGTGAGAATGGGATTACAGGAATCTAGTGCGGGATTGGGATACGGTTACAGGGATAATTGGGAGTGGGATACGGTTACAGGGTTAACGTGGGGGAGTGGGACAAGTTCACAGGGATATTGCGGGAGAGTGGGAGACGTTTACATGGATAAAGCGGGGGAGTGGGACACGGCTACAGGGGTAAATTCAGGAAGTGGGACACGGCTGCATGGATACGCGGTTCAGTGGGACACGGTTACAGTGATAAAGCGAGTTAACTGGAAACGGTTACAGAGTTAAAGTGGGATAGTTGGACACGGTTACAGGGATAAAATGGGGTGGTGGGACATGGGTACAGGGATAAAGTGGGAGAGTGGGAGACGTTTACATGGATAAAGCAGGGGAGTGGGACACGGTTACTGTGATACGCAGGGGAGTGGGACTCGGTAACAGGGATAAAGTGTGGGAGTGGGAAACGGTTACAGGGATAAAGAGAGTGAGTGGGATACGATTACAGGGATAAAGTGGGAGTGTTGGACATGGTTCCAGGGATAAAGCCAGGGAGTGGGACATGGTTCCTGGGATAAAGTGGGTGGGTGGGACAAGGTTCCAGGGATAAAGCGTGGAGTGGGACACGGTTCCAGGGATAAGCGGGAGAGTGGTTCACGATTCCAGGGATAAGCAGGATAGTGGGACACGGATACAGGGATAAAGTGGGTGAGTTGGACATGGTTCCATGGATAATGTGGGGGAGTGGGACATGGTTACAGGGATAAAGTGTGGGAGTGGTACACGTTTCCAGGGGCAAAGCGGGAGAGTGGGAGAGGTTTACATGGATAAAGTGAGGGAGTGGGACATGGTTACAGGGGTAAATTCAGGAAGTGTGACACAGTTCCATGGATAAGCGGGAGAGTGGGTCACGGTTACAGTGATAAAGCGGGAGAGTGGACAAAGTTTCAGGGATAAGGTGGGGGAGTGGGCCACGGTTCGAGGGATAAAGCGGATGAGTGGGACACAATTACAGGATTAAAGTGGGGGAATGGGACACTTTTCCAGGGATTAGCGGAAGAATGGGACATGGTTACAGGAATCAATTGGGGGAGTGGGACACGGTTTCAGGGATAAAGTGGGGGATTTGGACACGGTTCTAGGAAAAAGTGGGTCTGTGGGACACGATTACAGGAATAAAGTGGGGGAGTGGGACCCGGTTAAAGGAATAAAGTGGGGGAGTAGGAAACGGTTACAGGGATAAATTCAGGAAGTGGGACACAGTTCCATGGATACATGTGAGAATGGGACACGTTTACAGGGATCTAGTGTGGGATTGGGATACGGTTACAGGGATAAGTGGGAGTGGGATACGGTTAAAGGGTTAATGTGGGAGAGTGGGACACTGTTACAGGGATAAAGCTGGAGAGTGTTCCACGGTTACAGGGATACAGTGTGGTTGTTGGACACTGTTCTAGGGATAAAGCGGGGAAGTTGGACCCGGTTCCAGGGATAAAGCAGGAGAGTTAGACATGGATACAGGGATAAAGAAGTGGAATGGGACACAGTTACAGGGACAAAGTGAGGGAGTGGGTCTCGGTTTCAGGCATAAAGCGGGGAGTGGGATACGGTTTCAGGGATAAATTCAGGAAGTGGGACATGGTTCCATGGATAAAGTGGGAGAGTGGGACATGGTTCCAGGGATAAGCGGGGGAATGGGATACCGTTCCAGGGATAAAGTCGATGATGGGACACGGTTCCAGGGATAAAGCGGGAGAGTGGGACATGGTTACAGGGATAAAGCGGGTGAGTGGGACATGGTTACTGGGATAAGCGGGGGAATGGGATACCGTTCCAGGGATAAAGTCGATGATGGGACACGGTTCTAGGGATAAAGCGGGAGAGTGGGACATGGTTACAGGGATAAAGCGGGTGAGTGGGACATGGTTACTGGGATAAAGTGGGGGAGTGGGACATGGTTATAAGGATAAAGCGGGGGAGTGGGACACGGTTATAAGGATAAAGCGGGGGAGTGGGACATGGTTATAAGGATAAAGCATGAGAGTGGGACATGGTTACAGGGGTAAATTCAGTAAGTGGGACACGGTTCCATGGATAGGCGGGAGAGTGGGACACGGTTACAGGAATGAATTGGGGGAATGGGACACGGTTCCAGGGATAAATTGGGGCAGTGGGAGACGTTTACATGGATAAAGCAGGGGAGTGGGACACAGTTACAGGGGTAAATTCAGGAAGTGGGACACGGTTCCATGGATAGGCGGGAGACTGGGACACGGTTACAGTGATAAATTGGGGGAGTGGGACACGGTTCCATGGATAAAGTGGGGGCAGGGACCTGGTTACAGGAATAAGGTGGGTGTGTGGGAAGCAGTTACAGGGATAAATTCACGAAGTGGGACACAGTTCCATGGATACATGTGAGAATGGGACACGTTTATAGGAATCAAGTGCGGGATTGGGATACGGTTACAGTGATAAACAGGAGTGGGACACGATTACAGGTATAAATCGGGAGAGTGGGACACGGTTACAGGGTTAATGTGGGGGAGTGGGACACGGTTACATGGATTAGCTGGAGAGTGGGACACGGTTACAGGGTTAATGTGGGAGAGTGGGACCTGGTTGCAGGGATAAAGCGGGAGAGTGGGACACGTTTACAGGTATAAATCGGGAGAGTGGGACACGGTTACAGGGATAAAGTGGGAGAGTGCGGCACGGGTACAGGGATAAAGCGGGGGAGTGGGACACGGTTACAGAGATAAAGCCGGGAGTGGGACCCGGTTGCAGGGATAAAGTCGGGGAATGGGACATGGTTTCACGGATAAAGTGGCGGAGTGGGACTGCGCACTACAAGGAGCTGGCAGAGACTTGTTGGGTTTCCTATGCTCTAATGCCTTTTGTTCGGTATTACAGAGTTTGAGTTAGCTATATTTGTATTTGTGTGTGTAGGAATGAAGTTTAACATTTATTTCTGTGCTGGCATGTTAATGAAATGGGAAATTTGACTTTTAGTTTTATTTTAAAAGATGCCTGCATTCGAATGAGATTTTATAATTCTTGAAGGTGATCTAAAACAAACAAGGCAGAAAAAAAACTATGCTGTTGCCTAGCAACAGGGGTCCAGAGAGAGATAGGCACCACACACATGCAAAGGAACCAAAAATAGTTTGAGTTCAGTTGGTGATTATGCTCTAAGGTGAAGGGAGCAGTTTAAGTCTCTCTATAGCTGGACATTCTAGCAGACTGCTGAGGGAAATAAGTTTAAGTATCTTAGATGAGTTGCTCTAGAATTAAAGTAACAGTAAATATCTAATGAGGTCTGGATCTCAAGGGAGTTACCAAGTTGTCAGCAGTCCATTCAGAGAGTGAACTGCAGGGAGTAGGAAAGGAAAAAGAGAAAGGCCCAAGAAGCCAAGTTTAATCAAAGTACAAGGACAGGAATTTGAAACATGAACCTGTTCAGTGGATGTGAAAGCAAAGGGCAGAAGGAAGGCTGCAAGCTATAAGGGAGAAAAGTGCAGATGCAGACTGAAAGCAAAATAGGCTTGCGAGAAGCCAGACGATCCAAGGAGACAGCCGACGGTCTATGACTCTTTACTATGGGCATGTGAAGCAATGGTCTTGGGATGGCTAAGTATATGAGAGAGAGTGCATGGAAGGCAAAGCTTGAATGCAGGTGGTGATCCAGGGGAGAGGAACATTGGAAGGAGAGCTTGAAACCCTGGTGGCGGAACTTTGTGGGAGGCATTCGAGAGAAAGCGTCAGTTTGGGGGAAGATTCCAAAGTGATTTCTTAAAAGAGTGGAGATTGGAAAACCTCGTGTGAAAGATGGAGTTCAGTGAGATGGTTGGCTCATGGTGTGATAAGTGTCTGGGGGTAGTTGATGAGGGATCCATAGCATCTGTTTGGGGTGGCATCTGTCACTTGGTTTCATAGTGTGGTGTGTCTGACCACAGAGTGCCTATTGGTTTACATAGACTGTGTAGTTACTGCAAAAATTAGAGTATAATATAACTTTTGTAACTTGGGTTATCCTTACAAATCTGCATATTAGCTGTAAAGGACAAATCTGTATATTAACTGTAAAGGTATAGTTGTGGGTAAAGGAGTATTGTAAGATAGTTCATCTTTCCTTGTTTAATAAATGATTTTTTTCCTTTGTTAAAAGTTCATTAGCTGACTCTTGTCAGTCTGTTCAGTTGCTACTCTCATGTTTCTAAACAAAAAAATAAAAGTTAGGATCTATCAAGCCTGGGATCTGACTTGTCCAGTCGTAACATCAGATGGGATCATAACACTGTATGATATTGTGTTTCACTCCTGTTACAGAGCAGCATCTGCCTCTGATGACACAAGCTCTGAACTGCAGAGGGTAGCAGCAATGGACCAAGGAGGATTGTTCTCACAGAATTCGTTCCGAGGTCAAGGAGCACTGTCCAGGTAAATGGAACAACTTTGTGCACAGGTCAGGTGGCTGCCAGTCTGCAGTGCAAAACTCCAGTCACTCTCACACTCACACCATCCAAACTGTCACTCTCACACTCACACCATCCAAACTGTCACTCTCACAGTTACACCATTCACAATTTCAGTCTCACATTCACTATTTTCACACTGTCATTCTTACTCTTAGACTGTCACTCTCATTCTCACACTGTCACTCTCACATTGTCGCTCTCACACTCTCACACTGTCACTCTCACACTCACACTGTCACTCTCACATTGTCACTCTCACACTCACACTGTCACTCTCACACTTTCACTCACACTCACCATTCACAATGTCAATCTCATATTAAACATTCCCCCACTGTCACTCTGACACCCACATCATTCACACTCTCACCATTCGCACTGTCAGTATCACACATGTACCATTCACACTGTCAGTCTCACATTCATTATTCCCCCACAGTCACCCTCACATTCATACCATTTACATTGTCAGTATCACACTCATGCTGTAACTCTCACACCATTCACACTGTCAGTATCTCACTCACACTGTCACTCTCACACTCACACCTCTCACACTGTCACTCTCACACCATTCACTGTCAGTGTCACACACACTGTCACTCCCACTCACACTGACACGCATTCAACATTCCTCCACTGTCGGACTAACTGTCACCATTCACACTCTCAGTCTCATAATAACTATTCCCCCACAATCACTCTCGCACTCACACTATTCACACTGTCAGTATCTTACCCACACTGTCCCTCTCACACATCACACCATTCACACTGTCAGTGGCAAATTCACACCATTCACACTGCCAGTGGCAAAATCACACCATTCACATTGTCAGAATCACACTCGCAACAATCACACTGTCAGTCTCACACCATTCACTATCAGTATCACACTCCCACCACTCACGCTGTCACTCTCATTCACACTGACAGCCACACATTCAACATTCCAACACTGTCAGTCTAACTGTCACCATTTACATTCTGTCTCATAATAACTATTCCCTCACAGTCACTCCCACACACACCATTCACACTCAGTATCACACTCATGCTGTAACTCTCACGCCATTCACATTGTCAGTATCTCACTCACAATGTCACCCACACTTACACCACTCATACTCTCATACTCACACCATTCACATTGTCACATATTAACGATTGCCCCACAGTCACTCTCGCACTCACACCATTCACACTTCCACTCTCACACTCACACCATTCACACCGTCACTCTCACACTTAAGCTATTCACACTGTCATTCTCACACTCATACCATTCACACTGTCACTCTCACAGTCACACCATTCACATTACCAGTCTCATATTAGCTATTCCCACACAGTCACTCTAAAATTCACACTATTCACAATCACTTGTACATTCAGCATTCTCCCATTGTCACTATCACACTAACACCATTTACACTGTCACACTCACACTATACACACTGTCACTCTCACACGTACACCTGTCACACTGTCGGTCTCACACTCACACTATCACTCTCACACCATGCTCACTGTCACTCTCGCACTCACCATTCACATGCAACTCACAACATTCATGCTATCACACACACCATTCACACTGCCATGCTCACGCTCACACCATTCACACTGTTACACTGTCACACTCACACCATTCACACTGTCATACTCACACCATTCAACCTGTCACACTGACACACTGGCACTCATGCCATTAATGCTGTCACACTGTAACAATCAAATCATTCACAATGTCACATTCACACCATTCAAACTGTCACACTGTCACTCACACACACACACCTGTCACACTGTCATTATCACACACACCATTTACACTGTCACACTCACACACCTGTCACACTGTCACTCTCACAATCACACCTGTCACGCTGTCACTGTCACACTCAGCATTCACACTGTCACCCTCATGCCATTCACACTGTCATGCTCACACTCACACCATTCACATTCATGCCATTCACACTCTCACACTGTCATTCTTACACCATGTACTCTGCCACTACCACACTCACAACCCATTCACACACAACTCACAACATTCACACGGACACACTCACACCATTCACACTGTCACTCTCACACTCCTACCACTCACACTGTCATTCTAACACTCACACCTGTCACACTGTCACTGTCACACTCACATCATTCACACTGTCACTTTCACACTCACACGCAACTCACAACATTCACACAGACACACTCACACCATTCACACTGCCATGCTCACACTCACACCGTTCACACTGTCACACTCACATTATTCACATTGTCATACTGTCACTCTCACATCATGCACGCTGTCACTCTCATAATCACAGCATTCACACTTTCACACTCAACATTCACACTGCCAATTTCACACCATTCACACTGACACACTGGCACTCACACCATTAATGCTGTCACATTGTCAGACTCACACCATTAGCACTGCCATACTCACACCATTTGCACGGTTGGTCTCACACCCACTCTCACATGGTTTACACTGTCACTCTCTTACATCATTTACGCTGTGATTCCCACACTCATACCATTCACACTGTCATGCTCTCACTCACACCTATCACACTGTCACTGTCACACTGTCACATTCACACTATTCACACTGTCACTCTCACACCATGTACACTATCACTCACACCATTCACACACAACTCACAATATTCACACAGACACACTCACACCATTCACATGCAACTCACAACATTCACACAGACACACTCATACCATTCACACTGTCACACTCACACCATTCACACTGTCACTCTCACACTCCTACCACTCACACTGTCACTCTCACACTCACACCTGTCAAACTGTCACTGTCACACTCACACCATTCACACTGTCACTCTCACACTCACACCTGTCACACTGTCACCATCACACCATTCACACTGTCGATCTCACATGTACACTGTGACTCTCACAACATGCTCACTGTCACGTTCGCACTCACACTCACACCCTTCACATGCAACTTACAACATTCACACAGACACACTCAGACCATTCACACTGCCATGCTCACACTCACACCATTCACACTGTCACACTCACACCATTTCACACTGTCACAATCACATTATTCACACTGCCATACTGTCACTCTCACACCATGTACACTGTCACTCTCATAATCACAGCATTCACACTGTCACACTCACCATTCATACTGCCAATTTCACACCATTCACACTGTCACACTGTCAGACTCACACCATTAGCACTGTTGGTCTCACACTCGCTCTCACATGGTTTACACTGTCACTCTCTTACATCATTTACACTGTGATTCTCACACTCATACCATTCACACTGTCATGGTCACACTCACACCTGTCACATGGTCTCTGTCACACTCACACCATTCACACTGTCACTCTCACACCATGTACACTATCACTCACACTCACACCATTCACACACAACTCACAACATTCACATGGACACACTCACACCATTCACACTGTCATTCTCACACTCACACCTGTCACACTGTCACTGTCACACTGTCACACTCACACCATTCACACTGTCACTCTCACACCATGTACACTATCACTCACACTCACACCATTCACACACAACTCACAACATTCACACGGACACATTCACACCATTCACACTGTCATGCTCACACCATTCACACTGTCACAATCACATTATTCACAATGCCATACTGTCACTCCCACACCATGTACACTGTCACTCTCATAATCACAGCATTCACACTGTCACACTCAACATTCACACTGCCAATTTCACACCATTCACACTGTCACACTGACACACTGGCACTCACACCATTAACACTGTCACACTGTCAGACTCACACCATTAGCACTGTTGGTCTCACACTCGCTCTCACATGATTTACACTGTCACTCTCTTACATCATTTACACTGTGATTCTCACACTCATACCATTCACACTCTCATGCTCACACTCACACCTGTCACATTGTCACTGTCACACTGTCACACTCACACCATTCACACTGTCACTCTCACACCATGTACACTATCACTCATGCTCACACCATTCACACACAACTCACAACATTCACACGGACACACTCACACCATTCACACTGTCACACTCACACCATTCACACTGTCACTCTCACACCATGTACACTATCACTCACACTCACACCATTCACACACAACTCACAACATTCACGTGGACACATTCACACCATTCACACTGTCATGCTCACACTCACGCCTGTCACATTGTCACTGTCACACTCACACCATTCACACACATCTCACAACATTCACACGGACACACTCATACCATTCACACTGTCACACTCACACCATTCACACTGTCACTTTCACATCATGTACACTATCACTCACACTCACACCATTCACACACAACTCACAACATTCACGCAAACACATTCACACCATTCACACTGTCATGCTCACACTCACACCTGTCACACTGTCACTGTCACACTGTCACACTCACACTATTCACACTGTCACTCTCACACCATGTACACTATCACTCACACCATTCACACACAACTCACAACATTCACACGGACACACTCACACCATTCAAACTGTTGCACTGTAACATTCACATCTTTCATACTGTCAGCCTGACATTCACACTGTCACTCTCACACTCACACAATTCACACTGTCACCTCACACCATTCACACTGTTGGGCTCACACTCACACTGTCACTCTCACAACATGCTCACTGTCACTCTCACGCTCACACTTACACCATTCATACTATTGCAATCACAGTCACACCATTCACACTGTCACTCTCACACCATTCACATGCAACTCACAACATTCACACAGACACAATCACACCTTTCACACCGTCATGCTCACACCCACACCACTCACATTATCACACTCACACCATTCACACTGTCACACTGTCATTCTCACACCAGGTACACTGTCACTCTCACTCTCACACCATTCACACTGTCACACACACCATTCACACTGCTGTACTCACACCTTTCACACTGTCACACTGAAACACTGGCACTCACACCATTCAAACTTTCACACTGTTACACTGACACACCATTTACTCTGTCACACTGTCACACTCACAGCATTCACACTGTCACACTCAGATTATTCACACATTGGTCTCACACTCATACTGTTACTCTCACTCCCATACCATTCACACTGCCATGCTCACACTCACATCTGTCACACTGTCACTCTGTCACACTGACACCATTCATGCTGTTGGTCTCACACTCACACTGCCACTCTCACAACATGTTCATACTCACTCTCACACTCACACCACTCACACACAACTCACAACATTCACACGGACACACTCACACCATTCACACTGTCACACTCACACTGTCACTCTCACACGATTTACACTGTCAATCTCACACACACTCCTGTAACTATCACACTGTCACACTCACATCATTCACACTGTCACACTCACATCATTCACACTGTCACATTCACACCATTCATGCTGTCACACACACCATTCACACTGTCGGTCTCACACTCACACAGTCACATACATTCACACTGTAGGGGGGACATGAGGAAGAACTTTTTTATGCAGAGGGTAGTGGGTGTCTGGAATTCGCTGCTCAAGTTGGTGGTAGAGGCAGAAACTCTTTTAAAAAGTACCTGGATTTGCACCTAAATTGCTGTAAGCTGCAGGGCTATGGGCCGGGTGCAGGAAGGTGGGATTAGAAAGGGCACCTGGGTGTCCTTGGGCTGGCATGGACAAGATGGGCTGAATGGCTTCCTTCTGTGCTGTACCTTTTCTATGGTTCTATGGTTCTATGGTCACACTATCACACTCACACCATTCACACTGCCACTCTCACACTATTCACACTGTCACACTGTCATATAATCACACCGTCACATTCACACCATTCAGACTGTCACACTCACACAATTCACACTGCCATACTCACACCATTAACACTGTCACACTGTCACGCTCACACCATTCAAACTGTCACACTGTTAAACTGACACGCCATTCACACTGGCATACTGTCACACTCACACTGTCACTCTCACACTATTTACACTGTCACTCTCACACTCACATCATTTACACTGTCACTCTCACGCTCATACCATTCACTCTGTCTGTCTCACACTCACACCTGTCACACTGTCACACTTTCACCATTCACACTGTCACACTCACACTGTCACTCTCACACAATTTACACTGTCACTCTCACTCACCATTTGCACTGTCACTTTCACACTCATACCATTCATGTCACACTGTCACAAACACTATTCACACTGTCACACTCACACCATTCACACTGTTGGTCTCACACTCACAAGGTCACTCTCACACCATGCTCACTGTCACTCTCACACTCACACCATTCGCACTATTGGTCTCACAATCACACCATTCACACTGTCGGTCTCACACTCTCATACCATACACATGCAATTCAGAATATTCACACTGCCACATTCACACCATGCACACTGTCACTCTCACACCATGCACACTGTCACTCTCACACCATGCACACTATCATACTCACACTCACACCATTCACACTGTCACACGCAAAGCATTCACACTGTCATCCTCACACCATTCAGACTGTTGGATTCACACACTGTCACTCTCACACCATGCTCACCGTCACTCTCACACACATACTCACGTCATTTACACTATTAGTCTCACAGTCACACCATTCACACTGTCATGCTCACAGCATTCATACTGTCACACTGTCACATCTGCACCATTCACACTGTCACACTCACACCATTCAGACTGCCACACACACACCATTCACACTGTCACACTGACACGCTGGCACTCACACCGTTAACACTGTCACACTGCCACACCAAAACCATTCACACTGGCACACTCACACCATTCACACTGTTGATCTGACATCATTCACACTATTACTCTCACACCATGTTCACTGTCACACTCATGCTCACACCATTCACACACAACTCATACAATTCACACTGTCACACTCACACCATTCACACTGTCATGCTCACTCTCACACCATGTACAATGTCACATTCGCAACTTTCACACTGTCACATTGACACACTGGCACTCACACCTTTAATACTGTCACACTCATGCCATTCACACTGTCACGCACACCATTCTAACTGTCACAATGTTACACTGACACACCATTCACACTGTCACCCTCACACCATTCATACTGTTGGTCTCACACTCACACCAGTCACACTATTGCTCTCACAGTCACGCCATTCACACTGTCAATCTCACATTCTCACACCATACACACGCGACTCAGGACATTCACACTGTCACACACACCATTCACACTGTCACACTCACAGCATGCATACTGTCACACCCATACCATGCACACTGTCACAATATCCCATTCTCACCATTCGCACTATCACACTGTCACTCTCACACCATGTACACTATCACATTGACACACTCACACCATTCACACTGTCAACTCATACCATCCACATTGTCACACCGTTATGCTGACACACCATTCACACTGTCACACTGACACACTGGCACTCACACCATTAATGCTGTCACACTGTCACCCTCACACCATTCACACTGTTGGTCTCGCACTCACACTGTCACTCTCACACTATGCTCACTGTCACTCTCACACTCACATCAATCACACTATTAGTCTCACAGTCACACCATTCACACTGTCATGCTCACAGCATTCACATTGTCACACTGTCACACACCATTTACACTGCCACAATCACACCATTCACACTGACACGCTGGAACTCACACCATTAACGCTGTCACACTGGCACTCACACCATTAACATTGTCACACTGTCACACTCAAACCATTCACACTGGCACACTCACACCATTAATGCTGTCACACTGTCACACTCAAAGCATTCACACCTTCACCCTCACACCATTCACACTGTTGGTCTTGCCCTCACACTGTCACTCACACACCATGCTCACTGTCACTCTCACACACACTCACATCATTCACACTGTTAGTCTCACAGTCACACCATTCACACGCAACTCACACCATTCACACTGTCATGCTCACAGCATTCACACTGTCCCACTGTCACACCCGCACCATTCACGCTGTCACACTGTCACACTCACACCATTCACACTGCCACACTCACACCATTAATGCTGTCACACTGTCACACTCAAAGCATTCACACCATCACCCTCACACCATTCACACTGTTGGTCTTGCCCTCACACTGTCGCTCACACACTATGCTCACTGTCACTCTCACACACACTCACATCATTCACACTGTTAGTCTCACAGTCACATCATTCACACACAACTCACACCATTCACACTGTCATGCTCACAGCATTCACACTGTCCCACTGTCACACTCACACCATTCACACTGCCACACTCACACCATTCACGCTGTCACACTGACATTCTGGCACTCACACCATTAATACAGTCACACTGTAACACTCAAACCATTCACATTGCCATACTCACCATTCACACTGTCACACTCACACCATCTACATTGTCACACTGTTATGCTGACACACCATTCATACTGTCACACTCACACCATCTACATTGTCACACTGTTATGCTGACACACCATTCACACTGTCACACTCACACCATCTACATTGTCACACTGTTATGCTGACACACCATTCATACTGTCACACTGACACACTCACGCCATTCACACTGTCACACTGATACACTGGCACTAACACCAATCACACTGACACACTGGCATTCACACCATTAATACTGTCACACTGTCACACTCACACCATTCACACTGCCACACTCAAACCATTCACACTGGCACATTCACACAATTCAAACTGTCACACTGTTACACTGACACACCATTCACACTGTCACACTAACAGGATTCAAACGGTCACACTCACATCATTTACACTGTCACTCTCACGTTCATACCATTCACTCTGTACCTCTCACATTCACATCTGTTACACTGTCACTGTCACACTTTCACACTCTCACACTCATGCCATTCACACTCAACTCACATCATTCACATAGTCACACTAACATCATTCACACGGTCATGCTCATACTCACATGATTCACACTGTCACATTCACACCATTCACAATGTCCTACTCACACTGTCATGCTCACATTCACACCATTCACACTGTCACACTGTCACACTCCCACCATTCGCACTGTTACACCATCACACTCTCACCATTCACACTGTCTGTCTCATACTCACATTGTCACTCTCACACCATTTACACTGTCACTCTCACACCATTCACACTGCTACTCTCACAGTATTCACACTGTCACACTCTCATCATTCACACTGTCACACTCACACCACTCACACTGCCAAACTCACACCATTCACACTGTCACACTGGCACTCACACCATTAACACTGTCAGACTCACACCATTCAAACTGTCACAATGTTGCACTGACACACCATTCACACTGTCATACTGTCACACTCACACCATTCATACTTTCACACTCACACCATTCACATGGTCACGTCCACACACTGGCACTCACACCATTAACACTGTCACATTCTCGCAATCACATCATTCACATTACCACATTCACACCATTCAAGCTGTCACACTGTCACTCTCACACTCACACCTGTCATACTGTCATTGTCACTCACACTGAAGCCATTCACACTGTCACACTGATGTCATTTACACTGTCACACTCACACTGATACCATTCACACTGTCACTGTCACACTCACACCTGTCACACTGCCACTGTCACCCTCAAACTATTCATACTACCACACTCCCATCTTTCACACTGACACACTGGCACTCACAACTTTAACACTGCCACACTCACACTATTCACACTGTCACTCTCACACCATTCACACTGTCACACTGTTACACTGACACACCATTCACACTGTCACATTTTCACCATTCACACTGTCGCTCTCACACCTTTCATACTGTCACGCTGACACCATTCAAACAGTAACACTGTCACAATCACAGCACTCCCACTGCCACACTCACACTATACATGCTGTCACACTGCTAAACTGACACACTCAATTCACTCTGGCACATTGTCACACTCACACCATTCACACTGCCACACAAACACACTCACACCACTCATACTGTCACTATTAAACCATTCATACTGCTGGCCTCACACACGCACTCACTCTCACACTCTTTAACACTGGCACTCTCACACTCACACCATTTACATTGTCACTCTCACACTCACACCATTCACACTGTCACTCTCACATTACAAACCAGTCACACTGTCACTCTCGCAATCACACCTGTCACTGTCACACTGTAACACTGCCAAATTCACACCATTCACACTGTCATACTGACACTCACACCATTCACACTGTCACACTCACACCATTCACACTGTCAGTCTCATACTCACACTGTCACTCTCAAACCATTTGCACTGTTACACTCGCACTCACACAATTTACACCACCACTCTCACACCATTCTTACTGTCACTCACATTCACAATGGTCACATTGTCACTCACACTCACACCTGTCACACTGTAACTGTCACACGGTCACACTGCCATACTCACACCATTCACACTGTCACACTCACACCATTCACACTGTCCCAATGACCCCATTCACAGTGTCATACTCACACCATTCCCACTGTCACACTCACACTATGCTCACTGCCACACTGTTAACTGACACACCCTATTCACACTGCCACACTATCACACTGTTAGACTGACACACCCCATTCACATGCCACACTCACACAATTCACACTGTCACACACACACACCATTCACACTGCCACTCTCACACCAATAATACTTTCACACTGTCAAACTCACGCCACTCCCACTGTCACACTGTTGCACTCACATTATGAACACTGTCACACTGTTAAACTGACACACACCATTCACACTCGCAACAGTCACACTGTCACTCTCATACACCATTCTCACTGTCACTCTTACACTCACAACGGTCACACTGTCACTCACACTCACACCTGTCACACTGCCACACTCACACCATTCACAATGACCCAATGACACCATTCACATGGTCACACTCATATCACTCCCACTGTCACAGTGTCACACTCAATCTATGCACACTTTCACACTCCCACCATTCACACTGTCACACCATCATACTCTCACCATTCACACCATTCACACTATTTACACTGTAACTCTCACTCTCACACCATTTACACTGTCATTCTCAGTCTCACACCATTCACACTGTCATATGTACACTGTCACATTCCCAACTTTCACACTGTCACACCGTCACACTGACACTCACACCATTAACACTGTCACAATCACATTGTCACAGTCACACCTTTCACACTCTCACACTCACACCATTCAAACTTTCACACTCACACCATTCACAATGTCACCTTCACACTCACACCATTCACACTGTCAGACTGTCATACTGTCACACTCATACAATTCATACTGTCACTCTCACAGCATTTACACAGTCACTCTCACACTCATGCCATTTACTCTGTCACTCTCACACTCTCACCATTCACACTGTCACTTTCACACTCCCAGCAGTCACACTGTCACTGTCACACTCACACTATTCACTTGTTCACACTGGCCATCACAGCATTCACACTGTTGGTCTCACACTAACACAGGCACTCTCACGCCATATACACTGTCGCTCCCACACGCACACCATTAACACTGTCACACTCACTCACACCATTCACACTATCATGCTCACACTCACACCATTTACACTGTTCCACTGTCACACTCACACTATTCAAACTGTTGGTCTCACACTAACATTGACACTTTAACACCATTTATGCTACCACTCCCACCTGCACACCATTAACACTGCCACTCTCACACTCACACCATTAATACTGTCATTCTCACACCATTTATGCTGTCACACTGACACTCACACCATTCACACTGTCTCTCTCTCTCTCACACACACACACAATTCACACTGTCACTCGCACACTCAGACTTCACACAGTCACTGTCACACTCACACTATTTGCACTATCACTCTCAGAATCACACCACTCACACTAGCACTGTTGCTCTCACATTAACACCACTCGCACTATCACTCTCACACTCACACCTGTAACACTGCCACTGTCACGTTGCCACATTCACACCATTCACACTATCACTCTCACACCTGTCAACCGGTCACTGTCACATGCCATTCACACTGTCATACTCACACCATTCACACTGACACTCACCATTCACACTGTCACACCGTCACACTCTAACCATTCACACTGTCAAACTGTCATGCTCACACCATGCACACCGTCACTCTCACCACATTTACACTGTCACTCTCACTCTCACATCATTCCCACTGCCATTCTCACACCATTCACACTGTCACACTTACACCATTCACACTGTCACACTGTCACCACTCACACCATTCACACTTTCACATTCACACCACCTATACTGTCAGACTGTCACTCCGTCACTCCATCACACTTTTACTCTTGCAACATTCACACTGCCACACTCACACCACTCGCACTTTCATACTTACAACCTTCAAGCTGTCACACCATCCATGCTGTCACACTCAAGCCATTCACACTGTCACACTCACATCATTCTCACAATTCACACTGTCATACTGTCACATTCACACCACTCACACTGTCACACTCATACTGTCATCCTGACACTGTCACACTGCCACACACACACGTCATTCACACTATAACTCACACCTCTTAAACTGTCATGGTCACACTCGCACCATTCACCCTGTCACACTGTCATAGTCACACCATTCACACTGTCACTCACACCATTCACACTGTCACACTGTCATACTCTCACCATTCACACTGTCTGCCTCACACTGTCACTCTTACACCATTTACACTGTCACTCTCACTCTCACATCATCACTTTCACACTTCTACTCTTGTAACATTCATACTGCCATATTCACACCACTCACTTTCACACTCACACCATTCGCACGGTCACACAACCACACTCACACCATTCATACTGTCATACTCATACCATCCACACTGTCACACTGTCACAATGCACAATTCACACTGACATGCTCACAATATTCGCATTGTTTGTCTCACACTCAAACCGTCACACTCACACCATCCATGCTGTCACACTCACACCATTCACACTGTCACATTCCCACCATTCACATAATTCACACTGTCATACTGTCACACTCACACAATTCACACTGTCATTCTCATACCATTTACACTGTCACTCTCACACTCATGCTATTTGCATTGTCAATCTCACACTCAAACCATTCACACTGTCACTGTCACAGTCTCACCATTCACACTGCCACACTGTCACACTCACACCATTCACACTGTCACACTCACACCATTCACACTCTCACTCTCACCCTCACAACAGGCACACTCTCACTCTCATACTCAACCATTCATACTCTCACACCATTCACAATATCACTCTCAGACTCACACCTGTCATTCTGTCACACTGAAACTCATCTGCACTGTCACACTCACCCCTTTCACACTATCACACTGTCATACTGACACTCATGCCATTAACTCTCTCACACTGTCACACTCCCACCATTCACACTGCCACACAGTCACACTGTCACACTCACACCATTCAAACTGCCACACTGTCACACTCACACCATTCACATTGGCACACTCACGCCATTCACACAATTCACACTGTCACAATCACACCATTGACACTGTAACACTTACGCCATTCACACTGTCACACTCACACTGTCACACTCACATCATTCATGCTCTCACTCTTACACCAGTCACACTGTCACACTCGCACCATTCACACTCTCACACCATTCATTCTCTCGCACTCACACCATTCACACTGTCGCCTTCACACTGACGCACTGACACTCATGCCATTAACTCTCTCACACTGTCACACTCACACCATTCACAATGTCATATTCACACCATTCAGGCTGTCACACTGACATGCACACCATTCACACTGTCACACCATCACATTCTAACCATTCACAATGTCATGCTCACACCATTCACATTGTCACTCTCACACCATCTACACTGCCACTCTCACTCTCACGTCATTCACATTGCCATTCTCACACCATTCACACTGTCCCACTTACACTATCACATTTCCACACTCACACCATTCACACTGTCACACTGCCAACATTCACACTGTCACACTTAAACCATTCACAATGTCACACTCACACCATTAACACTTTCACACTGTCATACTGTTACACTCACACAATTCACACTGTCACTCTCACACCATTCACACCCACACTGTCACACTCACACTGTCATGCTCACATTGTCACACTGTCGCACTGCCGCACTCACCATCTCACTCTCACACCATTCACACTCTCACTCTCACATCATTCACACTCTCACTCTCACACACAGCATTTACACTGTCATGCTCACACCATTCACACTTTCTCACTCACACCATTCACACTGTCACACTGTCAAACTCTCACGACTCACACTGTCACACTGCCATGCTCACACTATTCACACTGTTTGTCTCACACTGTCACTCGCACACCATTTACACTGTCACTCTCACTCTCACATCATCACTTTCACACTTACAACATTCACATTGTCACACTCACACCATCCATGCTGTCATGCTCATGCCATTCACACTGTCACACTCACACTATTCAAACTGTCACACTGACAACATTCACACTGTCACACTCACACAATTCACAATGCCCCACTTACCCTATCACATTTCCACACTCACACCATTCACACTGTCACACTGCCAACATTCACACTGTCACACTCACACCATTCACAATGTCACACTCACACCATTCACACTGTCACACTCACACCATCCATACTGTCAGGCTGTCAGACTGTCACTCCATCACACTTTCACACTTTTACACAGCCACACTCACACCATTCACGCTTTCACACTGTCATACTGTTACACTCACACAATTCACACTGTTACTCTCACACCATTCACACCCACACTGCCACACTCACACTGTCATGCTCACATTGTCACACTGCCGCACTGCCGCACTCACCATCTCACTCTCACACCATTCACACTCTCACACTCACATCATTCACACTCTCACTCTCACACCATTCACACTCTCACTCTCACATCATTCACACTCTCACTCTCACACACAGCATTTACACTGTCATGCTCACACCATTCACACTCTCTCACTCACACCATTCACACTGTCACACTGTCAAACTCTCACGATTCACACTGTCACACTGTCATGCTCACACTATTCACACTGTCTGTCTCACATTGCCACTTGCACACCATTTACACTGTCACTGTCACTCTCACATCATCACTTTCATACTTACAACATTCACACTGTCACACTCACACTATCCATGCTGTCACACTCATGCCATTCACACTGTCACACTCACACTATTCACACAATTCACACTGTCCCACTGCCATACTCACATCATTCACACTCTCACTCTCACACCATTCACACTCTCACTCTCATAATCACACCATTCACACAATTCACACTGTCCCACTGCCATACTCACACCATTCACCCTCTCACTCTCACACCATTCACACTGTCACATCATTCATACTCTCACTCCATTCACACTCTCACTCCATTCACACTCACACCATTCACACTCAAATCATTCACATTGTCACCCTCATCCTCACACCATTCACACTCTCACTCTCACACCATTCACACTCTCACTCTCATAATCACACCATTCACACAATTCACACTGTCACACTCACAATTTGCACTCACTCTCACACCATTCACACTGTCACACCATTCACACTCTCACTCTCACACTCATACCATTCACACTGTCACCCTGACACCATTCACATTGTCACACTGCTATTCACACTGTCACACCGTCACACTGTCACACCATCACACTCACAACATTCACACTGCCACACTGTCACACTCATATCATTCACACTGTCACACTCACACCATTCATGCTGTCACACACACCATTCATGCTGTCACACACCATTCATGCTGTCACACTCACATGATTCACACAATTCATGTTATCACACTGTCACAGTCACACAATTCACACTGTCACACTAACACCATTCACACTTTCACACTCACACTGTCACACTCACATCATTCATAGTCTCATTCTCATGCCATTCACACTCACACACCATTCACACTCTCACTCTCATACTCACACAATTCACACTCTCACTGTCATGCTCACAGCATTCACACTGTCACAGTCACTCTGACACAATTCAAACGTCATTCTGTCACACCGTCACACTGTCACACCATACACACTGCCACACTCACACTCACAGCATTCACACTCTCACACTCACACCATTCACACTGTCGCACTTACACAGCATTCACACACTCACACCATGCACACTCTCACACCATTCACACACTCTCTCTCACTCTCATACTCACAACATTCACACTCACAACATTCCTACTGTCACACATGCAATGTTACACTCACACCATTCACAGACTCACTCTCGCACTCACAACATTCAGATTGTCACACTCACACTGTTACACTCACAATCACACCATTCACACGCTCACTCTCACTCTCAGGAGAGGTGGCTTTAACCCCTCACACACTCCTGTATCGAAGGAGGTGGCTTTAACGCCTCTCACCCTACTGTATCTGGCGAGGTTGGATTACCCCGCTCACGCTCCTGTATCTGGAGACGTCGCTTTAAACCTCTCACACACTACTGTATCTGGAGAGGTCCCATAAAACCCTGTCACACTCCTATATCTGGAGAGGCACTTTAACCCCGCTCACACTCCTCTATCTGCAGAGGTCGTGCTAACCCCTCACATACTCCTGTATCGGGAGAAATTGCATTAACCCCTCACACACTCCTGAATCTGGAGAGGTCGCTTTAACCACTCACATGCTCTCGCTTAAAACCCTCACACACTCCTTTATATGGAGAGGTCGCTTTAACCCCTCACACACTCCTGTATCTGGAGTGGTCGCTTTAACACCTCACACACTCCTGTATCTGGAGAGGTCGATTTAAACCCTCACACACTCCTGTGTCTGGAGAGGTCACTTTGCCTCTCTCACACGCCTGTATCTGGTGAGGTCGCATTAAACCCTCACACAATCCTGTATCTGGAGAGGCTGATTTAACCGCAAACAAACGATTGTATCTGGAGAGAACGCTTTAACCCCTCTCACACTCCTCTATCTGCAGTGGACGTGCTAACCCCTCTCACGCTCCTGTATTTGGAGAGTCGCTTTAACCCCTCACACACTCCTGTATCAGGAGAAGTCGATTTAAAACCTCACATACTCCTGTGTCTGGAGAGGCTGCTTTAAGCCCACACAGACTTCTGAATCTGTAGAGTCCACTTTATCCCCTCTCATAGCCTATATCTGGAGAATTCGCTTTAAACGCTTACACACTCCTGTGTCTGGAGAAGCCACTTTGCCTCTCTCACACTTCTGTATCTGGAGAGGACGCTTTAACACCTCACACACTCCTGTATCTGGAGAGCACTCTTGAAGCCCTCTTACACTCCTGTATCTGGAGAGGTCGATTTAACCCCTCAAATGCTCGTGTATCTGGAGAGGCCGATTTAACCCCTAACAAACTACTGTATCTGGAGAGGTTGCTTTAAACCCTCTCACACTCCTCTATCTGCAGTGGACGTGCTAAACCATCACGCACTCCTGTATCAGGAGAAATCGATTTAAACCCTCACACACTCATGTATTTGGAGAGGCCGTTTTAAAGCCTCTCACACTCCTGTGTCTGGAGAGGCTGCTTTAAACCCACTGACACTCCTGTGTCCGGAGAGGTCGCTTTAAGCCCTCATACACCTCTGAATCTCACAGTCTATATCTGGAGAGGTCGCTTTAGCCACTCACGCACTCCTTTTTCTGGAGAATTCACTTTAAAGCCTCACACACTCCTGTATCTGGAGAAGTTGCTGTAACACCTCACACGGTTCTGTATTTGGAAAGGACGCTTTAAAACCTCACAGAATCCTGTGTCTGGAGAGGCCAATTTGCCTCTTTCACACTCCTGGATCTGGAGAGGTCACTTGAACCCATCACACAATCCTGTATCTGGAGAGGTCACTTTGCCTCTTTCACACTCCTGTATCTGTAGAGGTCGCTTTAAACCCTCGCACACTCCTGTATCTGGAGAAGTCGATTTAACACCTCACACAATCCTGAATCTGGAGAGGTCACTTTATCCCCTCTCACAGCCTATATCTGGAGAGGTCGCTTTAGCCACTCACACACTCCTGAATCTGGAGAATTCGCTTTAACCCCTCACACACTCCTGTATCAGGAGAAGTCTCTATAACACCTCACACCGTTCTGTATTTGGAGAGGATGCTTTAAAGCCTCACACACTCCTGTATCTGGAGAGGTCGTACTAACCCATCACACATTCCTGTATCTGGAGAAGTCCCTTTAACGCCTCACACACTCCTGTATCTGGAGAGGTTGCTTTAACCCCTCACATGCTTCTGTATTTGGAGAGGACGCTTTAAAGCCTCACACACTCCTGTGTCTGGAGAGGCCAAATTGCCTCTCACATACTCCTGTATCTGGAGAGGTTGCTTTAACCCCTCACACACTCCTGTATCTGGAGAGGTCGCTTTAACACCTCACACACTCCTGTATCTGGAGAGTACGCTTGAAGCCCTCTCACACTCCTGTATCTGGAGAGGTCAATTTAACCACTCACACACTCCTATATCTGGAGAGGTCTATAAGACCATAAGACATAGGAGCAGAAATTAGGCCATTCGGCCCATCGAATCTGCTCCTCCATTCAATCATGGCTGATAAGTTTCTCAACCCCATTCTCCCGCCTTCTCCCCGTAACCTTTGATCCGCTTACCAATCAAGAATCTATCTATCTCAGTTTTAAATACACTCAATGACCTGGCCTCCACAGCCTTCTGTGGCAACGAATTCCATAGATTCGCCACTCTCTGGCTAAAGAAGTTTCTCCTCATCTCTGTTCTACAAGGTCTTCCCTTTATTCTGAGGCTGTGCCCTCGGGTCCTAGTCTCTCCTACTAATGGAAACATCTTCCCCACGTCCACTCTATCCAGGCCTTTCAGTATTCTGTAAGTTTCAGTCAGATCCCCCCTCATCCTTCTAAACTTCATCGAGTATAGACCCAGAGTCCTCAACGTTCCTCATATGTTAAGCCTTTCATTCCTGGGATCATTCTCGTGAACCTCCTCTCCAGGGCCAGCACATCCTTCCTGAGATACAGGGCCCAAAATTGCTCACAATATTCTAAATATGGTCTGACCAGAGCCTTATAAAGCCTCAGCAGCACATCCCTGCTTTTATATTCTAGTCCTCTCGAAATAAATGCCAACATTGCAACCATAAGAGAATCCTGGACTAGAACTCACAAGTCCCTTTGCAATCCAGATTTCAGAATTCTCTCCCCATTTAGAAAATAGTCTATGCCTCTATTCTGCCTAACAAAGTGCATGACCACACATTTCCCCACGTTGCATTCCATCTGCCACTTCTTTGCCCATTCTCCTAACCTGTCCAAATCCTTCTATCAATTTAACCCCTCACACACACCTGTATTTGGAGAGGCATATTTAAACCCTAACAAACTACTGTATCTGGAGAGAACGCTTTAACCTATCTCAAACTACTGTATTTGAAGAGGTCGCTTTAAACCCTCTCACACTCCTCTATCTGCAGAGGTCGTGCTAACCCATCACACACTCCTGAATCTGGAGATGTCGCTTTAACCCCTCTCACACTCCTGTATCTGGAGAGGTCGCTTTAACCCCTCACACACTCCTGTATCTGGAGAGGTCGCATTAATCCCTCACACACTCCTGTATCTGGAGAGGTCACTTTAATCCCTCACACACTCCTGTATCTGGAGAGGTCACTTTAATCCCTCACATGCTCCTGTATTTGGAGAGAACGCTTTAAACCCTCACACACTCCTTTATCTGGAGGGGCTGCTTTAACACCTAACAAAGTACTGTATCTGGAGTGAACGCATTAACCCCTCACACACTCCTGTATCTTGAGAAGCCGCTTTAACTTCTCACACACTCCTGTATCTGGAGAGGTCACTTTAACAACTATCACACTCCTGTATCTGAAGAGGTCGCTTTAACCCCTCACACGCTACTGTGTCTGGAGAGGTTGCTTTAACCCCTCCCACGCTTCTGTATTTGGAGAGAACGCTTTAACCCCTCACACACTCCTGTATCAGGAGAAGTCGCTTTAACCCCTCACACAATGCTGAATCTGGAGGGGCTGATTTAACCCCTAACAAACTACTGTATCTGCAGAGAATGCTTTAACCACTCTCAAACTCCTGTATATGGAGAGGTCGATTTAAACCGTCTCACACTCCTCTATCTGCAGAGGTCGCGCTAACCCATCACACACTCCTGTATCTGGAAAGGTTGTTTTAACCCCTCACACAATCCTGTGTCCGGAGAGGTCGCTTTAACCCTTCACACACTCCTGAATCTGGAGAGCCAACTTTATCCCCTCTCACAGCCTATACCTGGAGAGGTCGATTTAAACGCTCACACACTCCTTTTTCTGGAGAATTCGCTTTAACACCTCACACACTCCTGTATCTGGAGAGGTCGCTTTAACCCCTCACACACTCCTGTATCTGGATAGGTCACTTTAATACCTCAGACACTTCTGTATTTGGAGAGGACGCTTTGAAGCCTCAGACACTGCTGTATTCGAGAGAGGTCACTTTAACACCTCAGACGCTTCTGTATTTGGAGAGGACGCTTTAAAGCCTCACACACTCCTGTGTCTGGAGAGGCCACATTGCTTCTCTCACACTCCTGTATCTGGAGAGGTCACTTTGCCTCTCTCAGACTCCTGTATTTGGAGAGGTCGCTTAAACAACTCACACACTCCTGTATCTGGAGATGCTGATTTAACCCCTAACAAACTCCTGTATCTGGGGAGAACGCTTTTACCCTCTCAAACTACTATATCTGGGGAGGTCGCTTTAAACCCTCTCACACTCCTCTATCAGCAGAGGTCATGCTAACCCATCACACACTCCTGTATCTGGAGAGGCCGCTTGAAAGCCTCACACACTCCTGAATCTGGAGAATTCGCTATAACACCTCACACGGTTCTGTATTTGGAGAGGATGCTTTAAAGCCTCACACACTCCTGTATCTGGAGAAGTCGCTTTAACCTCTCATACACAACTGTACCCTGTGAGACCGCTTTAACACCTATCACACTCCTGTATCTGCAGAGGTCACTTTAAAAACTCACATACTCTTGTATTTGGAGAGGCCGTTTTAGCCAATCTCATACTCCTGTATCTGGAAAGGTCGTTTTAACCCCTCACATAATCCTGTATCTGGAGAGGCCGCTTTAACACCGCTCACACTCCTGTATCTGAACAGTTCACTTTATCCCGTCCTACAGTCTATATCTGGAGAGGTCACTTTGCCTCTCTCAGACTCCTGTATCTGGAGAGGTCGCTTAAACAACTCACACACTCCTGTATCTGGAGAGGTCGCTTAAACAACTCACACACTCCTGTATCTGGAGATGCTGATTTAACCCCTAACAAACTCCTATATCTGGAGAGAACGCTTTTACCACTCTCAAACTACTGTATCTGGGGAGGTCGCTTTAAACCCTCTCACACTCCTCTATCTGCAGAGGTCATGCTAACCCATCACACACTCCTGTATCTGGAGATGTCGCTTTAACCCCTCTCACACTCCTGTATCTGGAGAGGCCGCTTGAAAGCTTCACACACTCCTGAATCGGGAGAGGCTGCTTTAAATCCCTCTCACAATCCTGTATCTGGAGAGGTCGTTTTAAACCCTCACATAATCCTGTATATGGAAAGGCCGCTTTAACACCGCTCACACTCCTGTATCTGAACAGTTCGATTTATCCCCTCTCACAGCCTATACCTGGAGAGGTCGCTTTAGTCACTCACACACTCCTTTTTCTGTAGAATTCGCTTTAAACCCTCACACACTCCTGTGTCTGGAGAGGCCACTTTGCCTCTCTCACACTCCTGTATCTGGAGGGGTCGCTTGAAACGCTCTCACACTCCTGTATCTGGAGAGGCTGATTTAACCCCTAAAAAACTACTGTATCTGGAGAGAACGCTTTAACCGTTCTCAAACTACTGTATCTGGAGAGGTCGCTTTAAACCCTCTCACACTCCTCTTTCTGCAGAGGTCGTGCTAACCTGTCACACACTCCTGTATCTGGAGAAGTCGCTTTAACCCCTCACACTCCTGTATCTGGACAGGTCGTTTTAACCCCTCACGCAATCCTTTATCTGGAGAGGTCGCTTTAACCCCTCACACACTCCTGAATCTGGAGAGCTAACTTTATCCCCTCTCACAGCCTATACCTGGAGACGTCGATTTAAACACTCACACACTGCTTTTTCAGGAGATTTCGCTTTAACACCTCACACTCCTGTATCAGGTGAGGTCGCTTTAACCCCTCACACATTCCTGTATCTGAAGAGGTCGCTTTAACCCCTCACACACTCCTGTAACTGGAGAGGTCGCTTTAATCCCTCATACACTCCTGTATTCTGGAGAGGTCGCTTTAACACCTCACACGCTTCTGTATTTGGAGAGGACGCCTTCAAGCCTCAAACACTCCTGAGTCTGGAGAGGCCACTTTGCCTCACACACACTCCTGTATCTTGTGAGGTCGCTTTAAACCCTCACACACTCCTGTGTCTGGAGAGGTCACTTTGCCTCTCTCACACTCCGGTATCTCGAGAGGTCGCTTTAACACCTCACACACTCCTGTATCTGGAGAGAATGCTTTAACACCTCACACACTCCTGTATCTGGAGAGAATGCTTTAACCCCTCACACACTCCTGTATCTGGAGAGAATGCTTTAACCCCTCACACACTCCTGTATCTGGAGAGAATGCTTTAACCACTCTCAAACTACTGTATCTGGAGAGGTCGATTTAACCCCTCACACACTCCCCTATCTGGAGAGGCTGTTTTAAACCTAACAAACTACTGTATCTGGAGAGAATGCTTTAACCACTCTCAAACTACTGTATCTGGAGAGAATGCCTTAACCACTCTCAAACTACTGTATCTGGAGAGAATGCCTTAACCACTCTCAAACTACTGTATCTGGAGAGGTCGCTTTAAACCCTCTCACACACCTGTTTCAGGAGAAGTCGTTTTAACCACTCAGACACTCCTGTATCTGGAGAGGCCGATTTAACAACATTCACACTCCTGTATCGGAACAGGTCGCTTTAACCCCTCTCACGCTTTTGTATCTGGAGAGATCACTTTAATCCCTCACATAGTCCTGCATCTGGAGAGGTCGCTTTAACCCTTCACACACTCCTATATCTGGAGATGTCGCTTTAACACCTCACACACTCTTGTATCTGGAGAGCACCCTTGAAGCCCTCTCACAATCCTGTGTCCGGAGAGGTCGCTTTAACCCCTCACACATTCCTGAATCTGGAGAGCCAACTTTATCCCCTCTCACAGCCTATACCTGGAGAGGTCGCTTTAATCACACACTCCTTTTTCTGGAGAATTCACTTTAACCCCTCACACACTCCTGTATCAGGAGAGGTCGCTTTAACCCCTCGTACATTCCTGTATCTGGAGAGGCCGCTTTAACCCCTCACACACTCCTGTATCTGGAGATTACGCTTTAACAACTCTCACACTCCTGCATCTGGAAAGGTCGCTTTAAACCCTCTCACACTGCTCTATCTGCAGAGGTCACGTTAACCCCTCACTCACTCCTGTATAGGGAGAGGTTGCCTTAACCCTTCCCACAGTACTCGATCTGGAATGTTCGTTTTAAACCCTCACACAGTGCTGTTTCGGAGAGGTCGATTTAAACCCTCACATACTCCGGTATCTGGAAAGACCGCTTTAACCCCTCTCACACTCCTGTATCTGGAGATGTTGCTTTAACCCCTCACACACTCCTGTATCTGGAGATGTTGCTTTAACCCCTCTCACACTCCTGTATCTGGAGATGTTGCTTTAACCCCTCGCACACTCCTGTATCTGGAGAGACCCCTTTAACTACTCTCACACTCCTGTATCTGGAGAGATCGCTTTAACCCCTCACACACTCCTGTATCTGGAGATGTTGCTTTAACCCCTCACACACTCCTGTATCTGGAGATGTTGCTTTAACCCCTCACACACTCCTGTATCTGGAGATGTTGCTTTAACCACTCACACACTCCTGTATCTGGAGATGTCGCTTTAACCCCTCACACACTCCTGTATCTGGAGATGTTGCTTTAACCACTCACACACTCCTGTATCTGGAGATGTCGCTTTAACCCCTCACACACTCCTGTATCTGGAGATGTTGCTTTAACCCCTCACACACTCCTGTATCTGGAGATGTTGCTTTAACCCCTCACACACTCCTGTATCAGGAGAGATCCCTTTAACCAGTCTCACGCTCCTGTATCTGGAGAGGTCGCTTTAACCCCTCACACACTCCTGTATCTGGAGATGTTGATTTAACCCCTCACACACTCCTGTGTCAGGAGAGATCCCTTTAACCACTATCACACTTCTGTATCTGGAGAAGTCGCTTTAACCCCTCGCACACACCTTTATCTGGAGAGGTCGCTTTAACGGCTCGCACACTCCTGTATCAAGAGATGTCACTTTAACCCCTCACACACTCCTGAATCTGGAGAGACCGTTTTTATCCCATTTCACACTACTCCATCTGGAGTGGCCGCTTCATCCCCTCACACACTCCTGTATCTAGAAATGTCACATTTACCTCTCTCACACTCCTGTACCTGGATAGTCCGTTTTAACTCATCACACACTCCTCTATCTGGAGAGGCCGCATTAACCCCTCACAAACTCCTGTATCTGGAGAGTTTGCTTTAACCCCTGTCACACTCCTGTATCTGGAGAGATCGCTTTAACCCCTCACGCACTACTGTATCTGGAGAGGTCGCTATAACGCCACACATACTATGGTATCTGGAGATGTCGCTTTAACCCCTAACACACTCCTGCACCTGGAGAGTTCGCTTTAACCCCTCACACACTACTGTATCTGGAGATGTCGCTTTAACCCCTCACACACTCCTGTATCTGGAGTGTCCGTTTTAACCCCTCACACACTCCTGTATCTGGAGAGATCGCTTTAACCCCTCTCACACTTCTGTATCTGGAGAGGCCATTGTAAAACCTCACACACTCCTGTATCAGCTGCGGTCGCTTTAATCCTTCACACATTCCAGTATCAGGAGAGATCGCTTTAAGCCCTCACACACTCCTGTATCAGGAGAGATCGCTTTAAACCCTCTCTCACTCCTGTATCTGGAGAGGCCGCTTTAACCCATCACACACTCCTGTATCTGGAATATTCGCTTTAACCCCTCTGAGACTCTTGTATCTGGAGAGGTTACTTTAAACCCTCACACACTCCTGTATCAGCTGCGGTCGTTTTAATCCTTCACACAATCCAGTATCTGGAGAGGCCGCTTTAACCCCTCACACACTCCTGTATCTGGAGAGCACGTGTGAAGCCCTCTCACACTCCTGTATCTGGAGAAGTTGTTTTAGCCCCTCGCATGCTCCTATATCTGGAGATTACGCTTTTACACCGCTCACACTCCAGTATCTGGAGAGGTCGCTTTAAACCCTCTCACACTGCTCTATCTGCAGAGGTCATGTTAACCCCTCACTCACTCCTGTATTGGGAGAGGTTGCCTTAACCCCTCCCACAGTACTCGATCTGGAATGTTCATTTTAAACCATCACACAGTGCTGTTTCGGAGAGGTCGCTTTAAACCCTCACACAATCCGGTATCTGGAAAGGCCGCATTAACTCTTCTCACAGCCTATATCTGGAGAGGTCGCTTTAAACCCTCACTCACTCCTGTATCTGGAGAGACCCCTTTAACACCTCTCACACACCTGTATCTGGAGAGGTCCCTTTAACCCCTCACACTCCTATATCTGGAGTGGTCGCTTTAACACCTCACATGCTCCTGTGCCTAGATATGCCGCTTAAAACGCTCTCACACTTCTGTATCGGGAGATTTCCCTTTGCCAATCACACACTCCTGTATCTGGAGAGGTCGGTTTAACCCCACACACACTCCTGTATCTGGAGAAGTCGGTTTAACCCCACACACACTCCTGTATCTGGAGAGGTCGCTTTAACCACTCTCAAACTCCTGTATCTGGAGTGTCCGCCTTAGCTCCTCTTACGCTCTTGTATCTGGAAAGATCACTTTAAACCCTCACACACTCCTGTATCTGGAGAGTTCGCTTTAACCCCTCACACACTCCTGAATCTGGAGAGGTCGCATTAACCCCTCACACACTCCTGCATCTGGAAAGTTCGCTTTAAACCCTCTCACACTCCGCTACTTGCAGACGTCGCATTAACCCCTCGCTCACTCCTGTATTGGGAGCGGTTGCCTTAACCCCTCCCACAGTACTCTATCTGGAATGTTCATTTTAACCCCTCACACAGTGCTGTTTCGGAGAGGTCGCTTTAAACCCTCACACACTCCAGTATCTGGAGAGACCACTTTAACCCCTCTCACACTCCTGTATCTGGAGAGGTCCCTTTAAACCCTCACACTCCTATATCTGTAGTGGTCGCTTTAACACCTCACACACTCCTGTATCTGGAGAGGTCGCTTTAACCACTAACAGACTCTTGTATCTAGAGAAGTCGCTTTAACACCTCACACACTCCTGTATCTGGAGAGGTCACATTAACCTCTCGCACACTCCTGTATCTGGAGAGGTTGCTTTAGCCCCTCAAACACTCCTGTACCTGGAAATATCACTTTAACCTCTCGCACACTCCTGTATCTGGAGATGCCGCTTTAACCCCTCACACACTCCTGTTCCTGGATAGTCCGTTTTAACTCGTCACACACTCCTCTACCTGGAGAGGTCGCTTTAAACCCTCACAAACTTCTGTATCTGGAAAGGTCGCTTAAACAACTCTCACACTCCTGTATCTGGAGAGATCGCTTTAACCCCTCACACACTCCTGTATCTGGAGATGTTGCTTTAACCCCTCACACACTCCTGTATCTTGAGAGATCGCTTTAACCCCTCACACACTCCTGTATCTGGAGATGTTGCTTTAACCCCTCACACACTCCTGTATCTGGAGAGATCGCTTTAACCCCTCACACACTCCTGTATCTGGAGATGTCGCTTTAACCACTCACACACTCCTGTATCTGGAGAGATCCCTTTAACCACTATCACACTTCTGTATCTGGAGAAGTCGCTTTAACCCCTCGCACACACCTTTATCTGGAGAGGTCGCTTTAACGGCTCGCACACTCCTGTATCTGGAGAGGTCGCTTTAACCCCTCATACACTCCTGAATCTGGAGAGTCCGTTTTTATCCCATTTCACACTACTCCATCTGGAGAGGCCGCTTCATCCCCTCGCACACTCCTGTATCTGGAGAGGTCGTATTAACCCCTCACACACTCCTGTACCTGGATAGTCCGTTTTAACTCATCACACACTCCTCTACCTGGAGAGGCCGCATTAACCCCTCACAAACTCCTGTATCTGGAGAGATCGCTTTAACCCCTCACGCACTACTGTATCTGGAGATGTTGCTTTAACACCTCACACACTCCTGTATCTGGAGAGGTCGCTATAACGCCACGCATACTATGGTATCTGGAGATGTCGCTTTAACCCCTAACACACTCCTGCACCTGGAGAGTTCGCTTTAACCCCTCACACACTACTGTATCTGGAGATGTCGCTTTAATCCCCTCACACACTCCTGTATCTGGAGTGTCCGTTTTAACCCCTCACACACTCCTGTATCTGGAGAGATCGCTTTAACCCCTCTCACACTTCTGTATCTGGAGAGGCCATTGTAAAACCTCACACACTCCTGTATCAGCTGCGGTCGCTTTAATCCTTCACACATTCCAGTATCAGGAGAGATCGCTTTAAGCCCTCTCTCACTCCTGTATCTGGAGAGGCCGCTTTAACCCCTCACACACTCCTGTATCTGGAATGTTCGCTTTAACCCCTCTGAGACTCTTGTATCTGGAGAGGTTACTTTAAACCCTTACACACTCCTGTATCAGCTGCGGTCGTTTTAATCCTTCACACAATCCTTTATCTGGAGAGGCCGCTTTAACCCCTCACACACTCCTGTGTCTGGAGAGCACGTGTGAAGCCCTCTCACACTTCTGTATCTGGAGAGCACGTGTGAAGCCCTCTCACACTCCTGTATCTGGAGAAGTTGTTTTAGCCCCTCGCATACTCCTATATCTGGAGATTACGCTTTTACACCGCTCACACTCCAGTATCTGGAGGGGTCGCTTTAAACCCTCTCACACTGCTCTATCTGCAGAGGTCATGTTAACCCCTCACTCACTCCTGTATTGGGAGAGGTTGCCTTAACCCCTCCCACAGTACTCGATCTGGAATGTTCGTTTTAAACCCTCACACAGTGCTGTTTCGGAGAGGTCGCTTTAAACCCTCACATACTCCGGTATCTGGAAAGGCCGCATTAACTCTTCTCACAGCCTATATCTGGAGAGGTCGCTTTAAACCCTCACTCACTCCTGTATCTGGAGAGACCCCTTTAACACCTCTCACGCACCTGTATCTGGAGAGGTCCCTTTAACCCCTCACACTCCTATATCTGGAGTGGTCGCTTTAACACCTCACATGCTCCTGTGCCTAGATATGCCGCTTAAAACGCTCTCACACTTCTGTATCGGGAGATTTCCCTTTGCCAATCACACACTCTTGTATCTGGAGAGGTCGGTTTAACCCCACACACACTCCTGTATCTGGAGAGGTCGCTTTAACCACTCACACACTCCTGTATCTAGAGAAGTTGCTTTAACACCTCACACACTCCTGTATCTGGAGAGGTCGCTTTAACCACTCTCAAACTCCTGTATCTGGAGTGTCTGCTTTAGCTCCTCTTACACTCTTGTATCTGGAAAGATCACTTTAAACCCTCACACACTCCTGTATTTAGAGAGTTCGCTTTAACCCCTCACACACTCCTGTATTTGGAGAGTTCGCTTTAACCCCTCACACACTCCTGAATCTGGAGAGGTCGCATTAACCCCTCACACACTCCTGCATCTGGAAAGTTCGCTTTAAACCCTCTCACACTCCGCTACTTGCAGACGTCGCATTAACCCCTCGCTCACTCCTGTATTGGGACGGTTGCCTTAACCCCTCCCACAGTACTCTATCTGGAATGTTCATTTTAACCCCTCACACAGTGCTGTTTCGGAGAGGTCGCTTTAAACCCTCACACACTCCAGTATCTGGAGAGACCGCTTTAACCCCTCTCACACTCCTGTATCTGGAGAGGTCCCTTTAAACCCTCACACTCCTATATCTGTAGTGGTCGCTTTAACACCTCACACACTCCTGTATCTGGAGAGGTTACGTTAACCCCTCACACACTCCTGTATCTGGAGTCTCCGCTTTAGCCCCTCTTACACACCCTTGTATCTGGAAAGATCACTTCAAACCCTCACACACTCCTGTATTTGGAGAGGTGGCTTTAACCCCTTACACACTAATGTATCTGGAAATGTTGCTTTAACCCCTCACACACTACTGTATCAGGAGAGATCGCTTTAACCCCTCACACACTCCTGTATCTTGAGAGACCGCTTTAAACCGTCACACACTCCTATATCTGGAAAGGCCACTTTAACCCCTCACACACTCCTGTATCTGGAGATGTCGCTTTAACCACTCACACACTCCTGTATCAGGAGAGATCGCTTTAACCCCTCACACACTCCTGTATCTTGAGAGACCGCTTTAAACCGTCACACACTCCTATATCTGGAAAGGCCACTTTAACCCCTCACACACTCCTGTATCTGGAGATGTCGCTTTAACCCCTCACACACTCCTGTATCAGGAGAGATCGCTTTAACCCCTCACACACTCCTGTATCTTGAGAGACCGCTTTAAACCGTCACACACTCCTATATCTGGAAAGGCCACTTTAACCCCTCACACACTCCTGTATCAGGAGAGTTCGCGTTAACCACTCTCACACTCCTGTATCTGGAGAGGTCGCTTTAACCCCTCACATACTCCTGTATCTAGAGAGGTCGCCTTAACCACTCACACACTCCTGTATCTGGAGAGGTCGCTTTAACCCCCCACATACTCCTGTATCTAGAGAGGTCGCCTTAACCACTCACACACTCCTGTATCTGGAGAGACACATTTAACCACTGACACCCTCCTGTATCTGGAGAGGTCGCTTTAACCACTCTCACACTCCTGTATCTGTAGAGGTTGTGTTAACCCCTCACACACTCCTGTATCTGGAAAGGTTGCTTTAACCCTTCACACACTCCTGTATCGGGAGAGGTCGCTTTAACCACTCACACACTCCTGTATCTGGAGAGGTTGCTTTAACCCATCACACAATCCTGGATCTGGAGAGGTCGCTTTAACCCCTCACACACTCCTGTATCTGGAGATGTCACTTTAACCTCTCGCACACACCTTTATCTGGAGAGGTTGCTTTAACCCCTCACACACTCCTGTATCTGGAGAGGTCGCTTTAATCCCTCGCACACACCTTTATCTGGAGAGGTCGCTTTAATCCCTCGCACACACCTTTATCTGGAGAGGTCGCTTTAACCCATCACAAAATCCCGGATCTGGAGAGGTCGCTTTCACCTCTCACACACTCCTGAATCTGGAGAGGTCACTTTAACCCCTCGCACACTCCTGAATCTGGAGAGTCTGCTTTATCCCACTTCACACTACTCCATCTGGAGAGGTCGCTTTCACCCCTCACACACTCCTGTATCTGGAAATGTCACTTTAACCTCTCACACGCTCCTGTATCTGGAGAGGTCGCTTTCACCCCTCACACACTCCTGTATCTGGAGAGATACCTTTAACCCCTCACACGCTCCTGTATCTGGAGAGGTCGCTTTCACTCCTCACACACTCCTGTATCTGGAGAGATACCTTTAACCCCTCACACACTACTGTATCTGGAGATGTCGCTTTAACCCCTCACACACTCTTGTATCTGGAGATGTCGCTTTAACCCCTCACACACTCCTGTGTCAAGAGAGATCGCTTTAAGCCCTCACACACTCCTGTATCAGGAGAGGTCGCTTTAACCCCTCACACACTCCTGTATCAGGAGAGATCGCTTTGACCCCTCACACACTCCTGTATCAGGAGAGGTTGCTTTAACCCCTCACACACTCCTGTATCTGGAAAGGCCACTTTAACCCCTCACACACTCCTGTATCAGGAGATGCCGCTTTAACCCCTCACACACTCCTGTTCCTGGATAGTCCGTTTTAACTCGTCACACACTCCTCTACCTGGAGAGGTCGCTTTAAACCCTCACAAACTTCTGTATCTGGAAAGGTCGCTTAAACAACTCTCACACTCCTGTATCTGGAGAGATCGCTTTAACCCCTCACACACTCCTGTATCTGGAGATGTTGCTTTAACCCCTCACACACTCCTGTATCTTGAGAGATCGCTTTAACCCCTCACACACTCCTGTATCTGGAGATGTTGCTTTAACCCCTCACACACTCCTGTATCTGGAGAGATCGCTTTAACCCCTCACACACTCCTGTATCTGGAGATGTCGCTTTAACCACTCACACACTCCTGTATCTGGAGAGATCCCTTTAACCACTATCACACTTCTGTATCTGGAGAAGTCGCTTTAACCCCTCGCACACACCTTTATCTGGAGAGGTCGCTTTAACGGCTCGCACACTCCTGTATCTGGAGAGGTCGCTTTAACCCCTCATACACTCCTGAATCTGGAGAGTCCGTTTTTATCCCATTTCACACTACTCCATCTGGAGAGGCCGCTTCATCCCCTCGCACACTCCTGTATCTGGAGAGGTCGTATTAACCCCTCACACACTCCTGTACCTGGATAGTCCGTTTTAACTCATCACACACTCCTCTACCTGGAGAGGCCGCATTAACCCCTCACAAACTCCTGTATCTGGAGAGATCGCTTTAACCCCTCACGCACTACTGTATCTGGAGATGTTGCTTTAACACCTCACACACTCCTGTATCTGGAGAGGTCGCTATAACGCCACGCATACTATGGTATCTGGAGATGTCGCTTTAACCCCTAACACACTCCTGCACCTGGAGAGTTCGCTTTAACCCCTCACACACTACTGTATCTGGAGATGTCGCTTTAATCCCCTCACACACTCCTGTATCTGGAGTGTCCGTTTTAACCCCTCACACACTCCTGTATCTGGAGAGATCGCTTTAACCCCTCTCACACTTCTGTATCTGGAGAGGCCATTGTAAAACCTCACACACTCCTGTATCAGCTGCGGTCGCTTTAATCCTTCACACATTCCAGTATCAGGAGAGATCGCTTTAAGCCCTCTCTCACTCCTGTATCTGGAGAGGCCGCTTTAACCCCTCACACACTCCTGTATCTGGAATGTTCGCTTTAACCCCTCTGAGACTCTTGTATCTGGAGAGGTTACTTTAAACCCTTACACACTCCTGTATCAGCTGCGGTCGTTTTAATCCTTCACACAATCCTTTATCTGGAGAGGCCGCTTTAACCCCTCACACACTCCTGTGTCTGGAGAGCACGTGTGAAGCCCTCTCACACTTCTGTATCTGGAGAGCACGTGTGAAGCCCTCTCACACTCCTGTATCTGGAGAAGTTGTTTTAGCCCCTCGCATACTCCTATATCTGGAGATTACGCTTTTACACCGCTCACACTCCAGTATCTGGAGGGGTCGCTTTAAACCCTCTCACACTGCTCTATCTGCAGAGGTCATGTTAACCCCTCACTCACTCCTGTATTGGGAGAGGTTGCCTTAACCCCTCCCACAGTACTCGATCTGGAATGTTCGTTTTAAACCCTCACACAGTGCTGTTTCGGAGAGGTCGCTTTAAACCCTCACATACTCCGGTATCTGGAAAGGCCGCATTAACTCTTCTCACAGCCTATATCTGGAGAGGTCGCTTTAAACCCTCACTCACTCCTGTATCTGGAGAGACCCCTTTAACACCTCTCACGCACCTGTATCTGGAGAGGTCCCTTTAACCCCTCACACTCCTATATCTGGAGTGGTCGCTTTAACACCTCACATGCTCCTGTGCCTAGATATGCCGCTTAAAACGCTCTCACACTTCTGTATCGGGAGATTTCCCTTTGCCAATCACACACTCTTGTATCTGGAGAGGTCGGTTTAACCCCACACACACTCCTGTATCTGGAGAGGTCGCTTTAACCACTCACACACTCCTGTATCTAGAGAAGTTGCTTTAACACCTCACACACTCCTGTATCTGGAGAGGTCGCTTTAACCACTCTCAAACTCCTGTATCTGGAGTGTCTGCTTTAGCTCCTCTTACACTCTTGTATCTGGAAAGATCACTTTAAACCCTCACACACTCCTGTATTTAGAGAGTTCGCTTTAACCCCTCACACACTCCTGTATTTGGAGAGTTCGCTTTAACCCCTCACACACTCCTGAATCTGGAGAGGTCGCATTAACCCCTCACACACTCCTGCATCTGGAAAGTTCGCTTTAAACCCTCTCACACTCCGCTACTTGCAGACGTCGCATTAACCCCTCGCTCACTCCTGTATTGGGACGGTTGCCTTAACCCCTCCCACAGTACTCTATCTGGAATGTTCATTTTAACCCCTCACACAGTGCTGTTTCGGAGAGGTCGCTTTAAACCCTCACACACTCCAGTATCTGGAGAGACCGCTTTAACCCCTCTCACACTCCTGTATCTGGAGAGGTCCCTTTAAACCCTCACACTCCTATATCTGTAGTGGTCGCTTTAACACCTCACACACTCCTGTATCTGGAGAGGTTACGTTAACCCCTCACACACTCCTGTATCTGGAGTCTCCGCTTTAGCCCCTCTTACACACCCTTGTATCTGGAAAGATCACTTCAAACCCTCACACACTCCTGTATTTGGAGAGGTGGCTTTAACCCCTTACACACTAATGTATCTGGAAATGTTGCTTTAACCCCTCACACACTACTGTATCAGGAGAGATCGCTTTAACCCCTCACACACTCCTGTATCTTGAGAGACCGCTTTAAACCGTCACACACTCCTATATCTGGAAAGGCCACTTTAACCCCTCACACACTCCTGTATCTGGAGATGTCGCTTTAACCACTCACACACTCCTGTATCAGGAGAGATCGCTTTAACCCCTCACACACTCCTGTATCTTGAGAGACCGCTTTAAACCGTCACACACTCCTATATCTGGAAAGGCCACTTTAACCCCTCACACACTCCTGTATCTGGAGATGTCGCTTTAACCCCTCACACACTCCTGTATCAGGAGAGATCGCTTTAACCCCTCACACACTCCTGTATCTTGAGAGACCGCTTTAAACCGTCACACACTCCTATATCTGGAAAGGCCACTTTAACCCCTCACACACTCCTGTATCTGGAGAGTTCACGTTAACCACTCTCACACTCCTGTATCTGGAGAGGTCGCTTTAACCCCTCACATACTCCTGTATCTAGAGAGGTCGCCTTAACCACTCACACACTCCTGTATCTGGAGAGGTCGCTTTAACCCCCCACATACTCCTGTATCTAGAGAGGTCGCCTTAACCACTCACACACTCCTGTATCTGGAGAGACACATTTAACCACTGACACCCTCCTGTATCTGGAGAGGTCGCTTTAACCACTCTCACACTCCTGTATCTGTAGAGGTTGTGTTAACCCCTCACACACTCCTGTATCTGGAAAGGTTGCTTTAACCCTTCACACACTCCTGTATCGGGAGAGGTCGCTTTAACCACTCACACACTCCTGTATCTGGAGAGGTTGCTTTAACCCATCACACAATCCTGGATCTGGAGAGGTCGCTTTAACCCCTCACACACTCCTGTATCTGGAGATGTCACTTTAACCTCTCGCACACACCTTTATCTGGAGAGGTTGCTTTAACCCCTCACACACTCCTGTATCTGGAGAGGTCGCTTTAATCCCTCGCACACACCTTTATCTGGAGAGGTCGCTTTAATCCCTCGCACACACCTTTATCTGGAGAGGTCGCTTTAACCCATCACAAAATCCCGGATCTGGAGAGGTCGCTTTCACCTCTCACACACTCCTGAATCTGGAGAGGTCACTTTAACCCCTCGCACACTCCTGAATCTGGAGAGTCTGCTTTATCCCACTTCACACTACTCCATCTGGAGAGGTCGCTTTCACCCCTCACACACTCCTGTATCTGGAAATGTCACTTTAACCTCTCACACGCTCCTGTATCTGGAGAGGTCGCTTTCACCCCTCACACACTCCTGTATCTGGAGAGATACCTTTAACCCCTCACACGCTCCTGTATCTGGAGAGGTCGCTTTCACTCCTCACACACTCCTGTATCTGGAGAGATACCTTTAACCCCTCACACACTACTGTATCTGGAGATGTCGCTTTAACCCCTCACACACTCTTGTATCTGGAGATGTCGCTTTAACCCCTCACACACTCCTGTGTCAAGAGAGATCGCTTTAAGCCCTCACACACTCCTGTATCTGGAGATGTCGCTTTAACCCCTCACACACTCCTGTATCAAGAGAGATCGCTTTAACCCCTCACACACTCCTGTATCTGGAGATGGCGCTTTAACCCCTCACACACTCCTGCATCTGGAGAGTACGCTTGAAGCCCTCTCACACTCCTGTATCTGGAGAGGTCGCTTTAACCCCTCGCACACTCCTTTATCTGGAGAGGTCGCTTTAACCCATCACAAAATCCTGGATCTGGAGAGGTCGCTTTCACCCCTCACACACTCCTTTATCTGGAGAGTTCGCTTTAACCCCTCACACACTCTTGAATCTGGAGAGTCCGCTTTATCCCATTTCACACTACTCGATCTGGAGAGGCCGCTTTCACCCCTCATATACTCCTGTATCTGGAGAGGTCACTTTAACCCCTCACACACTCCTGTATCTGGAGAGGTCGCTTTCACCCCTCACACACTCCTGTATCTGGAGATGACGCTTTAACCCCTCACACACTCCTGTATCTGGAAAGGCCACTTTAAACCCTCACACACTCCAGTATCTGGAGAGATACCTTTAACCCCTCACACACTCCTGTATGTGGAGAGGTCGCTTTAACCCCCCACATACTCCTGTATCCGGAGAGGTCGCCTTAACCACTCACACACTCCTGTATGTGGAGAGACACATTTAACCACTGACACCCTCCTGTATCTGTAGAGGTTGTGTTAACCCCTCACACACTCCTGTATCTGGAAAGGTTGCTTTAACCCCTCACACACTTCTGTATCTGGAGATGACGCTTTAACCCCTCACATACTCCTGTATATGGAAAGGCCACTTTAACCCCTCACACACTCCTGTATCTGGAGAGTTCATGTTAACCACTCTCACACTCCTGTATCTGGAGAGGTCGCTTTAACCCCTCACACACTCCTGTATCTGGAGAGGTCGCTTTAACCCCCCACATACTCCTGTATGTGGAGAGACACATTTAACCACTGACACACTCCTGTATCTGTAGAGGTTGTGTTAACCCCTCACACACTCCTGTATCTGGAAAGGTTGCTTTAACCCCTCACACACTCCTGTATCTGGCGAGGTCGCTTTAACCACTCACACACTCCTGTATCTGGAGAGGTTGCTTTAACCCATCACACAATCCTGGATCTGGAGAGGTCGCTTTAACCCCTCACACACTCCTGTATCAGGAGAGCTCACTTTAACCCCTCACACACTCCTGTATCTGGAGAGGTCGCTTTCACCCCTCACACGCTCCTTTATCTGGAGAGGTCACTTTAACCACTCACACACACATTTATCTGGAGAGGTTGCTTTAACTCCTCACACACTCCTGAATCTGGAGAGTCCGCTTTATCCCATTACACTACTCCATCTGGAGTGGCCGCTTCATCCCCTCACACACTCCTGTATCTGGAGATGTCACTTTAACCTCTCGCACACTCCTGTATCTGGAGAGGTTGCTTTAGCCCCTCAAACACTCCTGTACCTGGAAATATCACTTTAACCTCTCGCACACTCCTGTATCTGGAGAGGTCGCTATAACCCCTCACACACTCCTGTTCCTGGATAGTCCGTTTTAACTCGTCACACACTCCTCTACCTGGAGAGGCCACTTTAACCGCTCACAAACTTCTGTATCTGGAGAGGTCGCTTAAACACCTCACACACTCCTGTATCTGGAGAGGTCGATTTAACCCCTCACACACTCCTGTATCAGGAGAAGTCGCTCACACCGCTTACACATACTCCTATACCTGGAGAGTTCGCTTCAACCCCTCACACAGTCCTGTCTCTGTCGAGTCCGCTTTAACCCCTCACAAAATCCTGTATCTAGATAGGTCGCATTAACCCCTCACACACTCGTGTATCTTGAGAGGTGGCTTTAAGCCCTGACAAACTATTGTTTCAAGAGATTTCTCTTCAAGCCCTCTCTCACTACTGTATCATGAGAGTTCGCTTTAACCCCTCACACTCTCCTGCATCTGGAAAGCACACTGTAACCCCTCACATACGCCTGTATCTGGAGAAGTCGCTTTAACCCCTCACACATTCCTGTATCTGGAGTGGTCGCGTAAACCCCTCTTACACTCTTGTATCTGGAAAGATCACTTTAAACCCTCACACATTCCTGTATTTGGAGAGTTCGCTTTAACCCCTGTCACACTCCTGTATCTGGAGAGATCGCTTTAACCCCTCACACACTACTGTATATGGAAATGTTGCTTTAACACCTCACACACTCCTGTATCTGGAGAGGTCGCTATAAAGGCTCACACACTACTGTATCTGGAGATGTCGCTTTAACACCTCACACACTCCTGTTTCAAGAGAGATCGCTTTAAGTCCTCACACACTCCTGTATCAGGAGAGGTCGCTTTAACCCCTCACACACTCCTGTATCAGGAGAGATCGCTTTGACCCCTCACACACTCCTGTATCAGGAGAGGTTGCTTTAACCCCTCACACACTCCTGTATCTGGAAAGGCCACTTTAACCCCTCACACACTCCTGTATCAGGAGATGCCGCTTTAACCCCTCACACACTCCTGTATCTGGAAAGGTCACTTTAACCCCTCACACACTCCTGCATCTGGAGAGTACGCTTGAAGCCCTCTCACACTCCTGTATCTGGAGAGGTCATTTTAGCCACTCACACACTCCTATGTCTGGAGAGATCCTTTTAACCGCTATCACACTTCTGTATCTGGAGAGGTCGCTTTAATCCCTCGCACACACCTTTATCTGGAGAGGTCGCTTTAACCCATCACAAAATCCCGGATCTGGAGAGGTCGCTTTCACCCCTCACACACTCCTGAATCTGGAGAGGTCACTTTAACCCCTCGCACACTCCTGAATCTGGAGAGTCTGCTTTATCCCACTTCACACTACTCCATCTGGAGAGGTCGCTTTCACCTCTCACACACTCCTGTATCTGGAAATGTCACTTTAACCTCTCACACGCTCCTGTATCTGGAGAGGTCGCTTTCACCCCTCACACACTCCTGTATCTGGAGAGATACCTTTAACCCCTCACACACTCCTGTATCTGGAGAGATACCTTTAACCCCTCACACACTCCTGTATCTGGAGAGTTCACGTTAACCACTCTTACACTCCTGTATCTGGAGAGGTCGCTTTAACCCCTCACACACTGCTGTATCTGGAGAGGTCGCCTTAACCACTCACACACTCCTGTATCTGGAGAGTTCACGTTAACCACTCTTACACTCCTGTATCTGGAGAGGTCGCCTTAACCACTCACACACTCCTTTATCTGGATAGTCCGTTTTAACTCGTCACACACTCCTATACCTGGAGAGTTCGCTTTAACCCCTCACAAAATCCTGTATCTAGAGAGGTTGCATTAACTCCTCACACACTCGTTTATCTGGAGAGGCCGCTTTAAGCCCTGACAAACTATTGTTTCAAGAGATTTCTCTTCAACCCCTCTCTCACTACTGTACCATGAGAGTTCGCTTTAACCCCTCACATACGCCTGTATCTGGATTAGTCGCTTTAAACCCTCACACACTCCTGTATCTGGAGAAGTCGCTTTAATCCCTCGCACACTCCTGTATCTGAAGAAGTCGCTTTAACCACTCTCAAACTCCTGTATCTGGAGTGTCCGATTTAACCCCTCTTACACTCTTGTATCTGGAAAGATCACTTTAAACCCTCACACACTCCTGTATTTGGAGAGTTCGCTTTAACCCCTCACACACTCCTGTATCTGGAAAGGCCACTTTAACCCCTCACACACTCCTGTATCAGGAGATGCCGCTTTAACCCCTCACACGCTCCTGTATCTGGAAAGGCCACTTTAACCCCTCACACACTCCTGCATCTGGAGAGTACGCTTGAAGCCCTCTCACACTCCTGTATCTGGAGAGATCATTTTAGGCACTCACACACTCCTATATCTGGAGAGATCCCTTTAACCGCTATCACACTTCTGTATCTGGAGAGGTCGCTTTAACCCCTCGCACACACCTTTAACTGGAGAGGTCGCTTTAACCCATCACAAAATCCTGGATCTGGAGAGGTCGCTTTCACCCCTCACACACTCCTGAATCTGGAGAGGTCACTTTAACCTCTCACATGCTCCTGTATCTGGAGAGGTCGCTTTAACCCCTCGCACACACCTTTAACTGGAGAGGTCGCTTTAACCCATCACAAAATCCTGGATCTGGAGAGGTCGCTTTCACCCCTCACACACTCCTGTATCTGGAAAGGCCACTTTAAACCCTCACACACTCCTGTATCTGGAGAGATACCTTTAACCCCTCACACACTCCTGTATCTGGAGAGTTCACGTTAACCACTCTTACACTCCTGTATCTGGAGAGGTCGCTTTAACCCCTCACACACTCCTGTATCTGGAGAGGTCGCCTTAACCCCTCACACACTCCTGTATCTGGATAGTCCGTTTTAACTCGTCACACACTCCTATACCTGGAGAGTTCGCTTTAACCCCTCACAAAATCCTGTATCTAGAGAGGTTGCATTAACTCCTCACACACTCGTGTATCTGGAGAGGTCGCTTTAAGCCCTGACAAACTATTGTTTCTAGAGATTTCTCTTCAACCCCTCACTCACTACTGTACCATGAGAGTTCGCTTTAACCCCTCACATACGCCTGTATCTGGATTAGTCGCTTTAATCCCTCACACACCCCTGTATCTGGAGAAGTCGCTTTAATCCCTCACACACTCCTGTATCTGGAGAGGTCGCTTTCACCCCTCACACACTCCTGTATCTGGAGATGACGCTTTAACCCCTCACACACTCCTGTATCTGGAAAGGCCACTTTAAACCCTCACACACTCCAGTATCTGGAGAGATACCTTTAACCCCTCACACACTCCTGTATATGGAAATGTTGCTTTAACACCTCACACACTCCTGTATCTGAAGAGGTCGCTATAAAGGCTCACACACTACTGTATCTGGAGATGTCGCTTTAACCCCTCACACACTCCTGTATCAAGAGAGATCGCTTTAAGCCCTCACACACTCCTGTATCAGGAGAGGTCGCTTTAACCCCTCACACACTCCTGTATCAGGAGAGATCGCTTTAACCCCTCACACACTCCTGTATCAGGAGAGGTCGCTTTAACCCCTCACACACTCCTGTATCTGGAAAGGCCACTTTAACCCCTCACACACTCCTGTATCAGGAGATGCCGCTTTAACCCCTCACACGCTCCTGTATTTGGAAAGGCCACTTTAACCCCTCACACACTCCTGCATCTGGAGAGTACGCTTGAAGCCCTCTCACACTCCTGTATCTGGAGAGATCATTTTAGGCACTCACACACTCCTATATCTGGAGAGATCCCTTTAACCGCTATCACACTTCTGTATCTGGAGAGGTCGCTTTAACCCCTCGCACACACCTTTAACTGGAGAGGTCGCTTTAACCCATCACAAAATCCTGGATCTGGAGAGGTCGCTTTCACCCCTCACACACTCCTGAATCTGGAGAGGTCACTTTAACCTCTCACACGCTCCTGTATCTGGAGAGGTCGCTTTAACCCCTCGCACACACCTTTAACTGGAGAGGTCGCTTTAACCCATCACAAAATCCTGGATCTGGAGAGGTCGCTTTCACCCCTCACACACTCCTGTATCTGGAAAGGCCACTTTAAACCCTCACACACTCCTGTATCTGGAGAGATACCTTTAACCCCTCACACACTCCTGTATCTGGAGAGATACCTTTAACCCCTCACACACTCCTGTATCTGGAGAGATACCTTTAACCCCTCACACACTCCTGTATCTGGAGAGTTCACGTTAACCACTCTTACACTCCTGTATCTGGAGAGGTCGCTTTAACCCCTCACACACTCCTGTATCTGGAGAGGTCGCCTTAACCCCTCACACACTCCTGTATCTGGATAGTCCGTTTTAACTCGTCACACACTCCTATACCTGGAGAGTTCGCTTTAACCCCTCACAAAATCCTGTATCTAGAGAGGTTGCATTAACTCCTCACACAGTCGTGTATCTGGAGAGGTCGCTTTAAGCCCTGACAAACTATTGTTTCTAGAGATTTCTCTTCAACCCCTCTCTCACTACTGTACCATGAGAGTTCGCTTTAACCCCTCACATACGCCTGTATCTGGATTAGTCGCTTTAATCCCTCACACACTCCTGTATCTGGAGAAGTCGCTTTAATCCCTCACACACTCCTGTATCTGGAGAAGTCGCTTTAACCACTCTCAAACTCCTGTATCTGGAGTGTCCGATTTCACCCCTCTTACACTCTTGTATCTGGAAAGATCACTTTAAACCCTCACACACTCCTGTATTTGGAGAGTTCGCTTTAACCCCTGTCATACTCCTGTCTCTGGAGAGATCGCTTTAACCCCTCACACACTACTGTATCTGGAAATGTTGCTATAAAGGCTCACACACTACTGTATCTGGAGATGTCGCTTTAACCCCTCACACACTCCTGTATCTGGAGATGTCGCTTTAACCCCTCACACACTCCTGTGTCAAGAGAGATTGCTTTAAGCCCTCACACACTCCTGTATCTGGAGATGTCGCTTTAACCCCTCACACACTCCTGTATCCAGAGAGATTGCTTTAACCCCTCACACACTCCTGTATCTGGAGATGTCGCTTTAACCCCTCACACACTCCTGTATCAGGAGAGATCGCTTAAACCCCTCACACACTCCTGTATTAGGAGAGATCGCTTTAACCCCTCACTCACTCCTGCATCTGGAGAGTACGCTTGAAACCCTCTCAAACTCCTGTATCTGGAGAGGTCGCTTTAACCCCTCGCACACTCCTTTATCTGGAGAGGTCACTTTAACCCATCACAAAATCATGGATCTGGAGAGGTCGCTTTCACCCCTCACATACTCCTGTATCTGGAGATGACGCTTTAACCCCTCTCACATTCCTGTATCTGGAGAGTCCGCTTTATCCCATTTCACACTACTCGATCTGGAGAGGCCGCTTTCACCCCTCACACACTCCTGTATCTGGAGATGACGCTTTAACCCCTCACACACTCCTGTATCTGGAAAGGCCACTTTAAACCCTCACACACTCCAGTATCTGGAGAGATACCTTTAACCCCTCACACACTCCTGTATCTGGAGAGTTCACGTTAACTACTCTCACACTCCTGTATCTGGAGAGGTCACTTTAACCCCTCACACACTACTGAATCTGGAGATGTCGCTTTAACCCCTCACACACTCCTGTATGTGGAGAGGTCGCTTTAACCCCCCACATACGCCTTAACCACTCACACCGCTCACACATACTCCTATACCTGGAGAGTTCGCTTCAACCCCTCACACAGACCTTTATCTGTAGAGGCTGCTTTAACCCCTCACAAAATCCTGTATCTAGATAGGTCGCATTAACCCCTCACACACTCGTGTATCTGGAGAGGTCGCTTTAAGCCCTGACAAACTATTGTTTCAAGAGATTTCTCTTCAAGCCCTCTCTCACTACTGTATCATGAGAGTTCGCTTTAACCCCTCACACTCTCCTGTATCTGGAAAGCACACTTTAAGCCTTCACACTCTCCTGTATCTATAGATGCCGATTTAACCCCTCACACACTCCTTATCTGGAGAGGCCGCTTTATCTCCTGAGACCCTCCTGTATCTGTAAAGGTCGCTTTAACCACTCACTCACTCCTCTATCTGGAGAGGCCGCATTAACCCCTCAAACATTCCTGTACCTGGACACGTCGCTTTAACCCCTCACACACTCCTGTATCTGGAGAGGCCGCTTTCAACCCTCACACAGTCCTGTATATGGAGAGTTTGCTTTAACCCCTCACACACTCCTGTATCGGGAGAAGTCGCTCACACCGTTCTCACACATTCCTGTACCTGGACACGTCGCTTTAATCCCTCACACACTCCTTTATCTGTAGATGTCGGTTTAAATCCTCACACACTCCTGTATCTGTAGAGGTCAATTTAAGCCCTCACACACTCTTGTATCAGGAGTGTTCGCTTTAACCCCTCTCTCACTACTGTGTCTGGAGAGGCCGCATTAACCCCTCACACACTCCTGTATCTGGATAGTTCACTTTAACCCCTCACGCACTCCTTTATCTGGAGAGGTCTCTTTAACGGCTCACACACTCCTGTATCAGGAGAGGTCGCTTTAATCCCTCACTCACACCTCTATCTGGAGAGGCCGCTCACACTGCTCTCAAACACCCCTTTACCTGGATAATCCGGATGAACTCCTCACACACTCCTGTACCTGGAGAGGCGGCTTTAACCCCTCACATAATCGTGTATCAGGAGAGGTCGCTTTAACCCCTCACTTATAACTCTATCTGGAGAGGTCACTTTAACCCCTCACACAATCCTGAATCTGGAGAGTCGGCTTTAACCCATCTCACACTGCTGCATCTGGAGTGGCCGCTTCAACCCCTCACACACTCCCGTTTCTGGAAAGGTCACTTTAACCTCTCGCACACACCTGAGTCTGGAGAGGTCGCTTTAACCCCTCACACACTGCTCTGTCTGGAGAAGTTGCTCAAACCGCTCTCACACACTCCTGTACCTGGAGATGCCGATTTAACTCCTCACACACTTCTTATCTGGAGAGGCCGCTTTATCCCCTGAGACACTCCTGTATCTGTAAAGGTTGCTTTAACCCCTCACACACTCCTGTATCTGGAGAAACCACTTTAACCACACACTCACTCCTGTATCTGGAGAGGCCGCTTTAATCCCTCACTTTCCTGTATCTGGAGAGATCCCTTTGCCCCTCACACACTCCTGTATAAGGAGAGGTCGCTTTAACCCCTCACACACACCTGTATTTGGAGAGATCGCTTTAACCCTTCACACAATCCTGGATCTGGAGATGTCGCTCTAACCCCTCACACACTCCTGAAGCTGGAGAGTCCGTTTTTATCCCATTTCACACTACTCCATCTGGAGAGGCTGCTTCATCCCCTCACACACTCCTGTACCTGGAAATATCACTTTAACCTCTCACACACTCCTGTACCTGGAAATGTCACTTTAACCTCTCACACACTCCTGTATCTGGAGAGGTCGCTTTAACCCCTCACACACTCCTGTACCTGGAAATGTCACTTTAACCTCTCACACACTCCTGTATCTGGAGAGGTTGCTTTAACCCCTCACACACTCCTGTACCTGGAAATGTCACTTTAACCTCTCACACACTCCTGTATCTGGAGAGGTCGCTTTAACCCCTCACACACTCCTGTACCTGGAAATGTCACTTTAACCTCTCACACACTCCTGTACCTGGAAATGTCACTTTAACCTCTCACACACTCCTGTATCTGGAGAGGTTGCTTTAACCCCTCACACACTCCTGTACCTGGAAATGTCACTTTAACCTCTCACACACTCCTGTATCTGGAGAGGTCGCTTTAACCCCTCACACACTCCTGTACCTGGAAATGTCACTTTAACCTCTCACACACTCCTGTACCTGGAAATGTCACTTTAACCTCTCACACACTCCTGTACCTGGAAATGTCACTTTAACCTCTCACACACTCCTGTATCTGGAGAGGTCGCTTTAACCTCTCACACACTCCTGTACCCGGAAATGTCACTTTAACCTCTCACACACTCCTGTATCTGGAGAGGTTGCTTCAACCCCTCACACACTCCTGTACCTGGAAATGTCACTTTAACCCCTCACACACTCCTGTACCTGGAGAGGTCGCTTTATCCCATTTCACACTACTCGATCTGGAGAAGTCGCTTTCACCCCTCACACACTCCTGTATCTGGAGAGGTCGCTTTATCCCATTTCACACTACTCGATCTGGAGAGGTCGCTTTCACCCCTCACACACTCCTGTATCTGGAGAGTTCACGTTAACCACTCTCACACTCCTGTATCTGTAGAGGTTGTGTTAACTCCTCACACACTCCTGTATCAGGAGAGGTCACTTTAACCCCTCACACACTCCTGAAGCTGGAGAGTCCGCTTTATCCCATTTCAGACTACTCCATCTGGAGTGGCCGCTTCATCCCCTCACACACTCCTGTACCTGGAAATGTCACTTTAACCTCTCACACACTCATGTATCTGGAGAGGTCGTATTAACCCCTCACACACTCCTGTATCTGGAGAGGTCGCTTTAACCCCTCACACACTCCTGTATCTGGAAATGTCATTTTAACCTCTCACACACTCCTGTATCTGGAAATGTCACTTTAACCTCTCTCACACTCGTGTATCTGGAGAGGTCGTATTAACCGCTCACACACTCCTGTATCTGGACAAACCACTTTACCCTCTCACTCATTCCTATATCTGGAGAGACCGCATTAACCCCTCACACACTCCTGTATCTGGAGGGGTCACGTTAACCCCTCACACACTCCTATATCTGGAGAGACCGCATTAACCCCTCAAACATTCCTGTATCTGGAGGGGTCACGTTAACCCCTCACACACTCCTGTATCTGGAGAAGCCGCATTAACCCCTCAAACATTCCTGTATCTGGAGGGGTCACGTTAACCCCTCACACACTCCTGTATCTGGAGAGGTCACTTTAACCCCTCACACACTCCTGTATCTGGAGGGGTCGATTTAACCCCTTAAACACTCCTGTATCTGGAGAAGTCGCTCAGACTGCTCCCACACATTCTTGTACCTGGAGAGGTCGCTTTAACCCCTCACATTCTCCTGTATCAGGAGAGGTCGCTTTAAGCCCTCACACACTCCGTTATCTGCAGAGGTCGCTTTAAACACTATCACACTTCTGTATCTGGACAGGTCCATTTGCGCGTCAGACACTCCTGTATAAGGAGAGGTCGCTTTAACCCCTCGCACACACCTGTATCTGGAGAGGTCGCGTTAACCCATCACACAATCCTGGACCTGGAGAGGTCGCTTTAAACCATCACACACTCCTGAATCTGGAAAGTCCGCTATATCCCATTTCACACTACTCGATCTGGAGAGGCCGCTTCATCCCCTCATACACTCCTGTACCTGGAAATGTCACTTTAACCTCTCACACACTCCTGTACCTGGAAATGTCACTTTAACCTCTCGCACACTCCTGTATCTGGAAATGTCACTTTAACCTCTCGCACACTCCTGTACCTGGAAATGTCACTTTAACCTCTCACACACTCCTGTATCTGGAGAGGTCGCTTTAACCCCTCACACACTCCTGTACCTGGATAGTCCGTTTTAACTCGTCACACACTCCTCTATCTGGAGAGGCTGCTTTAACCTCTCACGAACCTCTGTATCTGGAGAGGTCACTTAAACACCTCACACACTCCTGTATCAGGAGAGGTCGCTCACGCCGCTCACACACACTCCTATACCTGGAGAGGTCGCTTTAATCCCTCACACAGACCTGTATCTGTAGAGGCCGCTTTAACCCCACACAAAATCCTGTATCTAGATAGGTCGCATTAACCCCTCACACACTCGTGTATCTGTAGAGGCCACTTTAACCCCACACAAAATCCTGTATCTAGATAGGTCACATTAACTCCTCACACACTCATGTATCTGGAGAGGTCGCTTTAACCACTCACAAACGTCTGTGTCTGGAGAGGTCGCTTAAACACCTCACACACTCCTGTATCTGGAGAGGTCGCTTTAACCACTCACACACTACTGTATCTGTAGGTGCCGATTTAACCCCTCACACACTCTTTATCTGGAGATGTCGCTTTAAGCCCTGACAAACTATTGTTTCAAGAGATTTCTCATCAACCCCTCTCTCACAACTGTATCATGAGAGTTCGCTTTAACCCCTCACATTCTCCTGCATCTGGAAAGCACACTGTAAGCCTTCACACACTCCTGTATCTGTAGATGCTGATTTAACCCCTCACACACTCCTTATCTGGAGATGTCACTTTATCCCCTCAGACACTCGTGTATCTGAAGAGGCCGCATTAACGCCTCAAGCATTCCTGTATCTGGAGAGGTCGCTTTAATGGCTCACACACTCCTGAATCTGGAGAGGCCGCTTCATCCCCTCACACACTCCTGTATCTGGAGAGGCCGCTTTAACCCCTCACACACTCCTGTATCTGGATAGTCCCTTTTAACTCGTCACACACTCCTCTACCTGGAGAGGCCGCTTTAACCCCTCACAAACTTCTGTATCTGGAGAGGTCACTTAAAAACCTCACACACTCCTGTATCTGGAGAGGTCGCTTTAACCACTCACACACTCCTGTATCAGGAGAAGTCGCTCACACCACTCACACATACTCCTATACCTGGAGAGGTCGCTTTAACCCCTCACACAGTCCTGTATCTGTCGAGTCCGCTTTAACCCCTGACAAAATCCTGTATCTAGATAGGTCGCCTTAACCCCTCACACACTCATGTATCTGGAGAGGTTGTTTTAAGCCCTGACAAACTATTATTTCAAGAGATCTCTCTTCAAGCCCTCTCTCACTACTGTATCATGAGAGTTCGCTTTAACCCCTTTAACCCCTGTATCTGAAGATGTCGGTTTAAATCCTCACACGCTCCTGTATCTGAAAAGATCAATTTAAGCCCTCACACACTCCTGTATCAGGAGTGTTCGCTTTAACCCCTCTCTCACTACTGTGTCTGGAGAGGCCGCATTAACCCCTCTCACATCTCCTGTATCTGGAGAGGTCGCTTTAATCCCTCACACACTCCTGTATCTGGATAGTTCACTTTAACCCCTCACGCACTCCTGCATCTGGAGAGGTCGCTTTAATCCCTCACACACTCCTGTATCAGGAGAGGTCGCTTTAACCCCTCACACACTCCTGTATCTGGAGAGGTCGCTTTAACCCCTTACACAATCCTTTATCTGGAGAGGTCTCTTTAACGGCTCACACACTCCTGTATTAGGAGATACTGTTCTGTTGAAGGGTCATTAGGACTCGAACCGTCAACTCTTTTCTTCTCCGCCGATGCTGCCAGACCTGCTGAGTTTTTCCAGGTAATTCTGTCTTTGTTTTGGATTTCCAGCATCCGCAGTAGTTTTTTGTTTTTATCCCTGTATCAGGAGAGGTCGCTTTAACCCCTCACTCACACCTCTATCTGGAGAGGCCGCTCACACTGCTCTCAAACACCCCTTTACCTGGATAATCCGGATGAAATCCTCACACACTCCTGTACCTGGAGAGGTGGCTTTAACCCCTCACACTCTCCTGTATCTGGAGAGCTCGCTTTAACCCCTCACATAATCGTGTATACACTCCTGTATCAGGAGAGGCCGCTTTAACCCTTCTCACACTCCTGCATCTGGAGGTGTCGCTTTAGAACAAAGAACAAAGAAAAAAGAAAAGTACAGCACAGGAATAGGCACTTCGGCCCTCCAAGCCTGCGCCGATCATATTGCCTGTCAACTAAAACATTTTGCACTTCCGGGGTCCGTATCCCTCTATTCCCATCCTATTCATGTATTTTTCATGCTGCCTCTTAAACACCACTATCGTACCTGCTTCCACCACCTCCTCTGGCAGCGAATTCCAGACACTCACTACCCTCTGCGTAAAAAACTTGCCCCGCATATCTCCTCTATAGTTTTCTCCTCTCACCTTGAATCTATGTCCCCTAGTAATTGACTCTTCCACCCTGGGAAAAAGCTTCTGACTTCTACTCTGTTTATGCCACTCATAATTTTGTAAACTTCTATCAAGTCGCCCCTCAATCTCCCTCGCTCTAGTGAGAACAATCCGAGTTTCTCCAACCTCTCCTCATAGCTAATAACCTCCAAACCAGGCAGCATCCTGGTAAACCTCCTCTGCACTCTCTCCAATGCCTCCATATCCTTCTGGTAATGTGGCAACCAGAATTGCACGCAATATTCCAAGTGTGGCCTAATCAAGGTTCTATACAGCTGCAGCATGACTTCCCAGCTTTTATACTCAATACCCCTGCCAATGAAGGCAAGCATGCCACATGCCTTCCTGACTACCTTATCTATCTGCGTTGCCACTTTCAGTGACCTGTGGACCTGTACACCCAGATCCCTCTGCCCGTCAATGCATTTAAGGGTTCTGCCATTTACTGTATAATTCCGACCTGTATTAGACCTTCCAAAATACATTACCTCGCATTTGTCCGGATTAAACTCCATCTACCATTTCTCCGCCCAAGTCTCCAACTGATCTATATCCCGTTGTATCCTTTGACAATCCTCTTTGCTATCTGCAACTCCTCCAACCTTAGTGTCGTCTGTAAACTTACTAATTAGCCCTGTTATATTTTCCTCCAAATCATTTATATATACTACAAACAGCAAAGGTCCCAGCGCTAATCCCTGCGGAACTCCACTAGTCACAGCTCTCCATTCAGAAATGCACCCTTCCACTGCTACCCTCTGTCTTCTATGGCCAAGCCAATTCTGTATCCATCTTGCCAGCTCACCTCTGATCCCGTGCAACTTTACCTTCTGTACCAGTCTGCCATGAGGGACCTTGGCAAAGGCCTTACTGATATCCATGTAGATAACATCCACTGCCCTTCCATAGTCGATCATTTTTGTCACTTCCTCGAAAAATTCAATCAAATTAGTGAGACACGACCTCCCCTTCACAAAACCATGCTGCCTCTCACTAATATGCCCATTTGCTTCCAAATGGTAGTAAATCATGTCACGAAGAATCTTCTCCAATAATTTCCCTACCACTGATGTAAGGCTCACCAGCCTGTAATTTCCTGGATTATCCCTGCTACCCTTCTTAAACAATGGAACAACATTGGCCATTCTCCAGTCCTCTGTGACCTCACCCATAGCCAGTGAGGATACAAAGATTTCTGTCAAGGCCCCAGAAATCTCCTCCCTTGCCTCCCTCAGTACTCTGGGGCAGATCCCATCTGGCCCTGGGGACTTATCCACCTTAATATTCTTCAAGACGCCTAACACCTCCTCTTTTTTGATCTCAACATGATCCAGGCTATCTACACACTCTTCCCTAGACAAATCGACCGCTAAGTCCTTCTCTTTGGTGAATACTGATGAGAAGTACTCATTTAGTATCTCTCCCATTTCTTCTGGCTGCACACACAGATTCCCACCTCTGTCCCTGAGTGGGCCTATCCTTTCCCTGGCTACCCTCTTGCTTTTTGCATATGTATAAAAGGCCTTGGGATTTTCCTTAATCTTGGTTGCCAGTGACTTTTCATGACCCCTTTTAGCCCTCTTGACTCCTTGCTTAAGTTTCTTCCTACTTTCTTTATATTCTCCATGGGCTTCATCTGTTCCCAGCCTTCTAGCCCTTACGAATGCTTCCCTTTTCTTTTTGACTAATCTCACAATATCCTTCATTATCCAAGGTTCCTGAAACTTGCCAGAAACTTATCCTTCATCCTAGCAGGAACATGCCGGTCTTGAATTCTTATCAACTGACGTTTGAAAGCCCCCCACATGTCAGTTGTTGATTTGCCCTCAAACATCCACCTCCAGTCTAGATTCCTCAGTTCCTGCCTAATATTGTTATAATTAGCCTTCCCCCAATTAAGCACCTTAACCCGAGGACTCCTGTTATCCTTATCCACCAGTACCTTGAAACTTACTGCATTATGGTCACTTTTCCCGAAATGCTCCCCCTACTGAAACTTCGACCACCTGGCTGGGTTCATTCCCTAATACCAGGTCCAGTATTGCCCCTTCCCTAATTGGACTATCTACATATTGTCTCAGGAAGCTCTCCTGGGTGCACCTTATAAATTCTGCACCATCCAAACTCCTAGTACTTAATGATTCCCAGTCAATATATGGAAAATTAAAATCACCCACCACAACAGCCCTATTGCTTTTACATCTTTCCAAAATCTGCCTACATAACTGTTCCTCAATCTCCCGCCGGCAATTGGGAGGCCTATAGTAAACCCCCAACATTGTGACTGCACCCTTCCTATTCCGGAGCTCCACCCATATTGCCTCGCTGCATGAGCCCACCGAGGTGTCCTCCTGATGTACAGCTGTGATATTCCCCTTAACCAGCAGTGCAACTGCCCCACCTCTTCTACATCCCTCTCTATCCTGCCTGAAACATCTAAATCCTGGAACGTTTATCTGCCAATCCTGTCCATCTTTCAACCAAGTCTCTGTAATAGCAATAACATCATAGTCCCAGGTACTAATCCAAGCTCCAAGCTCATCTGCCTTGCCTGTTATACTTCTCACATTGAAACAAGTGCATTTCAGACCCCCAGTCCCACTGTGTTCAGTAATTTCTCCCTGCCTGCTCTTCCTCTTAGTCCTACTGGCCATATTCACTGGTTCCCAGTTATTTATTTCACCTGCTGACCTATTGCTCTGGTTCCCACCCCCCTGCCATACAAGTTTAAACCCTCCCGAGTGACACTAGCAAACATCGTAGCAAGGATATTAGTGCCCCTCCCTTTTCGATGCAACCCGTCCTTCTTGTACAGTTCCCACCTGCCCCGGAAGAGATCTCACTGATCCAGATATCGGAAACCCTCCCTCCTACACCATCTGTTCAGCCGTGTGTTCAGCTGCACTATCTTCCTATTTCTAGCCTCACTGGCACGTGGCACAGGGAGTAATCCTGAGATTACAACCCTAGAGGTCCTGTTTTTTAACTTTCTGCCTAACTCCCTGAACTCCCGCTGCAGGACCTCGTCACTCTTCCTGCCTATGTCGTTAGTACCAATGTGTACCACGACCTCTGGCTGTTCTCCCTCCCCCTTCAGAATGTCCTGTACCCGATCAGAGACACATTGGCGCCAGGGAGGCAACATACCATCCTGGTGTCTCTTTCACGACCACAGAGGTGCCTATCTGAGCCCCTGACTATAGAGTCCCCTATGACAATTGCTCTTCTGTGCTTTGACCCCCCCCACTGCTGAACAACAGAGACAGCCGTGGTGCCACTGCTCTGGCTATTGCTGTTGTTTTCCCCCAATAGGCCATCTCCCCTAACAGTATCCAAAACGGTATACCTGTTAGAGAGGGGGACAGCCACAGGGGATTTCTGCATTGACTGCCTGCCCCTTCTAGCGGTCACCCATCTATCTGTCTGTACCTTGGGTGTGACCACGTCTGCAAAACTCCTGTCAATGACGCTTTCCGCCACCTGAATGCTCCTAAGTGCATCCAACTGCTGCTCCAACCAATCCATGCGGTCTGTGAGGAGCTGCAATTGGGTACACTTCCTGCAGATGTAGTTGTCTGGGACACTTGAAGCGTCACAGATTTCCCACATCCCACAGGTGAAGCACTTCACCCCAGCAACTGCCAATTCTAGAACTAGTTAATAAATTAATTTAAATCTAATAACTGCTTATTGACACCTTATTAACTATACATTCCCTAGAGCTAGATTTCTACTATAAATGCTAAATTCTAAGAACAGTAATCCTCTGATTCTGGTCTAGATACCCTTTACTTATTAATTAAGTGGTTAATTTATTTGGTTTAATTAGTTTAACAATATTTTCATTTCAAATTCAGTGTAGATTCTCTACCAGCCAATCAGGTCACAGATTTACCGTGATGCCACTTTTTTTTTACCCCTCTCACACTCCTGTATCTGGAGAGGTCGCTTTAACCCCTCTCACACGCCTGTATATGGAGAGGTCACTTTTACCCCTCTCACACTCCTGTATCTGGAGAGCTCCCTTTACCCCTCCCTCAAATTCCTTTATCTGGGAAGGACCCTCCAACCCTCTCTCTTACACTCCTGTATCTGGAGCAGTCTCTATCCCAGTTTCTCACACTTCTGCATCTCACTGGGGTACATTCCACGCACACTGACTCTCAGTGGGGTACAATTCCACACACAAACTGACTCTCACTGGGGTACAGTTACACACACACTGACTCTTACTGTGGTCTGGGTTCCACACACACACTGACTCTCACTGGGGTACAGTTCCACACACACTGACTCTCACTGGGGCACAGTTCCACACACACTGACTCTCACTGGGGCACAGTTCCACACACACTGACTCTCAATGGGACACGGGTTCCACACACACTGACTCTCACAGGGTACAGTTCCACACACACTGACACTCGCTGGGGCACAGTTCCACACACACATTGACTCTCACTGGGGTACAATTCCACACACACTGACTCTCACAGGGTACAGGCCCCACACACACTGACTCTCAATGGGACACGGGTTCCACACACACTGACTCTCACTGGGGTACAGTTCCACACATACTGACACTCACTGGGGCACAATTCCAAACACACTGACTCTCACTGGGGTACAGTCCCACACACACTGACTCTCACTGGGTTCTCTAACTTTCTGGCCACCCTGCCATTTGGAACCTAGTGAAAAGCCTTGTTGAAATCCATGTAGACTATATTGAAAGCCCTACCCTGATCAATGATCCTTGTTGGTTTCACAAAAAATTCAATCATGTTAGTCAATCCCAACCTTCCCTTAAGAATTCTATAAGATAAAAGCAAAATACCGCGGATGCTGGAAATCTGAAACAACAACAAAAATTGCTTGAAAAACTCAGCAGGTCTGACAGCATCTATGGAGAGAGAAATAGAGATAACGTTTCGAGTCAGTATGACTCTTCTTCAGAGCTAAAGAGAAGTAGAAATGTGGTGAAACTTATACTGTTTAATACCCCCCTTAAACAGATTATATTTCACCACATTTCTACTCCTCTTTAGTTCTGATGAAGAGTCATACGGACTCAAAATGTTAACTCTGTTTCTCTCTCCACAGATGCTGACAGGCCTGCTGAGTTTTTCCAGCAATTATTGTTTTTGCTTGAGAATTCCATGCTGACTAGTCTTGATTACTCCATTTCTAAATGGCAGTTTCTCCTCTCCCTCAGAAGTTTTTCCATAATTTTCCAGTCAGTGACGTTTGGCTGACAGATCTGAAAGTGACCTATCTTGTTTCAATCTTCCATGCTTATTAAACAGCACTCTGTTTCTCGCAGTCGTCTAGTCTTCTGGCACCACATCTGTCCCCTCAACTTATTGAAACTCATCTTGACCATGAGCTTCAACTCCTGCTCCTTCACTCTATTCCCCCCAACCTGCTGACTCCTTACACCCACTTCCTGCCCCCCAATGTTGGCTGAAACTGTTAAAGATTCCTTCTCTTCAAACCTGTCATCATCAACCATCTACTGAAAAAAAATTCATCCTTGATCCCTCCATCCTTGCAAACTGATCTCCAATCTCCAAACTTCCTCTCTCCAAAGTTCTTGAACATGTTGTTACCTTCCAAACTTTTCCACAAGTCTATTTTTGAACCCATCTAATCAGGTTTTCACTGCTCCCACAAGACGGACACAACCTTTGTCAGCATCATAAATGACATTCTATGTGACTATGAGCATGGTAAACTACACCTCCTCAATCCTCTAAACCGGTTTGCAGCCTTTGACCATGCCATCATCCTGAAAAGCCTCTCCTCCATCACTCGGCTGGGTGGGACTGCATTCATTTTGTTCGATGTTAATCTATTCAGTTTTAGCCAGGGATTCACCTTCAGTAGCTTCTCTTCCTGTTCCTGCACTGTTAGCCCTGATGTCTTTATTCCTTGGTTTCTTCCTGTTTCTCATCTACATGCTGCCCCTTAGCGACAGGTTCCTCTCATGAGTCTGACCTGTACCTCACCACCAACTCCCCTGACCACTCCACCGTCTCCGAATTGTCAAACTGCTTGTCTGACATCCAGGATGACTGATGAGCAGAAATTTTCTCCAACTAAATAGCCATTGTCTTCAGACCCGATCACAAACTCCATTCCCTAGTCACTGATTCCATCTCCCCCTGGTCACTGCCTGAGGCTGACCAAGACTGTTCACCTCCTTCCTATTTGACCCGGAGATGAGCTCCCAACCACATATATATGTCATCACTAAGACTGCGACACAGTAACATTGCTCAACTCCACCCATCACCTGCTGCTGAAGTTCCTGCCATGCTGCTGTTACCACTATTCTTTACTGCTCTCTTGGCTGACCTTCCTTCTTTTATCTTACATAAACTTGAGCTCATCTGCTGCTATGTTCGAACTTTCACTAAGTCCCGTTTACCCATCAACACTGTCTTTGCTGACCCCTTGGATCCCAGTACAGCAATATATTGATTTTAAAATTCTCAACCTTGTTTACAAATCCCTCTTATGATCTTACAAGCTCCAAATCTGTAACCTCCTTCAGCAATACAACACCCTGTCCAACTCTAATCCTGTGCTTTTGCCTGTATAGCCCTCTCTTCAAAGCATCACTGGTAGCACTGTCTCCAGACACCTAAGCCGTACATTTTGGAATGGTCTCTGTACCTCCCTTTTTCCACACTCTCCTTCAAATCTTCCTTGAATCCAACTATTTTATAAAACTTTTGGTTACACTTCCAAATATCTCAGTGTCCCATTATATGCCTGATTGGTCCCTCTAATGTCTGCTCCCTGTCTGTAAATCTCTCACTAACCCAAACTCCCCATTCCGTTAATTTCTCTCCAACTCTCACTCCACTTGTGCTAACCTCTCTTGAACCCTCAATCCCCATGTGTTAATCTCTCTGCAACTCTCACTCCACTTATCCTAATCTCTTTTGAACCCTCACTCTCTGTGTGCTAATCTCTCTCTAACCCTCACTTCCCGTGTGCTAATCTCCATCTGACCGTCACTCCCCGTGTGTAAATCCCTCTCTAACCTCCTCACCCATGTGTAAATCTCTCTCTAACCCCCTCCTGTGTGTAAATCTCTTTCTAACCCCGTCCTGTGTGTAAATCTCTCTCTAACCCCCTCCTGTGTATAAATCTCTCTCTAACCCCCTCCTGTGTATAAATCTCTCTCTAACCCTTCCACCCATGTTTAAATCTCTCTCTAACCCCCTCCTGTATAAATCACTCTCTAACCCCCTCCTGTGTGTAAATCTCACTCTAAACCCCTCCTGTGTGTAAATCCTATATTCCCTATATGGACTGGGAATCACTTAGTGCTAGGGGTTTGGATGGTGCAGAATTTGTAAGGTGCATCCAGGAGGGCTTCCTGAGACAATATGTAGATAGTCCAACTAGGGAAGGGGCAATACTGGACCTGGTATTAGGGAATGAACCCGGCCAGGTGGTCGAAGTTTTAGTTGGGGAGCATTTCAGGAGAAGTGACCATAATTCAGTAAGTTTCAAGGTACTGGTGGAGAAGGATAACAGGAGTCCTTGGGTGAAGGTGCTTAATTGGGGGAAGGCTAATTATAACAATATTAGGCAGGAACTGAGGAATCTAGAATGGAGGTGGATGTTTGAGGGCAAATCAACAACTGACATGTGGGGGGCTTTCAAACGTCAGTTGATAAGAATTCAGGACCGGCATGTTCCTGCTAGGAGGAAGGATAAGTATGGCAAGTTTCAGGAACCTTGGATAACGAAGGATATTGTGAGATTAGTCAAAAAGAAAAGGGAAGCATTCATAAGGGCTAGAAGGCTGGGATCTGATGAAGCCCGTGGAGAATATAAAGAAAGTAGGAAGAAACTTAAGCAAGGAGTCAGGAGGGCTAAAAGGCATCTTGAAGAATATTAGGGTGGATAAGTCCCCAGGGCCAGATGGGATCTATTCCAAAGTACTGAGGGAGGCAAGGGAGGAGATTGCTGGGGCCTTGACAGAAATCTTTGTATCCTCACTGGCTACGGGTGAGGTCCCAGAGGACTGGAGAATGGCCAATGTTGTTCCATTGTTTAAGAAGGGTAGCAGGGATAATCCAGGAAATTACAGGCCAGTGAGCATTACGTCAGTGGTAGGGAAATTATTGGAGAAGATTCTTCGTGACAGGATTTACTACCATTTGGAAGCAAATGGGTGTATTAGTGAGAGGCTGCATGGTTTTGTGAAGGGGAGGTCATGTCTCACTAACTTGATCGATTTTTTTCGAGGAAGTGACAAAGATGATCGACAATGGAAGGGCAGTGGATGTTATATACATGGATTTCAGTAAGTCCTTTGACAAGGTCCCTCATGGCAGACTGGTACAGAAGGTAAAGTTGCACGGGATCGGAGGTGAGCTGGCAAGATGGATACAGAATTGGCTTGGTCATAGAAGACAGAGGGTAGCAGTGGAAAGGTACTTTTCTGAATGGAGAGCTGTGACTAGTGGTGTTCCGCAGGGATCAGTGCTGGGACCTTTGCTGTTTGTAGTATACATAAATGATTTGGAGGAAAATGTAACTGGGCTAATTAGTAAGTTTGCAGATGGCACTAAGGTTGGAGGAGTTGCAGATAGTGAAGAGGATTGTCAAAGGATACAACGGGATATAGATCGGTTGGAGACTTGGGTGGAGAAATGACAGATGGAGTTTAATCCGGACAGATGCGAGGTAATGCATTTTGGAAGGTCTAATACAGGTAGTAATTATACAGTAAATGGCAGAACCCTTAAATGCATTGACAAGCAAAGGGATCTGGGTGTACAGGTCCACAGGTCACTGAAAGTGGCAATGCAGGTGGATAAGGTAGTCAGGAAGGCATATGGCATGCTTGCCTTCATCAGCAGGGGTATTGAGTATAAAAGCTGGGAAGTCATGCTGCAGCTGTATAGAACCTTGGTTAGGCCACACTTGGAAAATTGCGTGTAATTCTGGTCACCACATTACAGAAGGATATGGAAGTGCTGGAGAGAGTGCAGAGGAGGTTTACCATGATGCTGCCTGGTCTGGAGGTTATTAGCTAAGAGGAGAGGTTGGAGAAATTCGGATTGTTCTCACTAGAGCAACAGAGATTGAGGGGCAACTTGATAGAAATTTACAAAATTATGAGTGGCATGGACAGAGTAGATAGTCAGAAGCTTTTTCCCAGGGTGGAAGAGTCAATTACTAGGGGACATAGATTCAAGGTGAGAGGAGAAAACTATAGAGGAGATGTGCGGGGCAAGTTTTTTACGCAGAGGGTAGTGAGTGTCTGGAATTCGCTGCCAGAGGAGGTGGTGGAAGCAGGTACGATAGTGGTGTTTAAGAGGCAGCTCTACATGAATAGGATGGGAATAGAGGGATACGGACCCTGGAAGTGCAAAATGTTTTAGTTTGACAGGCAATATGATCGGCGCAGGCTTGGGGGGCCGAAGGGCCTGTTCCTGTCCCGGCACTTTGTTCTTTGTTGTGTGTGTAAATCTCTCTCTAACCCCGCCGTGTGTAAAACTCTCTCTAACCCCACCCTCATCTGTAAATCTCTCTCTCTATCCCTCGCTCCCCATGTGTAAATCTCTCTCTAACCCCACCCCGTGTGTAAATCTCTCTCTAACCCCACTCGCCATGTGTTAAATCCATCTGATCCGCGCTCCCTCGTGCTAATCTCTCTAACCCTCCCTCCTCGTGTGTTAATCCCTCTCCAACCCTCACTCCCCCATTTGTTAATCTCCATTTGGCCTTCACCAAAAAGGTGAACTCTCGAGGTAAGGTAAGAGTGACTGTTCTTGACATCAAGGCAGCATTTAACCGAGTGTGGCATCAAGGAGCCCTAGCAAAACTGGGGTCATTGGGAATCAGGGGAAATGCTCCGCTGGTTGGAGTCATACCTAGCACAAAGGAAGATGGTTGTGGTTGTTGGAGGTCAGTCATCTCAGCTCCAGGACATCTCTGCAGGAGTTCCTCAGGGCAGTGCCCTCGACCCAACCATCTTCAGCTGCTTCATCAATGACCTTCCTTCCATCATAAGGTCAGAAGTGGGGATGTTCACTGATGATTGCACTATGTTTAGCACCATTCGCGATTCCTCAGATACTGAAGCAGGCCATTTCCAAATGCAGCAAGACCTGGACAATATCCAGGCTTGGGCTGACAAGTGGCAAGTAACATTTGCGTCACACAAGTGTCAGGCAATGACCAAATCCAACAAGAGAGAATCCAACCATTGCCCCTTGATGTTCAATGGCATTACCATCAATGAATTCCCCACTATCAACATCCTGTGGGTTACCATTGACCAGAAACTGAACTGGACTAGCCATATAAATACTATGGCTACAATAGCAGGTCAGAAGCTAGGAATCCAGCGATGAGTAACCCACCTCCTGACTCCCCAAAGCCTGTCCACCATCTGCAAGACACAAGTCAGGAGTGTGATGGAATACTGCCCACTTGCCTGGATGCGTGCAGCTCCCACAATACTCAAGAAGTTTGACAGTGTCCAGGACAAAGCAGCCCACTTGATTGGCACCAAATCCACAAACATTCACTCCCACTACCACTGACGCACAGTAGCAACAGAGTGTACCATCTATAAGATGCACTGCAGGAATTCACCAAGGTTCCTTCAACAGCGCCTTCCAAACCCATGACCACTACCATCTAGAAGGACAAGGGCAGCAGATCGATGGGAACACAACCACTTGGAAGTTTCCCTCCAAGTCACTCACCATCCTGATTTGGAAATATATCACCGTTCCTTCACTGTCGCTGGGTCAAAATCCTGGAACTCCCCTCCTAGCAGCACTGTGGGTGTACCTACACCACAGGGACTACAACAGTTAAAGAAGGCAACTCACCATTACATTCTCAAAGGCAACTAGGGATGGGCAATAAATGCTGGCCCAGCCAGCGAAGCCCACATCCTGTGAATGAATAAAAAAAACTCCCCACATGTTAATCGCTCCCTAACCCTCACTCCCCGTATGCTAGTCTCTCTCTACTTCTCCTTCCCAGTGTAATAATCTCTTTCATACCATGACTCCCCTCGTGTCAATCTCTCTCTAACCCTCCCTCCCCATGTGCTAATCTCTCTCTAATCCTGACTCCCTGTGTGCTAATCTCTCTAACCCTGACTCCCTGTGTGTTAATCTCTCTCTAACCCTCACTCTCCACGTGCTAATCTCTCTCTAACCCTCACTCTCCATGAGCTAATCTCTCTCTAGTCCTCACTACACATGTGCTAATCTCTCTCTGACCCTCACTCCCCATGTGATAATCTCCATTTCACCCTCACTTCCCTTTTGTTAATCTCCATCTGAACCTGTCTTCACCTGTGCTAATGTGTCTCAAATGCCCACTGTCCATGTGTTAATCTCTCTGTAACCCCTACTCCCTGTGTACTAATCTCTCTAACCCTGACTCCCTGTGTGTTAATCTCTCTCTAATGCTCACTCTCCATGTGCTAAACTCTCTCTAACCCTCACTTCCCGTGTGTTAATCTCTCTCTAACCCTTACTCCCTGTGTGTTAATATCTGTCTAACCCTCAATCCTTGTCTGTTAATATTTCCCTGACACTCATTCCCCGTGTGTTAATCTACATTCGACCCTCATTCCCTGCATGTGACCCTCATTCCCTGCATGTTAATCTCTCTCTGAACCTCACTCCCCATATGTTAAACTCACTCTCGTCCTCATTCCCCATGTGCTAATATCTCTCTAACCCTCACTCCCTGTGTGTTAATCTCTGTATAACCCTCACTCCCCGAGTGTTAGCCTCCATCTGACCCTCACTCCCCGCATGCTGATCCCTCTTTAACCCTCACTCCTTATGTGCTAATCTCTCTCTAGCCCTCACTCCACGTGTGTTAATCTCTCTCTAACACTCACTCCCCATGTGATGATCTCCATTTGGGACACTTATGGGACACTTGCCTTTATCAATCAAGGTATAGATTACAAAAGTAGGGAGGTCATGTTGAAGTTGTATAGAACCTTGGTGAGGCCACAGCTGGAGTACTGTGTTCAGTTCTGGTCACCACATTATAGGAAGGATATGATTGCACTGGAGGGGGTGCAGAGGAGATTCACCAGGGTGTTGTCTGGGATGAAACATTTAAGTTATGGAGAGGTTGGATGGAGTTAGGTTGTTTTTGTTGGAGCAGAGAAGACTGAGGCGCGACCTGATCGGGGTGTACAAGATTATGAGGGGCATGGACAGGGTGGATAGGGAGAAGCTGTTCCCCTTAGTTGAAGGGTCAGTCACGAGGGGACACAAGTTCAAGGTGAGGGGCAGGAGGTTTAGGGGGGATGTGAGAAAAAACTTTTTTAACCAGAGGGTGGTGACGGTCTGGAATGCACTGCCTGGGAGGATGGTGGAGGCGGGTTGCCTCACATTCTTTAAAAAGTACCTGGATGAACACTTGGCACGTCATAACATTCAAGGCTATGGGCCATGTGCTGGTAAATGGGATTAGGTAGGTAGGTCAGGTGTTTCTCACATGTTGGTGCAGACTCGATGGGCTGAAGGGCCTCTTCTGCACCATGTGATTCTGTGATTCTGTGATTTCACCCCTCCCTCCCCATGTGATAATTTCTCTCTAACACTCACTCCCTGTGTGTTAATCTCCAGATGACCCTCACTCCCTACATGTTAATCTCTCTCTAACCCTTACTCCCCATGTGGTAATCTCTCTCTAACCCTCATTCTCATGTTAATTTCTCTCTAACCCTCCTCACCTTGTTTTAATCTCTCTCTAACCCTCACTCCCTTTTGTTAATCTCTCTCTAACCTTCACTCCCTCCTGTGCTAATCTCTCATCTAAACCTCAACCCTCTTTCAACCTCTCTCACCCTCACAGTGGTGCTGTTAATCTCACTAATACGTACTCCCCTTGTGTCACTCTCAGGTTAGTTCGCCTGGTGGTTGTCCTGAGGGACTGGGCACACAAAAGTCTCCGGGAGCAGGAACAGAGACCAGACTCATTCCTGGAGAGGTTCCGGGGTCCAGAGCTGCGGACAGTGGTCAGCAGATTGAGCAACAACACTGCTCTGGAAGAGGGGCAAACAAGAAATAAAAGGCAGGTCATGTATAAAGCTATTAGTATATCGTAACTTAGATCTCTTGGTTAGTCAGATGACTCTGGCCCTATTAATGGGTTGATCATTGAGTGCATACAGCAACACTGTATGCTCAAGGGCACTAAATGTGGGAATGACCAATGGGTATGGTCTGAAGGGAGTCAGGCAGCTGGGCGTTCACAAATAGTGTATATTTCTGTCTGTGAATGAGAATACATTGAATATCTGTTTATCTGCTGGTGAATGAGACTGTGTGTGTTTATCTGACTGCGAATAAGAATTCATGGACTGTGTGTTTATATGACTGTGAATTATAATACATGGACTGTGTGCGTTTATCTGCCTGTGAATGAGATACATAGGTTCTGTCTGTTTATCTCTCTGTGAATGAGAATATATGGACTGTGTGTCTTTATCTGTCTGTGAATGAGTTACATGGGCTGTGTGTTTTTCTGTTTGTGAATGAGAAAACATGGACTGCGATTATTTATGTCTGTGAATGAGAGTATATGGATGATGTGTTTATCTGTATGTGAATGAGAATACATGAATTGTGTTTCTTTATCTGACTGTGAATGAGAATACATGGACTATGTTTGTTTATCTGACTGTGAATGAGAATACGTGGACTTTGTCTGTTGATCTGAATTAGAATAGATGGATTGTGCGTCTTTCACTCTCTGTGAATGAGAGTACATGGACAATATCTTTATCTGCCAGTAAATGAGAACACATGGACTGTGTGTGTTTATCTGTGATTGAGAATTCATGGAATATGTGTGTTTCTTCTGACTCTAAATGAGAATACATGCAGCGTGTGAGTTTTTCTGTTTGTGAATGAGAATTCACGGACTGTGTGTGTTTATCTGACTGTGAATGAGAATACATGGACTTTGTGAATGTGAATGCACAGACTGTGTGTGTTTATCTGACTGTGAATGAGAATACATGGACAATGCATGTTTATATGTTGGTGAATGAGAAAACATGGACTGTGTGTTTATCTGTCTGCAACTGAAAATACATGGACTGTGTGTATTTACCTGTTTGTGAATGCAAATTCATGAACTGTGTCTGTTGATCTGTCTATGAATTAGAATAGATAGATTGTGTCTGTTTAGCTGTCAGTGAATGAGAATACATGCACTGTGTTTATTTGTCAGTGATTGAGAGTACATGGACGATGTGTTTATCTGCATGTGAATGAGAATAAACGATTGTGCATGTTTACCTGTCTGTGAATAAGAATACATGGAATGTGTTTGCTTATCTGTCTGTGAATGAGAATGCATGGACTGCGTGCGTTTATCTGACTGTGATTGAGGTACATAGGCTCTGTCTGTTTATCTCTCTGTGAATGAGAATATATGGACTGTGTGTCTTTATCTGTCTGTGAATGAGTTATATGGGCTGTGTGTTTTTCTGTTTGTGAATGAGAAAACTTGGACTGTGATTATTTATGTCTGTGAATGAGAGTATATGGACGATGTGTTTATCTGCATGTGAATGAGAACACATGGACTGTGTGTGTTTATCAGTTTGTGAATGAGAATTCATGGACTGTGTGTGTTTCTCTGATGTTGAATGAGAATTCATGGACTGTGTGTGTTCGTCTGTGTGAATGAGAATACATGAACTGTGAATGAGAGTGCATGGACTGTGCCTGTTGATCTGCCTGTGAATTAGAATACATGGACTGAACATGTTTATCTGTCTGGGAAGGAGAATACAGGGACTATGTGTTTATCTGTGTGTGAGTGAGAAAAGATGGACTTTGTTTACTTATCTCTCTGTGAATAAGAATACATGGACTATGTGTTTAAATGTCTGAGAATGAAAATGCATGGCCTGTGTGAGTTTATCTGTTTATGAAAGAGAATACATGGACTGTGTGTGATTATCTGTCTGTGAATGAGAATATATGGACGCTATCTCTCTGTCAATGAGAATACATGGACTGTGTGTGTTTCTCTGTCTTTAATTGAGAATACATGGACTGTGTGTGTTTATCTGTTTGTGAATGAGAATTCATGGACAGTGTGTTTCTCTGACATTGAATGAGAACACATGGACTGTGTATGTTCATCTGTGTGAATGAGAATACACTGACTGTGTGTGTTCACCTGTCTGTGAATGAGAATACATGAACTGTGCGTTTTTTTCTGACTTAATGAACAGACATGGACTATGTCTTTTGATCTGCCTGTGAATTCGAATACATGGACTGTGCGTGTTTATCCGTCTGTGAATGAGAATACATGGACTATGTGTTTATCTGTGTGTGAGTGAGAAAAGATGGACTATGTTTACTTATCTCTCTGTGAATGAGAATACATAGACTATGTGTGTGTTCAGAAGTGTGATTGAGAATACATGGGCACTGTCTGTTTATGTAAAAACAAAAAAATTGCGGATGCTGGAAATCCAAAACAGAAAATAAAAAATACCTGGAAAAACTCAGCAGGTCTGGCAGCATCGGCGGAGAAGAGTACAGTTGATGTTTCGAGTCCTCATAACCCTTCAACAGAACTAAGTAAAAATAGGACAGTGGTTATATAAGAGAGCTTATATTTCACCCCTCTCCTATTTTTACTTAGTTCTGTTGAAGGGTCATGAGGACTCGAAACGTCAACTGTAATCTTCTCTGCCGATGCTGCCAGACCTGCTGAGTTTTTCCAGGTATTTTTTATTTTTTGTCCTGTCTGTTTATGTGTCTGTTTATGAGATTACATGGACCTGTGCCATGAAGTTATTAATGCATACAATATTTTGGAAAATATTTTTCTTTTAAAATACAGCTTTAGTCTTTGGGTGTGTCTTAATTGGACTAAAGCCAGCTAGTCTGGGTGCTTTGATGCGTACTAGTTTTGATATGTAAGAGAGATAGAGTGCATTTGCATTTTTTGAATAGAGCATTCAAGAAGTGGGGTGAAATTGGACACCTATCTAGCAGCTACCAAGCAATATGTTTATATTATTAATTAAGTTGGTACAATGAAAGGGATTTTATTGTTAGAGAGGTTTAGTTCAGAGGTTGTTGATACAATGAGAATTAACATTCAATGGGCAGTGGTAGGTATAACAAGACAATGGTTTTGTGTGTGCAGAGCAAAGGTAATGTGAGATCAAAAGGCAGCTGTAAGCCTCCAACTGGCTTCACAGGAACCACAGTGAAAAGAACCTCATTTTGAATTCATAAGGTGAAAATGCTTTGCCTGGTACCTGGTTAAGTCTATGGGTTGCTGTCGCCTTAATGGAGATTAGTTTTGGAATTTATTAAAAGTTATGATAGTAATTTGTAGCCATGTGTATATATATTTTAACCTGTGTAAATTAATAAAATGTTTCATTTAGTTTAATGTAAAACCTCGAGAACTGGTGGTCGAATTCCTGAAATTAGAGTCGCATCTCAAACATAACACTTAAAATTATGGGTTATGACAATTGTTTAAAGTTTCCCTCTGGGATTTTTAAATAACTTTGCTTTATCAACTGCATCGGTCATAACAACTGTGTGTGTTTATCTGTCTAAGAATGAGTTACATGGACTGTGTCGTTATCTGACTGTGAATGAGAATACATGGACTGTGTTTATTTATGTCTGTGAATGAGAACACATGGACTGTGTTTATTTATGTCTGTGAATGAGAACACATGGACTGTGTTTATGTCTGTGAATGAGAACACACGGACTGTGTGTGTTTACATGTCTGTGAATGAGAATACATAGACACTGTCTTTATTTGTCCATGAATGAGGACACATGGACTCTGTTTGTTTATATGAATGTGAATGATAATACATTGACTGTGTGCGTTCTATGAATGAGAATTCTTGAACCGTGTTTTTATCTGACTGAACGAGGATACATGGACTGTGTCTGTTGATCTACCTGTGAATTGTCTGTGAATGAGAATATTTGGACTGTGTGTTTATCTGTCTGTGAATGAGAACACATGGACCATGTGTATATCTGTATGTGAATGAGAATTCATGGACTGTGTTTGTTTCTCTGACTCCTAATGAGAATACATGGACTGTATGTGTTCATCACTGTCAGTGAGTATACATGGACTGTGTTTGTTTACCTGTCTGTGAATGAGGATACATGGACTGTGTCTGTCTATCTGTCTATGCATGAGAATACATGGACTGTGTCTATTCATCTGTCTATGAATGAGAATACATAGACTGTGTTTTTATCTGTCTATGAATCAGAATACATGAACTGTGTTCTTATGTGACTGAATGAGAATACATGGGCTGTGTCTGTTGATCTGCCTGTGAATTAGAATACATGGACTGTACGTGTTTAACTCTCTGTGAATGAGAATACATGAACTGTGTGTTTATCTGTGTGCGAATGAGAAAACATGAATTGTGTTTATTTATCTATCTGTGAATTAGAAAACATGGTCTGTGTTTATTTATCTGTCTGCGAATGAGAATACATGGACAATGTTTAAATGCCTGTGAATGAGAACACACGGCCTCTGTGTGTTTATCTGTCTGTGAATGAGAATACAGTAACGGGTTTGTGTATATTTGTATGCGAATGAGAATACATCAATTGCGTTTGTTTATCTGACTGTGAATGAGAATACATGGGCTGTATGTGTTAATCTGTGTGAATGAGGGTACATGGAATGTGTGTGTTTACCTGTCTGTGAATGAGAATACATGGGCAATGTCTTTATTTGCCTGTGAATGAGAACACATGAACTGTGTTTGTTTATATGAACGTGAATAATAATACATTGACTATGTGTGTTTATCATTCTGTTAATGAGAATACATGGGCTGTGTATGTTAATCTGTGTGAATGAGGATACATGTAATGTGTGTGTTTACCTGCCTGTGAATGAGAATACATGGACTGTGTGTGTTTTTCATTCTGTGAAAGAATATATGGTCTGTGTGTGTTTATATGAATGTGAATGAGAATACATGGAGTGTGTGTGATTATCCGTCTGTGAATCAGAATACATGGACTGTATGTTTCTCTGTAAATGAATGAGAAACATGGATGGTGTGTGTTTGTCTGTGAATGAGAATACATGGACTGTGTTTGTTTATCAGCCTGTGAATGAGAATACATGGACTGTGTGTGTTTAGCTGTCTGTTAATGAGAATGCATGGACTGTGTCTGTTTCTCTGTCTTTGAATAAGAATACATGGACAACGTGTGCTTACCTGTCTGTGAATGAGAATACAAGGACTGTGTGTGTTTATCATCCTGTGAATGAGGATAGATGGGCTGTGTGTTTCTATCTGTCGCTGAAAGAGAATACATGGACTGTGTGTGTTTACCTGTCTGTGAATGAGAATATATGTGATCAGTGTGTTCATCCGACTTGGAATGAATATACATGGACTGTGTGTGTTTATCTGTCTGTCAAAGAGAATACATGAACTTTCACGTAGTTTCTCTGTTTCTGAATGGGAATACATGGACTGTGTGTGTGTCTGTTTCTGAATGAGAATACATGGACTGTGTGTGTTCACCTTTCTGTGTATGAGAATACATGGACTGTGTGTGTATCTGTTTCTGAATGAGAATACATGGACTGTGTATGTTTATTTGTCTTTGAATGAGGATATATGGACTATGTTTGTTGATCTGTCTGTGAATGAGAATACATACACTGTGTGCTTCTCTGTCTGAATGAGAATACATGGATGGTGTGTTTATCCATCTAAATGAGCATTGATATACTAACTGTGTCTCTTTCTCTGTCTTTGAATGAGAATACATGTACTGTGTGTGTTGATCTGTCTTTGAATGAGAATCCATTGCCTGTGTTTTTACATGTCTGAATGAGAATCCAGGGACCGTTGTGTTTATCTGTCTGTGAAAGAAAATACATAGACTGTGTGTGTTTATCTTTTTATGAATGAGAATACATGGACTGTGTTTGTTTATTGGTCTGATTGAGAATTAATGGGCTGTGTGTGTTTATCTGTCTGAATGAGAATTCGTGGATTGTGTGTATATACCTGTCTTTGCATGATAATGCATGGACTGGGTTTGTTTATTTGCCTGTGAACAAAAGTACATGGACTGGGTGTGTTTATCTGACTATGAATGTGAATACATGCCCTGTGTGTGTTTGTCAGTCTATGAATGAGAGAATACATGTCTCTTTATTTCTCTGTGAATAAAAATACGTGAACTAGGTGTGTTTATCTGACCGTGAATGAGAATATATGCTCTGTGTGTGTTTGTAGGTTTATGAATGAAAATACATGGACTGTGTTTGCTTATCTGTCTGTGAATGAGAATACATGGATTGTGCATGTTTATCTGTCTGTGAATGAGAATACAAGGAGTGTGCTTGTTTAGCTGTCAGAATGCGAATACTCGGATTGTGTTTGTTTATTGGTCTGAACGAGAATTCATGTACTGTCTGTGTTTATCTTTCTGTGAAATGAGGAAACATGGGCTGTGTGTGTTTATGTGCCTGTGAATGAGAATACATGTACTGTGTGTTCATCTGTCTGTGAGTCAGAATACTTGTACTGTGAGTGTTTATGTGCCTGTGGAAGAGAAGACATGGTCTATGTGTGTTCATTTGAGTGTGAATGAGAATACATGTACTGTGTGTGTTTACCTGTCTGCGAATGAGAATACATGGACTGTGTCTGTTTATCTGTCTTTGAATGAGAATTCATGGTCTGTGTGTGCTTATCTGTCTCTGATTGAGAATACATGGACTTTGTACGTTTATCAGTCTGTGACTGAATATATATGGGCTGTGTCTGTGTATCTGTCTTTGAATGAGAATACATGAACTATGTGTGTTTATCAGTCTGTGAATGAGAATACATATGATCTGTGTTTTTATCTGTCTAAATTAGAATACATGGATTGTGTCTGTTTATCTGTCTGTGAATGGAATACATGGCCCGTGTGTTTATTTGTCTTTAGTACACGGACTGTGTGTGTTTATCTGTCTGTGAATGCGAATACATGGACCTTGTTTGTTGATTTGTCTGTGAATGAGAATACATGGGCTGTGTCTCTTTATTTGTCTGTGAATAAAAATACGTGGACTAAGTGTGTTTATCTGACTCTGAATGAGAATATATGCCCTGTGTGTGTTTGTGGGTCTATGAATGAGAATACATGGATTCTATTTGCTTATCTGTCTGTGAATGAGAATACAAGGACTGTACATGTTTAGCTGTCAGAATGAGAATACTTGGAGTGTGTTCATTTATTAGTATGAACAAGAATTCATATACTGTGTGTTTATCTGTTTCTGAATGAGAATACATGGACTATATGTGTTTATCTGCCTGTGACTGAGATTACATGAACTGTGTGTGGTTACCTGTCTGTGAATGAGAATGATTGAATTGTGTGTGTTTACCTGTCTGTGACCGAGAAGATAGAGACTGTGTGTTTATCTGTCTGTGAATGAGAATACATGGCGTGTGTTTTTAGCTGTCTGAATGAGATTACATGGACTGTGTGTGTTTATCTTTCTGTGAATGAGAATACATGCACTGTGTGTGCTTATCAGTTTGAATGAGAATATGTGGATGGTTTGTTTATCTGCCCAAATGAAAATATATGGACTGCGTGTGTTCATCTGCCTGTGACTGAGAATATATGTGATCTGTGTGTTTATCTGTCTGTGAATGAGAATACATGGCCTGTGTGTGATTATTTGTCTTTGAATGAGAAAACATGAATTGTGTGTGTCGCTCTGTCTGTGAATGAGTATACATGGAGTTTGTTCATCTTTCTTAGACTGAGAATACATCGAAAGTGTGTGTTTATCTGTCTATGGCAGTGTGTATCTATCCTTCAAAGTGAGAATACATGGACTGTGTCCGTTTCTGTGTCCGTGATTGAGAATTCATGGACTGTGTGTATTTATACATGGGCCGTGTGTGTTTACCTTTCTGTGAATGAAAATACATGGACTGCAAAAACAAAAATACCTGGAAAAACTCAACAGGTCTGGCAGCATCTGTGGAAGGGAGCACAGTTAATGTTTTGAGTCCGCATGACTCTTCAACAGAACTAAGGAAAAATAGAAAAGGGGTGAAATATAAGCTGGTTTAAGGGGGATGGGGGTTGGGACAAGAGAGCTGGATAGAGGGCCAGTGATAGGTGGAGATAACCAAATGATGTCATAGACAAAAGGACAAAGAGGTGTTGAAGGTGGTGATATTATCTAAAGGAATGTGCTAATTAAGGGTAGAAAGCAGGACAAGCAAGGTACAGATAGCCCTAGTGGGGGTGGGGTGGGGAGAAGGAATCAAAAAAGGCTAAAAGGTAGAGATAAAACAATGGATGGAAATACATTTAAAAATAATGGAAATAGGTGGGAAAAGAAAAATCTATATAAATTATTGGGAAAAAAGGGGGGGATCGGAAAGGGGGTGGGGATGGAGGAGAGAGTTCATGATCTAAAATTGTTGAACTCAATATTCAGTCCAGAAGGCTGTAAAGTGCCTAGTCAGAAGATGAGGTGCTGTTCCTTCAGTTTACGTTGAGCTTCACTGGAACAATGCAGCAAGCCAAGGATGGACATGTGGGCATGAGAGCAGGGCGGAGTGTTGAAATGGCAAGCGACAGGGAGGTCTGGATAATGCTTGCAGACAGAAAGAAGGTATTCTGCAAAGTGGTCACCCAGTCTGTGTTTGGTCTCTCCAATGTAGAGGAAACCGCATTGGGAGCAACGAATGATGCCACCACCAAACACATCTTCCCTTCACCCCCCCCTGGTGGCATTCCATAGGGATCGTTCCCTCCGTGACACCCTGGTCCACTCCTCCATCACCCGCTACACCTCAACCCCCTCCCACAGCACCTTCCCATGCAACTGCAGAAGATGCAACACCTGCCCCTTTACTTCCCCTCTCCTCACCGTCCAAGGGCCCAAACACTCATTTCAAGTGAAGCAGCATTTCACTTGTACTTCCCTCAACTAAGGCTACTGCATTTGTTGCTCCCATTGCAGTTTCCTCTACATTGGAGAGACCAAACGCAGACTGGGTGACCACTTTGCAGAATATCTTTGTTCTTTTCGCAAGCATTACCCAGACCTTCCTGTCGCTTGCCATTTCAACACTCCACCCTGCTCTCATGCCCACATGTCCATCCTTGGCTTGCTGCATTGTTCCAGTGAAGCTCAACGTAAACTGGAGGAACAGCACCTCATCTTCCGACTAGGCACTTTACAGCCTTCCGGACTGAATATTGAGTTCAACAATTTTAGATCATGAACTCTCTCCTCCATCCCCACCCCCTTTCTGATTTTTCCCCCTCCTTTTTGTTTTTTCCAATAATTTATATAGATTTTTCTTTTCCCACCTATTTCCATTATTTTTAAATGTATTTCCATCCATTGTTTTATCTTTACCTTTTAGCCTTTTTCGATTCCTTCACCCCACCCCACCCCCACTAGGGCTATCTGTACCTTGCTTGTCCTGCTTTCTACCCTTAATTAGCACATTCCTTCAGATAATATCACCACCTTCAACACCTCTTTGTCCTTTTGTCTATGACATCTTTTGGTTATCTCCACCTTTCACTGGCCCTCTATCCAGCTCTCTTGTCCCAACCACCCCCCACCCCCCTTAAACCAGCTTACATTTCACCCCTTTTCTATTTTTCCTTAGTTCTGTTGAAGAGTCATGCGGATTCGAAACGTTAACTGTGCTCCTCTCCACAGATGCTGCCAGACCTGCTGAGTTTTTCCAGGTATTTTTGTTTTTGTTTTTGATTTCCAGCATCCGCAATTTTTTGCTTTTATCTTAATACATGGACTGTGTGTGTTTACCTGTCTGTGAATGAGAATATCCGGCCTGTGTGTGTTTATCTTTTTATGAATGAGAATATATGGACTGTGTGTTTTTATCTGTTTCTGAATGAGAATGCATGTACTGTGTGTATTTATCTGATTCTGAATGGGAATACATGGACTGTGTATGTGTTTATCCGTCTGTGAATGAGTATACATGGACTGTGTGTGCTTATCTGTCTCTGATTGAGAATACATGGACTATGTGTGTTTATCAGTCTGTGGCTGAGAATACATGGGCTGTGTGTGTTTATCTGTCTGTGAATGAGAACATATGTGGTCTGTGTTTTTATCTATATAATTGAGAATACATGGATTGTGTTTGTTTATTTGCCTGTGAATGAGAATACATGGACTGTGTGTGTTTATTTGTCTTTGAATGAGTATACATGGACTGTGTGTGTTTATTTGTCTTTGAATGAGTATACATGGACTGTGTGTGTTTATTTGTCTTTGAATGAGTATACATGGACTGTGTGTGTTTATTTGTCTTTGAATGAGTATACATGGACTGTGTGTGTTTATTTGTCTTTGAATGAGTATACATGGACTGTGTGTGTTTATTTGTCTTTGAATGAGTATACATGGACTGTGTGTGTTTATTTGTCTTTGAATGAGTATACATGGACTGTGTGTGTTTATTTGTCTTTGAATGAGTATACATGGACTGTGTGTGTTTATTTGTCTTTGAATGAGTATACATGGACTGTGTGTGTTTATTTGTCTTTGAATGAGTATACATGGACTGTGTGTGTTTATTTGTCTTTGAATGAGTATACATGGACTGTGTGTGTTTATTTGTCTTTGAATGAGTATACATGGACTGTGTGTGTTTATTTGTCTTTGAATGAGTATACATGGACTGTGTGTGTTTCTCTGTATGTGATTGAAAATACTTGGACGGAGTTTGTTTATCTTTCTGTGAATGAGAATGCATCGAATGTGTGTGTTTATCTGTCCAGGCCTATCTTTCAGAGTGAGAATACATGAACCGTGTGAGGTTAGCTGTCTATGAATGAGAATACATGGACTGTGTGTGTTTATCTGTCTGTGAATAAGAATTCAGGGACTGTGTATGTTTATCTGTCTGTGAATGAGAATTCAGGGACTGTGTATGTTTATCTGTCTGTGAATAAGAATTCAGGGACTGTGTATGTTTATCTGTCTGTGAATGAGAATTCAGGGACTGTGTATGTTTATCTGTCTGTGAATGAGAATTCAGGGACTGTGTATGTTTATCTGTCTGTGAATGAGAATTCAGGGACTGTGTATGTTTATCTGTCTGTGAATGAGAATTCAGGGACTGTGTATGTTTATCTGTCTGTGAATGAGAATTCAGGGACTGTGTATGTTTATCTGTCTGTGAATGAGAATTCAGGGACTGTGTATGTTTATCTGTCTGTGAATGAGAATTCAGGGACTGTGTATGTTTATCTGTCTGTGAATGAGAATGTATGGACTGTGTCTGTTTATCTGTCCTGATTGAGAACACGTGGACTGTTTGTCTTTATCTGCCTGTGAATGAGTATACATGGGCTGAATGTGTTTATCTGTCTGTGAATGAGAATACATAGGCTGTGTCTGTGTATCTGTCTTTGAATGAGAATACATGGATTGCGTGTGTTTACCTGTCTCTGAATGAGAATATATGTGATCCGTGTTTTGATCTGTCTAAATGAGAATACATGGATTGTGTCTGTTTATCTGTCTGTGAATAAGAATACATGGGCTGTGTGTGTTTATTTATCTTTAATACACGGACTGTGTCTGTTTATCTGTCAGTGAATGCGAATACATGGCCTGTGTTTCATCTGTCTGAATGAGAATACAGGGACTGTGTGTGTTTTTCTCTCTATGAATGAGAATGCATGGGCTGCGTGTGTTTATTGGTCTGATTGAGAATTGATGGACTGTGTGTGTTTATCTGAAAGTGAATGAGAATATATGCATTGTGCGTGTTTATCGGTCTCTGAATGAGAATACAAGGAGTGTGCATGTTTAGCTGTCAGCATGAGAATATTTGGAGTGTGTTTGTTTATTAGTCTGAACGAGAATTCATGTACTGTTTGTATCTTTCCATGAAAGAGGCTACATGAGCTGTTTGTGTTTATGTAGGTGAATGAGAATACATGTACTGTGTGTTTATCTGTTTCTCAATGTGAATGCATGAACTGTGTGTGTATCTGTTTCTGAATGAGAATCCATGGACTATGTGTGTTTATCTGTCTGTGAATGAGAATACATGGACTGTGTGTGTTGATCTGTCTGTGAATGAGTGTACATGGACTGTGTGTGTTTCTCTGTCTGTGAATGAGGCTACACGGGGTATGTGTGTTTATGTATCTGTGAATGAGAATACATGTACTCTGTGTGTTTATCTTTCTGTGAAATGAGAATATTTGTACTGAGTGTTTATGTGCCTGTGAAAGAGAATACATGGTCTATGTGTGTTCACCTGAATGTGAATGAAAATACATGGACTGTGTGTTTATCTGTCTTTGAATGAGAATACGCGGACTGTGTGCATTTGTCAGTCTGTGTATGAGAATACGTGAACTGTGTGTGTTTCTTTGTTTCTGAATGTGAATACGTGGACTGTGTGTGTTTACCTGTCTGTGACTGAGAAGATAGAGAGTGTGTTTATCTGTCTGTTAATGAGAACACATGGCCTGTGTGTATTTATCTGTCTGTGATTGAGATTTCATGCTCTGTGTGTGTTGTTCTGTCAATGAATGAGATTACATGGGCTATGTATGTCTACCTTTCAGGGTGAGAATACAAGGACTGTGTGTGTTTCTCTGTCTGTGATTGAGAATACAAGGACTGTGTGTGTTTCTCTGTCTGTGAATGAGAATACATGGAATGTGTTTGTTTATCTGCCTGAATGAGAATACATGGGCTGTGTGTGTTTACCCGTCTGTGACTGAGAATACAAGCACTGTGTCTATTTATCTGTCTGTGAATGAGAATGTAAGCACTGTGCGTGTTTATCTGTCTGTGAATGAGGATACATGGACTGTGCGTGTTTATCTGTCTATGAATGAGATTACATGGAATGTGTGTGTGTTTATATGTTTGTGAATGAGAATACATGGGCTGTATATGTTTATTTGTCTGTGAATGTGAATACATAGACTGTGTGTGTGTTTGTCTGTGGATGAGAATAGATGGACTGTGTGTGTTTATTTGGCTCTCTCTTCTCCCATTGCACAACCCTTCATGATTTGATTCTTTTTTTTTTGTTTTACAGGAAGTGCTCAGTGTTTGTGATAGACCCTGCGGAGAATGTGTATTACCACTGGCTGGCTGTCATCACACTGCCTGTTGTCTATAACTGGTGTTTCCTGGTGTGCAGGTAGGCAGTGCATGGTGTTGAGCAGTAGCTCAGATACTCTCAATGTAGGAAGAATACTGAATGTAGATCATTGCTTGTTGCACCCTCAGCCGTTCGTGAGAATGGTGTTAAGTGACGCACAGTGGTAGTACAGAGATAGTCTGGCATTTGAAGTGTAGATTGTCCACAACATTGCATCAGAATATTCACTCAATCACATGTGATGCCAGAATCATACTGGCCCAAAATCCCAATTTGTCACACAAACCTTTCTGGCAGTAATTTGAAGACTAACCCTTCAGTCTTACATTTATGTAGCAATTTTGTGTTTACAAGATGTCCCAGCCAGCTTTGCAGCCAATGAAGTACTTTTCAAGTGTTGCCACTGTTGTAATGTACAACATCATGCACAGCAATCTCCCACAAATGCAATGCAATAATGATTGCATTGCCCAGGACACCAGTGAGAACTCCCCTGCTCTTCTTCGAAATAGGACTGTGGGAGCTTTTACCCAAGCTGGCTGAAGGGCCTCGGTTTAACATCTCATGCATCTTTGACAGTGCAGTATACTCCTTCAGTACTGCACTGGAGTGTCATCCTTGATTTTTGTGCTCAAGTCCTATAATATAAGAAATAGGCACAGGAGTAAGCCATTTGGCCCCTCAAGTCTGCTCTGTCATTCATGCCCACATGTCCGTCCTTGGCCTACTGCAATGTTCCAGTGAAGCTCAACGCAAACTGGAGGAACAGCACCTCATCTTCCGACTAGGCACTTTGCAGCCTTCCAGGCTTAATATTGAATTCAACAACTTCAGATCATGAACTCTCTTCTCCATCCCCACCCCCTTTCTGATCCCCCCTTTTCCAATAATTTATAATTTTTTTAATATATATATATGTTTCTTTTCCCACCTATTTCCATTATTTTTAATGTATTTCCATCCATTGTTTTATCTCTACCTTTTAGCCTATTTCGATCCCTTCCCCTCATCCCACCCCCACTAGGGCTATCTGTCACTTGCTCATCCTGCTTTCGACCCTTGATGTCATCATTAGCACATTCCTCAGCTAATATCACCACCGTCAACACCCCTTTGTCCTTTTGTCTATGACATCTTTGGCAATCTCTTCTTTGCCTCCACCTATCACTGGCCCTCTATCCAGCTCTACCTGTCCCACCCCCCTCAACCAGCTTATATTTCACTTCATTTCTATATTTCTCAGTTCTGATGAAGAGTCGTACGGACTCGAAAGATTAACTGTGTTCCTCTCCAAAGATGCTGTCAGATCTGCTGAGTTTTTCCAGCTGTTTTTGTTTTTGTTTCAGATTTCCAGCATCTGCAGTATTTTGCTTTTATCATGGTTGATCTTTTCTTTGCCTCAGTACCACTTTCCTGCTTGTCCCATATGACTTAACTCTGATTCAGAAACCAGGTTGCTCCCAACTGAGCCACAGCTGACACTTAAGGGATGCTGATTTGAGAGAGTTTTTAGTGTGGTGAGAGAAATCACAGTCAGAGGGACAAAGTGGATATTGTGTGAAGGTGCCCTGTGCCCTGCTGGAGGCTTTGTGGTTATTACATAGTCGCAGTTAGGACATAGCCACGATTGGAGCACAATTATGGTTAGTGTTTAGTTACCATTAAGATGTAGCTATGGTTAAGTGAGGTGAGAATGACTGCCTTTGACTTCAAGGCAGTATTTGACTGAGTGGCATCCAGGAGCATTAGCACAACTGGAGTCAATGGGATTGAGGGAAAACTCTCCGTGGTTGGAGTCATACCTAGCACAAAGGAAGATGGGTGTGGTTGTATGAGGTCAATTATCTCGGTTCCAGGACATCACTGCAGGAGTTACTCAGGGTAGTGTCCCTTCAGCTGCTTCATCAATGATCTTCCTTCCATCATAAGGTCAGAATTGAGGATGTTCTCTGATGATTGCACAATGTTCAGCACCATTCTTGACTCCTGAGCAGCATGTAGCAAGACCTGGTGAACTTAAAAGCTTTGGTTGACAAGTGGCAAGTAATGTCCGTGCTACACAAGTGCCAGGCAATGACCATCTCCAACAAGAGAGAATCTAACCATCTTCTGATGACATGCAACTGCATCGCTGAATTAACCATTAACATCCTAGGGGATACCATTGACCAGAAACTGAACTGGAATTGCCATATAAATACTGTGGCTGCAAGAGCAGGCCAGAGGCTAGGAATCCTGCAGTGAGTAACTCACTTCCTAACTCTCCAAAGTCTGTCCACCATCTACAAGGCACAAGTCAGGAGTGTGATGGAATACTCTCCCCTTGCAGCTCCAGCAACACTCAAGAAGCTCTACACCATCCAGGACAAAGCAACCTGCTTGATTGGCACCCCATCCACAAACATTCACTCCCTCCACCACCGATGCACAGTAGCAGCAGTGTGTACCATCTACAAGATGCACTGTACCAACTCACCAAGGTTCCTTAGGCAGCACGTTCCAAACCTGCAACTATATCGCCATTCCTTCACAGTTTTTATCGCAATCCTGGAACTCCCTCCCTAACAGCACTGTGGGTTTACCTACAACACATGGACTGTAGCAGTTCAAGAAGGCAACTCACCACCACCTTCTCAAGGGCAACTCGAGATGGGTATTAAATGCTGGCCCAGCAAGTGATGCCCACATCCGAATAATTTTTTTTTAAGAAGTCAAAACATGGATCGGTTTTTGTTCTGGTTAGGTTTATAGTCATGGTCTTGTTTTTGGAATCGTCATATTGTTGGCTTGGTCAGTTCTTGCAATAATGACAAAATCAAATTGTCAGATAGCAGTGAGCTGTGTTCATTCCACTCACTGTCAGAGCTGAAATGGTGAATTTTGCTCAATCAGTGCTATCCTTTCTGAGGAATTTTCACCTCCTGTTACTTATGTTCCAGTGCTGCCTTCTGGCTCTGATGCTGCTGGGGAATTGGATGATGATTGTATTACACAGAATTACATAGAGTGTATAACACAGAAACATATGCTCCACATCAACCTCACTGCACCCTCCATCTAATGCTGACCAGCATAACCCTCTATTCCTTTCTCCCTCAACAGCTTAGCTAGCTTCCCTTTAAATGAATCGACGTTATTCACATGACTCCTCATGGTATTTGTTCTATATTCTAACCACTGATAAAGTTTCTCCTTTTTTTTATTTATTCATTCATGGGATGTGGACGTCGCTGGCTAGGCCAGCATTTATTGCCCATCCCTAATTGCCCTTGTTCAGAGGGCATTTAAAAGTCAACCACATCGCTTTTGGGTTTGGAGTCACATGTCGGCCAGACCAGGTAAGGACAGCAGATTTCCTTCCCTAAAGGACATTAGAGACCCAGATGGGTATTTTCCGACAATTGACAATAGTTTTGTGGTCATCATCAGACTTCTAATTCCAGACCCTTATTGAATTTAAATTCTGCCAGCTGCTATGGTGGGATTCAAACCCAGGTCCCTAGAACAATACCCTGGATCTCTGGAATTCTATAGATAAAAGCAAAATACTGCGCATGTTGGAAATCTGAAACAAAAACAAAAATAGCTGGAAAAACTCAGCAGGTCTGACAGCATCTGAGGAGAGGAAGAGAGTTATCCTGAGCTGGATAGAGGGCCAGTGATAGGTGGAGGCAAAGAAGAGATTGCCAAAGATGTCATAGACAAAAGGACAAAAAGGTGTTGACGGTGGTGATACTAGCTAAGAAATGTGCTAATGGTGACATTAAGGGTAGAAAGCAGGAGGAGCAAGTGACAGATAGCGCTAGTGGGGGTGGGGTGGGGGGAAGGGATCAAAATCCAGCTCCACCTGTCCCACCCTCCTCAACCAGCTATATTTCACCTCATTTCTATATTTCCTTAGTTCTGATGAAGAGTCATACGGACTCGAAACGTTAACTGGATTCCTCCCCACAGATGCTGTCAGACCTGCTGAGTTTTTCCAGCTATTTTTGTTTTTTTCTCTGGAATTCTAGTCCAGTGACTCCCCATTGAATACCCAATTAGATTTATTAGTGACTCTCTTACGCTTACTATTCTACTTGGAGAAGAGAAGGTTGAGAGGAGATTTGATAGAGGTGTTCAAAACCATGAGGGGTCTGGACAGAGTAGATAGGGAGGAATTGTTCCCATTGGTGGAAGGATTGAGAACCAGAGGACACAGATTTGAGGTAATTGGCGAGAGAAGTAATGGCGACATGAGCAGAAACATTTTCACACTGCGAGTGCCTGGGATCCGGAATGCACGGCCTGAGAGTAAGGTGGATGCAGATTCATAGGAATATTGGAACATAGGAAACAGGAGCAGGAAGAGGCCATTTTGCCCCTCAAGCCTATCCCACCATTTAACTAGATCATGGCTGATCTTCTACCTCAAAGCATTTTCCTGCACTTTCCTCATAACCCTTAATATTTTTAATACCTAGAAATCTATCAATCTCTGTCTTGAATGTACTCAATGACTGAGCCTCTGCAGCCCTCTGGGGTAGAGAATTCCAAAGACTCACCACCCTCTCACTGAACTCCTCATCTCAGTCCTAAGTAGCGTACCTCTTATTCTGAGACTGTGTCCCCTGGTTCTACACTCCATGACCAGGGGAAACATCCTTCTTGTATCTACTCTGTCAAGCCCTGTAAGAATTTTATACACTTCAATGAGATCACCTCTCATTCTTCTAAACTCTAGAGAATACAGACCCAGTCTTCTCAATCCCTCCTCATAGGACAGTCCCACTGTCGCAGGAATTAGTCTGGTGAACGTCCATTGCACTCCCTCTATGCAAACCATATTCTTCCTTAGATAGGGAGGCCAAAACTGTACATAATACTCCAGGTGTGGTCTTACCAAAGTTCTATACAACTGCAGCAAGACTTCCTTACTCCTGTACTCAAATCCACTTGTAATAATCGCTAACATACCAGGCTGAATTCTCTGGTCGACGAGCGGAGGTGAGGCCTGTTTGCCGATGCGTAAAATGACACGCGGTGACGTTGAGCGGGCATCCTGACGTCACTGCGCATCATTTAGATTTCCAGTTTGGCGGGGCAGCCTATTCGGCTCCGCGCCTGCCAAACTATCAAAGGCCTATTAAGACCTGTTAAAAACTAACTTAAGCAGCTAACTTGAGCAGCTCGTCCAACATTAAGGTTGATGGGCAGGCGAAGAGCCCAGGCGGCCTTCACATTTTTCACGAAACCTCATCCACGGGCGAGATGGGGTTTCATGAAGTGTTTTAACATTCAATAAAAATTTTTCAAGTAATTCTTTGACATGTCCCAGCTCATATGACAGTGCCTCAGGGAGATTTCTGTACTCTTTTGCGCGCATGTGCAGGCCCCAACTCAGGGAACCCTCCCCTGCCATACAGGGAGCGCTCAGCACTTCCAGGCGAGCGTCACGCTGGGCGGGCCTTAAGTGGCCCGCCCACATAAAATGGCCAATCAGATTCGCCCCCGCCCGCCCCCGCCTGCCCCCGCACAACCCCACAATTTTTCCCACTGTTTGCCTTCCCCGTCGCTTGCTGAACCTGTATGTTAGCTTTGAGTGACTTGTGAACAAGGATATCCAGGTATCTTTGGACATCAACACTTCCCAATCTCTCCCCATTTAAGAGATACTCTGCATTTATGTTTTTCCTTACAAAGTGGATAACTTCACATTTTCCACATTATATTCCATCTGCCATGTTCTTGCCTATTCACTTAGTCTGTCTAAATCTCCTTGAAGCCTCTTTGCATCCTCCACAAAACTCACATTCCCACCAAGTTTTGTGTCATCAGCAAACTTGGAAATATTAAATTTGAATCCCACATCTAAATCATTGATATAGATTGTGAATAGCCGGGGCCCAAGCACCGATCCTTATGGTACACCACTAGTGACCGCCTGCCAACTTGAGAATGACCCGTTTATTCCTGCTCTGTTTTCTGTCCGTTAACCAATCATCACCCAATATATTACCGCCAATCCCATGTGCTCTAATTTTGTTTATTAACCTTTTGTCTGGGACAGGTTCAATCAAGACATTCAAGAGGGAATTGGATTATTATCTGAAAAGGAAGAATGTGCAGGGTTATGGGGAGAAGGCAGGGGATTAGCACTAGGTGAATTGCTCCTTCAGAGCGCCAGCACACACAGACATGACAGGTTGAATGGCCTCCTTCTGTTCTTCTATGATACGACTGTAATTCTAGTTACGTCTACAAGTGGAAATGCCTTCTCTATGTGTGCCCTATTAAACCCTTTCTGCATCTTGAAGAGCGGTATTAGATCATTGTAATTAAATGACATTCCACACTTGAGCATTGCTTGGCACTGAGGTGTGTCAATCTGCCACTTATATTCCCTGTCAGGTGATTGCTCAGTAAATGGCAGAGTATCAGCAGCAGAGTGGGCAGGTGAGGTTGGGGATTAAAGCAAAACACTGACATCTGACCTTTCTAACGCTGCTTTGATTTTATTGCTGTCCTGGGGCTGAAACTTTCCATTTTTCAAACTGCATGCGGGTTAACAACTAACTGGAAATTTCTAAGCTTTAAATTTTGTCCCAGACATTGGACCTTTCTCACTTACTTATGTGTCTCATGAGGTGCAGACATTATTATTAGACTTGCTTGGTAAATTTTCATCCCTAGCCACATCTCTCATTCCTGAACCTGGACATGGCCCTGGGGGAATTAAACCAATATTTTAAAACTTTCAACTATCTTATCACCATCACAGTATCACAATTTGTTTCTGCATTTCCTCGATGCAAACTAATTCTAGCAAGGTAGTCAGTGATACAGTATTTTTAAAACTAACAGAATTAAATTGCATATTAATCTGAAAATTTATATGAATATTCATAAATGCTTTACTATGTCAATCTAATTAAGTGTCTGTGGCTCTCTTTCAGTGTCTGAGAGTCTGTGTCTGTGGGTCTGTTTCAGTGTCTGTGAGTCTGTGTCTGTGGGTCTGTTTCAGTGTCTGTGGCTCTGTTTCAGTGTCTGTGACTGTCTGTGGCTCTGTTTCAGTGTCTGTGGCTCTGTTTCAGTGTCTGTGAGCCTGTCTGTGGCTCTGTTTCAGCATCTGTGAGCCTGTTTCAGTGTCTGTGACTGTCTGTGTCTGTGGCTCTGTTTCAGCATCTGTGAGCCTGTGTCTGTGGCTCTGTTTCAGTGTCTGTGAGCCTGTGTCTGTGGCTCTGTTTCAGCATCTGTGAGCCTGTGTCTGTGGCTCTGTTTCAGTGTCTGTGACTGTGGCTCTGTTTCACTGTCGATTAGTCTGTGTCTTTGGGACTGTTTCAGTGTCTATGGCTCTGTTTCAGTGTCTGTGACTGCCTGTGGCTCTGTTTCACTGTTGATGAGTCTGTGTCTTTGGGACTGTTTCAGTGTCTGTGAGTCTGTGTCTTTGGGTCTGTTTCAGTGTCTGTGAGTCTGTGTCTGTGGCTCTGTTTCAGTGTCTGTGAGTCTGTGTCTGTGGCTCTGTTTCAGTGTCTGAGCCTGTGTCTGTGGCTCTGTTTCAGTGTCTGTGTGTATGTGCCTGTGGCTCTGTTTCAGTGTCTGTGAGTCTGTGTCTGTGGCTCTGTTTCAGTGTCTGTGACTCTGTGTCTTTGGGTCTGTTTCAGTGTCTGTGAGCCTGTGCCTGAGGCTCTGTTTCAGTGTCTGTGACTCTGTGTCCGTGGCTCTGTTTCAATGTCTGTGAGTTTGTGACTGTGTCTGTTTCAGTGTCTGTGAGTCTGTGTCTGTGGCTCTATTTCAGTGTCTGTGTGTCTGTGCCTGTGGCTCTGTTTCAGTGTCTGTGAGCCTGTGCCTGTGGCTCTGTTTCAGTGTCTGTGAGCCTGTGCCTGTGGCTCTGTTTCAGTGTCTGTGACTCTGTGTCTGTGGCTCTGTTTCAGTGTCTGTGAGTCTGTGTCTGTGGCTCTGTTTCAGTGTCTGTGAGTCTGTGTCTTTGGGTTTGTTTCAGTGTCTGTGAGTCTGTGTCTGTGGCTCTGTTTCAGGGTCTGTGAGTCTGTGTCTTTGGGTTTGTTTCAGTGTCTGTGAGTCTGTGTCTGTGGCTCTGTTTCAGTGTCTGTGACTATCTGTGGCTCTGTTTCACTGTCGATGAGTCTGTGTCTTTGGAACTGTTTCGGTGTCTGTGACTCTGTGTCTTTGGGTCTGTTTCAGTGTCTGTGAGCCTGTGCCTCTGGCTCTGTTTCAGTGTCTGTGACTCTGTGTCCGTGGCTCTTCTTCAGTGTCTGTGACTCTGTGTCTGAGGCTCTGTTTCAATGTCTGTGAGTCTGTGTCTGTGGCTGTTTCAGTGTCTGTGAGCCTGTGTCTGTGGCTCTATTTCAGTGTCTGTGCGTCTGTGTCTGTGGCTCTGTTTCAGTGTCTGTGAGTCTTTTTCTTTGGGTTTGTTTCAGTGTCTGTGAGTCTGTGTCTGTGGCTCTGTTTCAGTGTCTGTGACTCTGTGTCTGTGGCTCTGTTTCGGTGTCCGTGAGTGTGTGTCTTTGGGTTTGTTTCAGTGTCTGTGAGTCTGTGACTCTGTTTCAGTGTCATGACTCTGTCTATGGCTCTGTTTCAGTGTCTGTGAGCCTGTGTCTGTGGCTCTGTTTCAGCGTCTGTGACCCTGTGTCTGTGGCTCTGTTTCAGTGTCTGTGACTCTGTGTCTGTGGCTCTGTTTCAGTGTCTGTGAGTCTGTGTCTTTGGGTTTGTTTCAGTGTCTGTGAGTCTGTGGCTCTGTTTCAGTGTCTGTGAGTCTGTGTCTGTGGCTCTGTTTCAGCATCTGTGAGCCTGTGTCTGTGGCTCTGTTTCAGTGTCTGCGTCTTTGGGTCTGTTTCAGTGTCTGTGAGCCTGTGCCTGTTGCTCTGTTTCACTGTCTGTGGGTTCTCTGCATGGTTTTCGATCGCATGTTGATATGCATATTTTGTGTTTCAGCTTTGCCTCATTTTACATCCATGTTTGCATATGTTTATACTGTTTGACATGATTATGTGTGATATGATTGTGAGTATGCTGACATGTTCACTGCATATGATTATGATATAGTTTTGCACTCAGTTACATATTTATCTGTATGTTGTCATGTGTTTACTTGTATGTTTTCTACATACAATTATGATCATGTTTAACTGCAGAAATAAAAACTGAAAATACTGCAATTGTTCAGCAAATCTAATAGTATCTGTGCAGAGAGAAACAGAGTTAAGGGCAGAATTTTACTTGTGCTGTGGAAATGGGAATGGAGGCTGGTGTGGGAGGGGTGGGGCTGGTAAAATGACATTGGATCAGCTCCCCAACATCTTCCTGTCACTTTACCAGAGGTAAAGTGGGTGACATTTCAGCAAGCAATTACAGTTGTTAAACAAACAATTGTCACATATTTTCCTACCTTTCTCTGAACTCCCCAGAGGCTCAGAGTGTCGCCTACTCAAGTGAGATGAGATATGAACATCATGTGAATTGTGTAGTCATCTTGCAGTCATGCTGTGGAGCTGGCTGCAGACTCTATGTTGAAGAAGCAAGAAGATGAGGCCAAAGTGAAGTGCTGCTAATGGAAAGCTGTCTCCCAGGTCCAAAGCAGCCACTGGAGGCAGGACAAGGTTCTTGAGGGGCTCATTGCAGTGGAGGTTTCATTTGGATATGGGGTCAATGTTGTCAGGCTTTGAGATGGAGATACAGCCACATGGAGCAGCTGTGTAATGACCAGGGGAGTTCTGGTGCCATTGGATGTGTATGAGAAGGTGGGGAGATGGGGTAAGAGGGAAGCAGAAGGCACTAACCAACACAAAAGATATAGCATCAGAGGCTCAGCTTCATTGAAAGGTCTGAGCACCGATGTCTATGAAGGCTGTATCTCTCTTGGGGGTGGTGGAACTGTATAGTGTATGGAGCAGGAGTTGGTGCCAGTGGGAAGTGGCAGACACCCAATGCCTGTGGCCTAAAGGTGACATTGACACAACCTTTCTGCCTGTGGTTAGTTCCAGGGATTGCCTGGAGAATGGTGTGGTGTCTCTCAGTCAGCTGCCACGTACCATTGGGTTGGCCAATATATCAAGTTCACAACTACTCAGACCAGTAAGGCTGAGAGGGCAGTTGGCTTCGGGGTCCAAGGCTGGGTTGCTCTAGGTTCAGGAAGTCATTGACTGTACTCATGTGGCCATCAAAGCTCCCTCAAAGCAGCCCTTGTGAACATGTTCAAGTCATTTGTGACTGGTATAAGCAGATCGTGCAGGCATGTGTGAGGTTTCAAGGAAACTCGGTAGATCAGGGGAGCCCTGCTATAAGCATCTTGATATCCTGCATCATTGTTGACTGTTGTACATACACAACCTGGTGCTCCAGAGGGAGTAGCGCTGGAGTCACAGGAAGGCACTGAATGAGCAGTGTCCTCAGAACAGGAAGAGCATGCGGCATTTCCACAGGTGCCAACTGAAGATGAAGGGGGCGCAGCAGAGCCTGGCTCACAGGACAGTGACATGCGTGGCAGGCAGGTTCTTGATTCTCTCATCCCTCCCAGAGCTGGACATGCTGACCTCTCATAAGAAACCCTTACCATCTGTCTGTGCCTTTCAGCCTTCTGTCAGCACAGGTATTCTGTCTGTGCCTGTCAGCCTTCCGTCAGCACAGGTGCTCTGTCTGTGCTTGTCAGCCTTCTGTCAGCACAGGTATTCTGTCTGTGCCTGTCAGTCTTCCGTCAGCACAGGTGCTCTGTCTGTGCCTGTCAGCCTTCTATCAGCACAGGTACTCTGAGTTCTGTTGAAGGGTCATGAGGACTCGAAACGTCAACTCTTTTCTTCTCCGCCGATGCTGTCAGACCTGCTGAGTTTTTCCAGGTAATTCTGTTTTTGTTTAGGATTTCCAGCATCCGCAATAGTTTTTTGTTTTTACTCTGTCTGTGCCTGTCAGCCTTCTGTCAACACAGGTACCCCTGAGGCTATCACTTTTACATATCACCCATCAATTGGATTTTACATCTGATCATTGTCAATTGTTGCATAAAAATAAAAACACGAGTCATTATACATTGAATGCTGAGACCTTTAACACTGATTAAATACAAGTGCTGGTCCATGTATTTATATGCTTGCTTACAGTCACTTCTGTAGGCTGCTGTCCCTGCGCCTGGAGTCCATCTGGAGATAGTGTGCTGCCTTTCATTCTCCTGTGTATGCAATGACTGTGACTTGCTTCCTCCAGGTGCCTGAACCCCACTGGGGCTTGACACACTTGAGGCTCCTTTTATCTGTCTTAGTCATCAAACCAGCATACACAGTCAGAGGTACCAAGGAATGGGAATGCACTGCCTCTAGAACTCTGACAGATATCCCCAAATTTCACTCAGCTGCTGAACCGTGTGCTGCTTTGCTGGTGACACCCAAGCTCGCAATCTGCATGGAGCTGAGCATCACTGGGCCTCTCCTCATTTCTCCAAGGGCAAGAGGCTACATCTGTTACTGCCACCGTTACCACCTCCTGTGCATCCGTGCAGTGCTCACCAAATTGTGCCGCCCATTCTACATGTACAACAAAGCCCACCAGCATGAGTACACTGGAATAAAGTAACACAGTATCTTCAGGTGACATTGGGTTCTCTGGGCTCTCCAGAGTAGCAGCTGCCCTGGACTACATCTTCTACAACTCTAGCTAGTGGAGAGACATGATTTAAATGAAACAGATGCTTCTTCAAACAACCCTTGTTACCTCCCCTTGGTTAGGATTCCAGTTTTTGTTTTATTCATTTACGGGATGAGGGTGTCGCTGGCAAGGCCAGCACTTATTGTCCATCCCTAATTGCCCTTGAGATGGTGATGGTGAGCTGCCTTCTTGAACTGCTGCAGTCCTTGTGGTGTAGGTACGCCCACAGTGCAGTTAGTGAGGGAGTGGTTTTAAAGGTGCCACAAGTAACACTTGTTGGAACATAGGAACATAGGATCAGGAGTAGGCCATTCAGCCCATCACCATTCAATACAATCATGGCTGATCATCCACTTCGTTGCCCTTTCCTCACACTATCCCCATATCCCTTTATGTTATTGGCATTTAGAAATCTGTCAATCTCTACATTAAATATACTCAATGACTGAACTTCCACAGCCCTCTGGGGTGGAGAATTCCAAAGATTCACAACCCTCTGAGTAAAAAAATTCTCTTCATCTTGGTCCTAAGTGGCTTCCCCCTTATTTTGAAATTGTGTCCCCTGGATATAGATTATCCAACCAACATCTTATCGTGTCTATTCTGTCTATCCCTTTAAGTATTTTGTAGGTTTCAGTGAGATCACCTCTCATTCTTCGAAACTCTAGAGAATACAGGCCCAGTTTCCCCAATCTCTCTTCATAAGACAGTCCTGCCATCCCAGGAACAAGTCTGGTGAACCTTCGTTGCACTCCCTCTATGGCAATTGAAAGGGCGAGGGCTTGCTCGAGAGTCAGATGTCTTGTTCAAACAAGCGATCTTTATTATGAGCATGCAAGAAGTTGCACTCTCACGAGTAGGGGGTCTGCAGTACAATGTTTGTGCAGGTGATTTATACTGTCACAAAAAGTTCACTTGTGCAACTGCCTCATCTTTAATGAGGTCTTTTCACCTAATTCTGTCTCTTTCCCTGATCTTGTTTCCTCTTGATTAGATCTTCTCATATGACTCTCTGCCTCACAGATATATAAGGTTTAGCAGTTTTCAGTTTCAAGTCAAGTATCCCATGATTCCCATATGCCATACGTCAATCCCCCTGTTACAGCAATAACATCCTTCCTAAGGTAAGGAAACCAAAGCTGCACACAGGAGGGAATGATGGCCACAACCATTACTCGCCATAGCTTTTACACCTGTCATGTCTTGACCCATCTAATCTCCATGACGTCCTCCCCCAAAAGTGTCATCATGGACAATGGCACCCCATCTCCTGTACATTGATGCTGTCTGACAATCTGAAAGGAGATGCATATGCAGTGTCACTGCTGCCTCCTGGACTATCTGTGCTGATCACTCTGAGGCACTGTAAATGTGCAGCACAGAGAGGCATCCATTCAGCCATCTTAATGCAGCATTCACCCATGAGTGAGTTTGGGATTCGGATATGTGTGAGCTGTCTTTCTGTGAGTGTGTTTCTGTGAGTGTGTTTTTGTGTGTGTGTTTCTGTGAGAGTGTCTGTGTGAGTGTGTCTGTGTGTGTGTTTCCGTGAGTGTGTTTGTGTGTTTCTGTGAGTGTGTTTCTGTAAGTGTGTTTCCGTGTGTGTGTTTTTGTGTGTAACACACTTACAGAAACACACTCACAGAAACACACCCACACAAACACACTCACGGAAACACACCCACACAAACACCCTCACAGAAACACATGCAAAACACACTCATGGAAACACACTCACAGAAACACATTCACACAAACACACACACACACAAGCACCCTCACAGAGACACACTCACAGAAACACATACACTGAAACCTAGAAACGCACACACAGGAGCACACACACAAACACACTCACACAAACAAACAGGCTGACAGAAAGACACATGGAAACACACACACAAATACACTCACAGAAACACACACACAGAAACACACACAGAAACACACACGCAGAAACACGCACAGAAACACACACGCAGAAACACACATGCATAAACACACTCACAGAAACACACACAGAAACACACACACAGAAACACACACACAGAAACACACACAGAAACACACACGCAGAAACACACTCACAGAAACACACAAACACACTCATGGAAACACACACAGAGACACACTCGTACAGACACTCTCACAGAAACACACACACAAAAACACACTCACAGAAACACACTCACAGAAACACACACACTGAAACCTAGAAACACTCTAAGTTTCAGTGTGTGTGTTTCTGTGAGTGTGTTTCTGTGAGTGTGTTTTGCATGTGTTTCTGTGAGGGTGTTTGTGTGAGTGTGTATGTGTGGGTGTGCTTCTGTATGTGTGTTTGTGTTAGTGTGTTTTCATGACAATAAGGCACGATTGGTTTCATGATGCCAGGAAGTCAGGTTGCGATTGTCCACTCAGCCCACTGACGGCAGACCGTATTTCCTGCCATTGGTCATCAGGAACCTCATTGTAATAGATCAGCATATCATTATCAGGCCATCCCGCCAGCATCTTGCAACCCCGCTGGATTGTCCGTCCACATCAATAGGAAAGCACACTGACGTGTTTCACAACAGCACAGAAGTGACGTGCACTTGGTGGCCTTCACTTTGGGTGAACTGGAGGTGAGTGCACAGCAACGTTCTACAGAGCTCACCAGGGTCTCCTGTTGCTTTGCAGGCATCAGGGGTGCCGGGGGCGGGGGGGGTGGTTCGGGGTTAAGTGCCGCCCTGCCTCGGAGGTGACTTGTGAGGGGGGGAAAGTGCAATCCTGCCATTGAGGCGACTGGTGGTGGGGGTTGGGGGGCAAGGGCAGCCTTGCCATTGAATATAGCGCACAAGCATTCGGGGTGGGGGGTAGGGTGGGTGAGGTGGCCACACATTAGGGAAACCTGTATAAAATGACCATTCCTCTGCAACTGAGACAGTTCAGGCGCAGCCACATTGATATGATTGGGGTCGGGCTCCTAGCTTATCTGCCCACTCAAGCAATGCAGAGGCATCAAAGTGCCACCAAGTTCTCCAGAGCTCCCCCACTTCTGCAAAAACTGCAAATTCATGAGCACTTTAGTGAACTGCAGAGCAGTTGGACTACATACGTTATACAATCTCCTCGCTAAAGCTGGCCATGGTGCAGTCACTGCTGGAGGCGCTCACAGCCTCTTGCAATGTCAGCATCCCAGTTTAGACCAGTCTCCTCCATGGTTCAAGCTAAAGGGCAGCCATGCAGCGCACTAATCTCTGGCCATCCGAGTGGTGGCCAGCACTCTCCAGAAAGAATTAAGGGGCCATCACACAAAACCAGGACAGGTTCTTAGTACACCTAGGCTAACCACATGTCTCTCTCTTTCATTGTGCAGGAGGAGTACATCAGGATCATGGGGCCTAGTGAACTAGCTGCATGCCTGATGGCCTACAGAGCCCAAAGAAGATGCAGGAGAGAGCAACTGAGGCTCCTGGCTGTGCAGAGGCAGAAGCAGAACCTCAGGAAGATGGAGCGGCTGGGGCTCCTGCACATGTTGCCCAAGAGCCACAGTGAGCCATTGCAGGCCAGCGCCTAGCGACACCCAGGGTCTATAGACACCAGCTTTCATTCCTGTAGATGACCGAGAACCAGTGTTGCCGAAGACTGTGCATGTCCAGGTAACTGGTCAGTCACATCTGCCAGCTGCCGCCGGACATGGTGCTAAGGGGACATGGAGGGCATCCACTGTCAGTGGCTGTGAAAGTGACTGCGACACTCAATTTCTACACCAGTGGCTCCTTTCAGGGATCCACAGGTGACTTCTGTGGGATCTCACAATTCTTCACCCACAAATACATCCATGAGGTCACGGATGCTGTCTTTGTGAGGGCACACAACTTTGTACATTTCGCCAGGGACTGGGACAGCCAGGATGCAGGAGCAAGTGGATTTGCCCAGATCTCAGGTTTCCCACAGGTGCAGGGTGCGATTGACTGCACTCGTGGTGCTCAGATCTCCCTCGCAACACACAGTGAACTTCATCAACCGCAAGGACTTCCACTTGCTGAATGTGCAGCTGGTGTGTGACCACCAGAAATGCATCCTGCAGGTGTGCACACGGTTTCCAGGGTGTGTCCACAACTCCTACATCCTCAGTCGCTCGCAGATCCCTGACGTCTTCCAGGGTCCACAGAAGCTGCAGGGTTGGTTCCTTGGGGACAAGGGCCACCCGCAGAGGACTAGGCTGATGACACCCGTGTGGCGGCCTCAGACTGCAGCAGAGCGACGCTATAATGAGGCTCATGCCCACAACTTGGTGGAGCAGATCATTGGGATGCTGAAGATGTGGTTCCGGTGCCTGGACCAGTCTGGTGGGACCCTGCAATACAGGCCACAGAGGGTGTCACACATGGTCATCACCTGCTGCGCCCTTTACAACCTGGCGCTGCAACAGGGAAGATGAGCTGGCTGAGGAGGAGATGGAGGAGCTGCACGTCTCCTCTGGTGAGGAGTACACTGATGGGGATGAGGCTGAGGAGGTCCTCGGAGGCAACAATGATGAGGATGAGGCCCTCACACTGGTTAGACGAGGCAGGCATGCTCGGGGGGCCCTTATAGCTGCTGGATTTGTGCAGGATGATGACGACATGCAGTAAGGACACTCCATAAATCTTCAAACAGCCTCTGAGAATGTCTGACTCTGGTCTGGCCGAGGGCAACTCAATTGTGGTCTGTGATCAGGGTCATCTCATAGAGACGCAGCCATGAAACATTAGACGCATCTGATGCTTTGTCCGCCTTCAGCACCTCAGCCCTTCAGGAGCTGGTGCATAGTGTCACTAGTCACAGATGCTGGTGTGATGGGGCCAGCCCCTCCTTAAAGGTGCTGAGAGCACATCGAGAGAATGATGGAACTCTGTGGTATCTGCCCACTACATTCTGGCAGCAATGACCAGCACCGCTGAGGTGCAGGTATCAGTAATGTTTCCAGGGAGTTGTGAGGTTGGACTATCACTGTGGTCTGAAGGCTGCACAGAGCACAGGAAGAAGCCCTGGACTGAGACACCTGCCTTTATCTTGTGCAGAAAGGTTTCACATCTGAGTGACATGAACACTGCTCGTCAGAACAAGGAGCCACAGGCAGGGTGACATTCTTGGGAGCTTATTGACAGGAGTGAATATTATGTACAAGTGATTAATACCTGCGCCCAGACTGTGCAACTAATTCTCCTTAACTGTCCTAACCCTGCCGTTACGTCTTGGTGCTCCCCGGACATCCACAGTGGAGTTGGAGGCAGCCTGCTGACTGTGACGCCCTGTCTGTGATGACATCGGCGGGCGTCCTCTGGAGGGCTGAGACTTGGAGGGGTATTTTTTTACTACACTTCATAGATATGGCAACCAGATTTAGCCTATCCACTGTGGTACATAGTAAAGTCAAAAGGACCATTGTCGATAAGGTAATGGAGAAATGGGTAGGAACAGGATTAGGAACACCAATGAAGTTCCTCGTAAATAATGGTGGGGAATTCGCCAATGAGGAATTTTGAGATATGTGCGAAAATTTAAACATCATAGTTATGTACACTGCAGCTGAGAGCCCATTTTGCAATGGTCTTTGTGAAAGAAACAATATGGTAATAAATGACGTTACATAAAATATCGGCTGATCAACCAGATTGTAAATTACAAACAGCGCTAGCATGGGTGGTGCATGCAAAGAACTTTCTGCAAATGATTGAGGGGTTGGGTTTCACCAAACAACCATGCTGGTATTTCTCTAAAATTTTTCACAAAGACTTTCTCTCCTATATTAAACATCCTGTCATGGCTGTGACAGTCATGTCCAATTTTCTGACTTACCTGACTTCTTTCCACTTTCCAACCCCAAGTTTGGCATAATTAGGCTCAGTCTCGATTAGAGACAGCGCTTTATCAACAATTCCGCAGGTGTGACACCTGTTGTTGTATGAGGGCTGGTTCTATAATGGAAAAGAAAACGTGCTAGTTTAGTTGCTATAGAATCTCCAAACAATTTCTTCATACCAGGTTTGAATGTCTGAACTGCTCTCTGGACCAGTCCATTTGAAGAAGGGGGTATGGTAATGTTTTCACATGAGTAGTAACGTTGAGGCTGATAAATCGGTGAAATTCAGCACTCGTGAATACTGTTCCATTGTCTGATGTGACCACTTCTGCTCGTCCATTGACTGCGAACCTTTGTCAAGGTTTGTCTATTGTAGCAGATGTCGGCGACTTCACTTCATATATGTCCATCCGTTTTAAATGTGCATCGATAAATAGAAACATTGTTCCCATAAAAGATCCCACATAGTCAATGTGTAACTGCACACATGGCCTTCCTGGCTACTCCCAGGGGTGTAGTGGAGCTGTTGAAGCTGTCTTACTCCCACACTCTTTTGTACTTGCTGACACTGCACACAATTCTTCACCAAACTCTCTATTCCTCCATCCGTCTCAGGCCACTACATATATCTGTGTGCTATTGCCTTCATTTTGGAAATTCCGGGATGTGCACTGTGAAGTTCAGATAACAATGGCTTTCGTCCTTTTGGAGGAACAATCACTCGAGCTCCCCACAATAAAATACCTTCCTGACTGGTTATCTCGTATCTTGTCTGGAAATACAGTTTCATTTCAGTGATCAACCATGAAGAACTTGATTTCTCACTTTGGATAAGACTGGGTCTCGATTTGTCGAATCTTTAATTTTTTAGTGCATATCGGTGATGAGTCCAGGAAGTTCAATAATAAAACGAGTTCCTGAGGATTTGGAACATCCTCATCTTTTACTTGCAAGGGCAAATGACTGAGTACATCTGCATTTTGCAATTTGACTTCCGGATCTATGAATGAAAGTATAGTCATCCGCTGCTAAGATCAGTGCCCATCTTTGTACTCATGCTGAGGCTATAAGGGGTACAGCCTTGTCTTCACTGAACAATCCCAGCAAGGGCTCGTGGTCCAATATGATAGTAAAATGATGGCCGTCTACATATTACTTAACACCAAAACTGATCGCCAGGCCTTCTTTTTCAATTTGAGAGTACACTTTTACTCTGCAGCACTGAGTGTTCTCGACACACATCCTATAGTCATTCTGATCCATCATCCATTCAATGGGAAAGCACTGCTCCCACTCCATAGGGAGAAGTGTCACACATTAATATCAAATCGCTTTTTGGGGTCAAAATGTACTGGAAGTTTGTATTAAACTGTTTCACTTTTATGAAAGATTCTTCTTGTGGTGTTTGCCATGACCACCTTTGGCTTTTCTTGAGTAAGTAATACAGGGGTGCCTGTTTTATCCACAAATTAGGCAAGAAGCGTCCATTGTAATTGATCATCTCCAAGAATGATTTCAGTTCAGATGTATTCCTTGGTGCTGGGGCTTCTTTAATGGCTTTCACTTTTTTTCTTCAACTGGATGTAGGCCTTGTGACCTAGGTAAGTTACCTCTTTTTCGCCTAGAATGTACACTTTTCGTTTTTCAACCGCACTCCAGCCTGCGAAAAACGTTTCAACACTCCTTCCAAGTTCATCAAATGTTCCTTTTCAGTGAGTCCAGTCACGAGAACGTCATCCAAATAAACTACAACATGGGGCAATCCCTGTAATAAACTTTTCATGATTCTTCGGAATATGGCACAAGCTGAAGGTACGCCAAATGGTAAATGGGTGGATTGGTACAATCCCTTGTGTGTACTAATAGTGACAAATTTCTGGGAGGCCTTCTCTAATTCCAATTGCTGATAAGCATGACTCATATCTAAGCTTCGTGTAGGCAGTTCCACCTGCCAGTTTAGTGTACAAGTCTTCCATTTCAGGTATGGGGTGTCTAACCAATTTTGCCACTTTATTAACTGTTAATTTGTAGTCCCCACATATTCGAATGCTTCGATTGGTTTGAGAACAGGTACAATTGGTGCTGCCCACTCTGAAAACTGCACTGGTTGTATCACTCCCAGGTTTTCTAATCTGTCCAGTTCGGCATCTACCTTATCTTGCATTGCATAAGGTACTGGTCTTGTCTTCAAGAATCTTGGTGTTGCCTCTGGACCTACATGAATTTTTGTTTGTAGCCCCTCAATTTTTCCAAATTAGTCCTTGAAAACTGAGGCATATTTTTGATGTAGCTCTGATAGCCCATTGGTTCTCAGTTGGAAGATTTCAGTCCATTCCAATTTAATTTCTTTCAGCCAGTTTCATCCAAGGAGACCAGGTCCCTCACTTGCTATTACCATTAAGGGTAATTTCACTGTTTGACCTCTGTAGCGTATTGTGACTTTACTTATGCCCTTGACCTTTATGTCTTCTCCCATGTAAGTTTTCATTTTGGCATCAGTTTCTTCCAAATTTAGTTTACGTTCCCCATGATTCAGGTATTTAAAATTATGTTCACCTATCACCGTAATGGTTGTTCCAGTATCCACCTCTATTCTGATAGGGCTCTCATTCACTCTCTCGTTACGTAGATAGGTTCTGTTCTTCCTACCTTTAAATTATATAATAAATAAATATCTGAATCCATTACTTCAGGCTTTTCAACGTTGTTGATCTCATTGAGTTTTTGCTTTTGTCTGAAAAGTCTGCCTGATTCTATCTTTATAATGCCTCATGAGGTGTCCATTTCGATGACAGAAATAACATTCGATCTTTTTAAACTGAGATTTATTACGAAGTTAACGTTTTGAGTCCGTATGACACTTCTTCAGAGAGTCATACAAACTCGAAACATTAACTCTGTTTTTCTCTCCACAGATGCTGTTAGACCTGCTGAGTTTTTCCAGCATTTTCTGTTTTTGTTTCAGATTTCTAGCATCCAGAATATTTTGCTTTCATTACATGGTTGTCTGCTTCCACCTCTGTTACCATGATGCTATGTTTTTGCTGCTAAGTTATCTCTTTTAATTTGTCTGCTAGCGGTGGCTATTTTCCGCTTCTGGGTAAAACTTTGCACTTTCACGCTCTCTTTGGCTGAGGCTCATTATTTTGTGCTCCCTGAATGGTTTTCGAGTCTCGCACTGCACCTTCCATTGCCAGTTTGATTTCCAATGCCTTCTGAAAATCTAAATTTGTTTTAGGTAGTAATCTCGTCTGAATCGCATCTCCATTTATACCACACACCAAACGATCTCTAAGCACATCATTGATGTACCAAACTCCCACTATTCAGTTAATTGTTTCCGACTTGCCACATAACAAGCGACTGTCTTTCCCGTGGCTCTATTCTTGGAATTAAAGTTGAACCATTGCATCATCACCAAGGGTTTGGGCTGGTAATGAATCTTACAAGGATCACTAAGTCATCAAAACTTTATGAATCTGGGGCACTGGGTGCCAACAAATTTCGAATTAATCCATATGTCTTACTCCCACACGTGGATAAGAGGATCGTGTGCCTCTTCTCCTCCCCTGCAATGTTGTTTGCCTGGAAGAAGAACATAGTGAGGCCAACTGTCTAAGGTTGGATCGAAAGGCTCCACTCTCCCAAATTCCGGCATGTTCTGAGGGGATTGCTTCGATGATCAGGACGAAAATTATTCTTTACTTAGAACTATCGTGCAAGGTATGGCCCGATTTTGGTTCTTCTGATTTCCTTCGTTCGTTCTTGATTTTTACCTCATCCTTTCTTGTCCTTCCCTGCTTTTTACTCTCGTTGCCAGTTTGTTGCATCCAGTTCCCTGGTTTGTTGGGGCTAAAGAATCCAGGTCGCATGCTTATTTCCAGGTGACCAAGTTGGTACCAAGACAGATGATCAGTAGACTGTTCTTAGGCTAAACATACTCTGTTTATTTACAAAAGGAACTCAGCAGCTACACTTTTGTGCTTACAACTCACAAAACTTTACTCTTCAGACTCTAACTCAAGGCTACTGATTGCAGAGGTAGCCTGTGCTACTCTGTTATTGAGTACCAAGACCACATGATCTTCCATTACAACACTTATCTTAAATAACACATCAGATTACTATTGTTTCTGTGCGTGTGTGTTTCTGTGCGTGTGTGTTTCTGTGCATGTTTGTTTTTGTGCATGTGTGTGTTTCTGTGTGTGTCATGAAGCTACTAATGTACATAATATTATTGGAAAATACTTTTCTTTTAGTCTGTGAGTGTGTCTTAATTGGATTAAAGCCAGCTAGTCTGGGTGCTTTGATGTGTACTAGTTTTGATATGGAAGAGAGATAGCGTGTATTTGCATTTTTTGAATAGAGCATTCAAGTAGGGTGAAAACTGAACTTAACCTCTCTAACAATAAAGCCACTTTCATAGTACCAATCTTATTAGTAATATAAACATATTGCTTGGCATCTGCTAGGTAGGTGCTAGTTTTCACCCCACTTCTTGAATGCTCTATTCAAAAAATACAAATGCACTCTATCTCTCTTACATCTCAAAACTAGTACACATCAAAGCACCCAGACTAGCTGTCTTTAATCCAATTAAGACACACATAGACTAAACCAATATTTTCCAATAATATTAAAAACATTAATAGCTTCATGACATTAGAGTTTGTGTGAGCATTTGCTTCTCTCTGGTCATGTGTTTGCCTGCATGTTGTTTGCATGTGATTATGATCATGTGTGTTTACCCGCACGTTTTTTCCACAGGGCTTGCTTTGACACTCTTCAGATCAAACATCTGACCGTCTGGTTGACTATTGACTACATCTCAGATGTCATTTATATTCTCGACCTCTTAGTCCAACTCAGAACAGGTTTGTTTGCTTTCCTCTAACAAACTCGGCCCACCCTCATGCTGCTTTGTGGAGTAACACAACCCCATCAGCCCCGGCAATGTAATGGTGACAATTGTGAGGGTAAATGCTAATTGAAGAAATGGCTTTCACCCTGAGGAACAAAGGGACCACTGTCCCCTCTTAACTTGTGCTTGCTGTGTGTGACTGGCTTATTTTACTGCAGCCATGCATACACATAACTTCAAGGGAGCATTGCAGGTTTGCAGCCTATTTGTTCCCAGTGTGACACATTCCCATTTGCTACATGGCCTCACATCTGCACATCAGAGAGGAAATATATGCCTTCTCCACCTGCCTCCTTCTAGATCGAAAACAATTTGAAGAAATAGCCTGTTGATTTTGATAAGGGCTGCAGCACTGAACCACAATGAACACAGGGGCATTGAGAGTCACAGTAACTCCTGAATCCATGCTCTGGCTGAGATGAACTGACTAAACCCAGATAGGAGTGACAACAGTGACAGTGGGGACAGCACGATGATGGTGGGAATACTGTAGTGTCAACAGTGGCAATGAGATTACGGCATTGCCAACAGTGGTGGTTGGGATACTGCACTGTTGACAGGGGTGCGGTTACTGCACTGTCAACAACGATGGTTTTGGGACGCTGCGCTGACTGAGCTGGCCGAGTCCTAAATGACATAGCTGCTAGACTGAGTCTGCGGCAGGTGGTGAGGGAACCAACAAGGGGCAAAAACATACTTGACTTCATCCTCACCAATCTGCCTGCCGCAGGTGCATCTGTCCACGACAGTATCAGTGGGAGTGACCACCGCACAGTCTTTGTGGAGACGAAGTCCCGCCTTCACATTGAGTTGTGTGGCACGACCACCGTGCTAAATGGGATAGATTTTGAACAGATCTAGATCTAGCAACTCAATACTGGGTATTGAGCGCCATCAGCATCAGCAGAATTATACGCGAACACAATCTGTAACCTAGTGGCTTGGCATATCTCCCATTACCATCAAGCCAGGGGATCAACCCTGGTTCAATGAAGAGTGCAGGAGCAGCACCAGGCATACCTAAAAATGAGGTGTCAACCTGGTGAAGCTACAACACAGGACTACTTCTATGCCAAACAGCATAGGCAGCAAATGATAGACAGAGCAAAGCGATCCCACAAACAACAGATCAGATCTAAGCTCTGCGGTCCTGCCCCATCCAGTCGTGAATGGTGGTGGACAATTAAACAACTCACTGGAAGAGGAGGCTCCACAAATATCCCCATCCTCAAGGATGGAGAAGCCCAGCACATCAGTGCAAAAGATAAGACTGAAGCATTCGCAACAATCTTCAGGCAGAAGTGTCGGTTAAATGATCCATCTCGGCCTCCTCCGGAGGTCCCCAGCATCAAAGATGCCAGTCTTCAGCCAATTCGATTTACTCCATGTGATATCAAGAAATGGCTGAAGGCACTGGATACTGCAAAGGCTATGGGCCCTGACAATATTCCAGCAATAGCACTGAAGACTTGTGCTCCAGAACTTGCCGCACCTCTAACCAAGCTGTTCCAGTACAGCTACAACACTGGCATCTACCTGGCAATGTGGAAAATTGCCCAGGTATGTCCAGCACACACAAAGCAGGACAAATCCAACCCGGCCAATTACTGCCCCTTCAGTCAACTTTCCATCATCTGTAAAGTAATGGAAGGGGTCATCAACAGTGCTATCAAGTGGCACTTGCTTAGTAATAACCTGCTCACTGATGCCCAGTTTGGGTTCCGCCAGGGCCACTCAGCTCCTGACCTTATTATAGCCTTGGCTCAAACATGGACAAAAGAGCTGAACTCCCGAGGTGAGGTGAGAATGACTGCCCTTGACATCAAGGCAGCATTTGATTGAGTGTGGCATCAAGGAGCCCCAGCAAAACTGGAGTCAATGGGAATCGGAGAAAACTCTCCACTGGCTGGAGTCATACCTAGCACAGAGGAAGATGGCTGTGGTTGTTGGAGGTCAGTCATCTCGGCTCCAGGACATGACTGCAGGAGTTCCTCAGGGTAGTGTCCTCGGCCCAACCATCTTCAGCTGCTTCATCAATGACCTTCCTTCCATCATAAGTTCAGAAGTGGGGATGATCACTGATGATTGCACAATGTTCAGCACTATTAGTGACTCCTTAGATACTGAAGCAGTCTATGTCCAAATGCAGTAAGACCTGGACAATATCCAAGCTTGGGCTGACAAGTGGCAAGTAACATTCGCGCCACACAAGTATCAGGCAATGACCATCACCAACAAGACAGAATCCAACCATCACCCCTTGATGTTCAATGTCATTATCATCACTGAACCCCCAACTATCAACATGCTGGGGGTTACCATTGACCAGAAACTGAACTGGACTAGCCATATAAATACTGTGGCTACAAGAGGCTAGGAATTGTGTGACGAGTAACCCACCTCCTGACTCCCCAAAGCCTGTCCACCATCTACAAGGCACAAGTCAGGAGTGTGATGGAATACTCTCCGCTTGCCTGGATGAGCGCAGCTCCAACAACACTAAAGAAGCTGGACACCGTCCAGGACAAAGCAGCCCACTTGATTGGCACCCCATCCACAAACATTCACTCCCTCCACCACTGACGCACAGTGGCAGCAGTGTGTACCATCTACAAGATACACTGCAGCAATTCACCAAGGCTCCTTTGACAGCACCTTTCAAACCCATGACCACTACCACCTTGAAGGTCAAGGACAGCAGGTAGATGGGAACACCACCACCTGGAAGTTCCTCTCCAAGTCACTCACTATCCTGACTTTGAAATATATCACCGTTCCTTCACTATCGCTGGGTCAAAATCCTGGAACTCCCCTCCTAGCAGTATTCTGGTTATATCTACACCACATGGACTGTAGCGGTTCAAGAAGGCAGCTCACCACCACCATCTCAACGGCAATTTGGGATGGGTAATAAATGCTGGCCCAGCCAGCGAAGCCCACACGGCATGAATAAATTTTTTTAAAAACTGTTGCCAGTGATGATGGGGCGGGGGGGGCACTGCATTGTTGCCAGTGATGGTGGGGATTACTGCACTGTTGACAGTGACGGTGGGGGGCACTACACTGTTGACAGTGGTGAGGATACTACACTGTCGCCAGTGACTGTGGGGGCACTGCACTGTTATATCAACCCTCTGCAAAGTTACATATAAAAGCAGAGAGACCATTTTAAATCACTGGCTAGCCATCAGCTGGAGTATTGTGGACTATTTTGGACACCAAACTTCAGGATAGATGCAAAGGCCTTAGAAAGGTCAGCAAGGAGTTTTTCCATGGTGTTGCCAGCGCTGAGGGATTTCAGATATGTGAAAATAGAAACATTAGCACTGTTCTCTGGAACAGGGGTTGAGGGGTGGGGTAGGGGAGCAAGTGTCAATAGTCAGAGGTTATATCACTTGGAAGAGATCTAGACACCTTGGTGAGAATTATATTTTCCTCTGAGTTATCGAGTCTGGAATGCAATAATCATTTTGAAAGGGACCGGGATGGGTATTTGAGGATAAATAATTGTCAGGAGACAAAACGTGGACAAGTGGGACTAAGCACGACTACTCTTTCAAAGAACCAGCACAGGCGTGATGGGTCAAATGGCCTCCTTCTATGTTGTAAGTTTCTATGATTCTGTGGGAAAGTGATAGCAGAAGGAGCTGAAAATTTGTACTAAATTCAGAAAGGTTTATTCAGACTGGCTTTGCTCTCCTTGTATCATTAACATTACCCACTTATTCTTGGGCAGGATTTCTTGAACAGGGTCTGCTTGTCACAGACTTGAAGAAATTACAAGATAATTGCGTCAAAAGCTTGCAGTTTAAGTTGGACATCATTTCGATCTTACCGACAGATCTGGGTTACTTGGCAATGGGACTCAATTACCCACAACTCCGATTCAATCGCCTCCTGAAATTGCCACGGATGTTTGAGTTTTGTGATCGTACAGAAACCAGAACAAACTACCCCAATGTATTTCGAATCGGCAACCTGCTGCTCTATCTGCTGATTATCATTCACTGGAATGCCTGTATTTACTACGCTATCTCCAAGACCATTGGCTTTGGTTCTGATAGCTGGGTGTACCCAAACATCTCTGACCCTTACCACGGCTATCTAGCAAGAGAATATATTTACTCTCTGTACTGGTCAATGCTCACACTCACCACAATTGGGGAGACACCAGCGCCTGTCCTGGATGTAGAGTTCTTGTTTGTAGTGTTTGATTTTCTGGTGGGAGTTCTCATCTTTGCCACGATTGTGGGTAATGTCGGGTCAATGATATCCAACATGAATGCAGCTCGTGCAGATTTTCAGGCCAAAGTCGATGCCATCAAACACTACATGCAGTTCCGAAAGGTCAGCAAGGAGGTCGAAGCCCGTGTCATTAAATGGTTTGATTACCTCTGGGCTAACAAAAAAACGGTTGATGAGCGTGAAGTGTTGAGAAGTCTGCCAGATAAACTAAAGGCAGAAATCGCCATCAATGTCCATCTAGAGACTGTGAAGAAAGTGCGAATCTTTCAAGACTGTGAGGCTGGCCTGTTGGTGGAGTTAGTATTAAAGCTAAGACCTCAGGTCTTCAGTCCTGGAGATTACATCTGTCGCAAGGGGGATATCGGGAAAGAAATGTACATCATTAAGGAAGGGAAGCTGGCAGTGGTGGCTGATGATGGGGTAACACAGTATGTCATCCTGAGCACTGGCAGCTGCTTTGGAGAGATCAGTATCTTAAACATCGAGGGCAGTAAGATGGGGAACAGAAGAACAGCAAATATCCGGAGCATTGGATACTCTGATCTCTTCTGTCTGTCCAAAGATGACCTAATGGAAGCTTTGATAGAGTTTCCAGAAGCTAAGAAAGTTCTAGAAGAGCGAGGCAAGGAGATTTTAATAAAAGAGGGACTGCTGGATGAAGGGCATGTGGAAGTGGTAATGGGAGAGAAAGACATGGAGGAGAAAGTGGAGAGACTTGAATCAAACCTCGATACCTTACAGACACGATTTGCAAGGCTATTAAATGAGTACAACTCAACTCAGCAGAAATTAAAACAGAGAATCACAATCATTGAGAAGAAACTAAAGCAGTTCGATATTGGATCTGTATCTGATTGCTCAGATAGTGTGAACGAGACTGAGGGAACTAAACATGAGAATGAGAATCAGTGAGAATGCTGCCGTGTTCACTGAAACAAGCTGCAGGTGGACACCAGTCTGCTCAGCTCAGCATCCTGGGCGAGCTAAACCAAATATTTGAAGGTGTCATCAAATCTGCCCTTTACATTGTATGACACTCAGTGTGATGTAGCACCAGGACAACATCCTCAAAAGGGATGGAGCAATTAATAAAAATATATTGAGAACTATCGCGAACAAAATGGTATTATATCTCTACTGTATGCTGCTTTCTTTATTCTGGGCTCATTTCTTTCTAAACTCCGATTCCAGGGGCACTGCGCACCCTCACCCTACATCAGCGCATTCTTTAGAATTAAGGTCAATCATAGAATCATAGAGGTCTACAGCACAGAAAAAGGCCCTTCGGCCCATTGAGTCTATGCCGGTCAAACAAGTACCTAACTATTCGAATCCCATTTTCCAGCACTAGGCCCATAGCCTTATATGCCATGGTATCGCAAGTGCACATCCGAATACTTCTTAAATGTTATGAGAGTTTCTGCCTCTATCATCCTTTCAGGCAGTGAGTTCCAGGTTCCCACCACCCTCTGGGTGAAAAAATTCTTCCTCACATCCCATCTAAACCTCCTGTCCCTTACCTTAAATCTATGCCCCCTGGTTATTGATCCCTCCACCAAGGGGAAAAGCTCCTTCCTGTATACCCTATCTATGCCCCATATAATTTTATACACCTCAATCATGTCCCCCCTTAATCTCCTCTGCTCCAGGGAAAATAACCCCAGTCTATCCAATCTCTCCTCATAACTAGAATTCTCCAGCCCAGGCAACATCCTGGTAAATCTGGAAAAACTCAGCAGGTCTGGCAGCATCGGCGGAGAAGAAAAGAGTTGACGTTTTGAGTCCTCATGACCCTTCAGCAGAACTTCAGCAGTTCTGCTGAAGGGTCATGAGGACTCGAAACGTCAACTCTTTTCTTCTCCGCTGATGCTGCCAGACCTGCTGAGTTTTTCCAGGTACTTCTGTTTTTGTTTTGGATTTCCAGCATCCGCAGTAGTTTTTTGTTTTTATCCTGGTAAATCTCCTCTGCACCCTCTCTAGTGCAATCACATCCTTCCTATAATGCGGATCCCAGAACTGCACGCAATACTCTAGCTGTAGCCTAACCAGTGTTTTATACAGTTCCAGCATAACCTCCCTGCTCTTACATTCTATGCCTCGCTAATAAAGGCAAGTATCCCATATGCCTCCTTAACCATCTTATCTACCTTTCCCGCTACTTTAAGGGACCAATGAACATGCACACCAAGGTCCCTCTCATCCTCGGTACTTCCCAGGGTCCTATCGTTCATTGTGTATTTCCGTGCCTTGTTTGTCCTGCCCAAGTGCATCACCTCACACTTATCTGGATTAAATTCCATTTGCCACTGATCAGCCCATCTGACCAGCCCGTCTATATCCTCCTGTAATCTAAGGCTATCCTTCTCATTATTTACCACCCCGTCAATTTTTGTGTCATCCGTGAACTTACTGATCAACCCTCCTACATTCAAGTCTAAATCGTTTATATATACCACAAACAGCAAGGGACCCAACACTGATCCCTGTGGAACCCCAATGGACACAGGCATCCAGTCACAACAACACCCCTCGACTATCACCCTCTGCTTCCTGCCACTCAGCTAATTCTGGATCCAATTTGCCAAATTGCCTTGGATCCCATGGGCTCTTACCTTTGTTATCAGTCTCCCATGCGGGACCTTATCAAAAGCCTTGCTGAAGTCCAAGTAGACTACGTCAAATTCATTGCCCTCATCTACACACCTGGTCACCTCTTTGAAAAATTCAATCAAATTAGTCAGACATGACCTCCCCTTAACAAAACCATGTTGACTATCCTTGATTGATCCCTGCCTCTCCAAGTGTAGATTAATTCTGTCCCTCAGAATTGCCTCCAATAGTTTCCCCACCACTGAGGTTAGACTGACTGGCTGTAGTTCCCTGGTTTATCCCTTCCTCCCTTCTTGAATAACAGTACCACATTGGCTGTCCTCCAGTCCTCTGGCACCTCTCCTGTGGCCAGAGAGGTATTGAAAATTATTGCCAGCGCCCCTGCTATCTCCTCCCTTGCCTCACTCAACAGCCTGGGATACATTTCATCCGGGCCTGGAGATTTATCTACTTTTAAGCCTGCCAGACCACTTAGAGCCTCCTCCCTTTCTATGCTAATTTCTTTAATTATATCACAGTCCTTCTGTCTGATTTCCATACCCACATCGTCCCTCTCACTTGTGAACACCGACAAAGTATTCATTTAGAACCCTTTAGAGTCTTCTGGCTCAACACACAAATTACCACTATGGTCCTTAATGGGCCCTACCCTTTCCCTAGTTATCCTCTTACTCTTAATGCACTTGTAAAATAACTTTGGATTTTTCTTTGTTTTACCTGCCAATGCTTTTTTATGCCCCTTTTTGCTCTCCTAATTTCCTTTTTAAGTTTCCCTATACACATTCTATACTCCTCTAGGGCTTCCGCTGTTTTTAAGCTCTCAGTATCTGCCATAAGCCTCCCTTTTTCTCTTTATCCAGAGTTCTGATCACTATCTGCAAAATGTTCCCACATTGATACCTCTACCACTTGCCCAGCTTCATTCCCTAAAATTAAGTCCAGGACCTCTTGAAGGACCTTCTACATACTGGCTTAAAATGCATCTCCTGGATGCATTTTAAGAACTCCACTCCCTCTAAACCTATCACACTATGACTAACCCAGTTAATGTTGGGGAAGTTGAAATCCCCCACTATTGCTACCCTATTATTTTTACACTTCTAATCGATGACTGTTGAATAACCCAACCATGACCATTCCTGCTTTCCATTGATGCCTGCGCACAGGTTCTAGCAGGGATCAGGAGCAGGAACCCTGGCTGATTTCCCCTCTCCTTAACCCCAGGAACCCTGGCTGAATCCCCTTCTCCCTAACCCAAGGATCACTGGACAGTGATCAGGAACCCTGGCTGATTTCCCCTCTCTCTATAACCCAAGGGTCACTGAATGGTGATCAGGAGCAGGAACCCTGGCTGATTTCCCCTCTCTATAACACAAGAATCACTGGAACGTAATTAGGAACATTAACCCTGGCTGATTTCCCCTGTCTCTCTCTAACCCAAGGGTCACTGGACAGTGATCAGGAGCAGGAATCCTGACTGATTTCTCATCCCTCTCTAACTCAAGGATCACTGAAAGTGATCAGGAGCAGGAACCCTGGCTGATTTCCCCTCTCTCTATAACCCAAGGGTCACTGAAAGGTGATCAGGAGCAGGAACCCTGGCTGATTTCCCCTCTCTATAACACAAGAATCACTGGATAGTGATTAGGAACATTAACCCTGGCTGATTTCCCCTGTCTCTCTCTAACCCAAGGATCACTGGACAGTGATCAGGAGCAGAAACCCTGGCTGATTTCCCATCTTTCTATCCAGTGATCCTTGGGTTAGTGATCAGGCGCAGGAACCTCAGCTGAATTCCCCTCTCTCTATAGCCCAAGGATCAGTGGACAGTGATCAGGAACAGGAACCCTGGCTGAATTCCCCTCTCCCTAACCCAAGGATCATTGGACAGTGATCAGGAGCAGGAACCTCAGCTGATTTCCCCTGTCTCTCTCTAAGCTAGGGGTCATTGGACAGTGATCAGGAACAGGAACGCTGGCTGATTTCCGCTCTCTATAACACAAGAATCACTGGACAGTGATCAGGAACATTAACCCTGGCTGATTTTCCCCTCTGATTTTCCCCTCTCTCTTTAACCCAGGGGGCACTGGACAGTGATCAGGAACAGGAACCCAGGCTGAATTCCCCTCTTTCTCTAACCCAGGGATCACTGGACAGTGATCAGGAGCAGGAACCCTGGCTGCATTCCCCTCTCTCACTAAACCAAGCATCAGTAGAAGTGATCAGGAAGAGGTATGGGTTTAGGGAGGGAATCCAGAGGTTGGATTACAGATAGCTGAAGGTGCGGCTGCCAGTTGACCGGGTGCAGATTCATGTCAATGAGCACACAAAAGTGGGACCAGTAACCAGAGGATACAGGTAATTGGGAAAACAGAGAAGATGCCAAATTTTTTAAGCTGTGAGTTGTGATTCAGAAAGCACTGCCTGATAGTATTAAATCTACTTCCCCCCATTGAAGAACCCTATGGGGAAAAGGCTTCTTGCATTGCTCCTTTTTAAATATATATTCCATTCCCATTATATATATTCCCAATATATATCCTATTCCCTACCCCACTGGAGGTGGTACCATGTGAGCCTTGTGGTATCCTGGACCCTTTTAACCAGCCGGGCCTTGAGAGAGCAGATTATCAAGCTCCGATTTCATTCATGCAACCTCCACATTTATGCAACCTCCAACATGAACCCAACACCCTCCACCATTACATCCTTCCGAAATGCACTATCATAATGATCCCCTTTCATCTAACAATGAAAGCCAGCAAAAATCTTTTCATTAACATCTTTATCCAACAACACATCCAGTTATACAATCTTCATACTGTAAAGAACAATTTTTTTCTTGGACTTTAAGATTGGATTGTGGCTTTAAAACTGCCAGGGTTGCAGTTGAAAGGCTTGCCCCAGAAACAGAGAGATAAAAGCAAAGAACTGCGGATGCTGGAAATCCAAAACAAAAACAGAAACAGAAATACCTGGAAAAACTCAGCAGGTCTGGCAGCATCGGCGGAGAAGAGCACGGCTGACGTTTCGAGTCCTCATGACCCTTCAACAGAGCTAAGTCCTATATTTACTTAGTTCTGTTGAAGGGTCATGAGGACTCGAAACGTCAACCGTGCTCTTCTCCGCCGATGCTGCCAGACCTGCTGAGTTTTTCCAGGTATTTCTGTTTCTGCCCCTGAAACAGGATGTGGCATAAGCAATGTTGTGATCTCCAGGAACAGAGGGTGCCAAGTTGGACAGCATGCGGCTGGAAAGGGGAATTGCCTAGCAAGAACAAAGAACAAAGAAAAGTACAGCAGAGGAACAGGCCCTTCGGCCCTCCAAGCCTGCGCCGATCATATTGCCTGTCAAACTAAAACATTTTGCACTTCTGGGGTCCGTATCCCTCTATTCCCATCCTATTCATGTATTTGTCAAGCTGCCTCTTAAACACCACTATGGTACCTGCTTCCACCACCTCCTCTGGCAGCGAATTCCAGGCACTCACTATCCTCTGCATAAAAACTTGCCCCGCACATCTCCTCTAAAGTTTTCTCCTCTCACCTTAAATCTATGTCCCCTAGTAATTGACTCTTCCACCCTGGGAAAAAGCTTCTGACTATCTACTCTGTCCATGCCACTCATAATTTTGTAAACTTCTATCAAGTCGCCCCTCAATCTCCCTCGCTCTAGTGAGAACAATCCAAGTTTCTCCAACCTCTCCTCATATCTAATAACCTTCAGACCAGGCAGCATCCCGGTAAACCTCCTCTGCACCCTCTCCAACGCCTCCATATCCTTCTGATAATGTGGCAACCAGAATTGCACGCAATATTCCAATTATGGTCTAACCAAGGTTCTATACAGCTGCAGCATGACTTCCCAGCTTTTATACTCAATACCCCTGCCGACGAAGGCAAGCATGCCATATGCCTTCTGACTACCTTATCTATCTGCGTTGCCACTTTCAGTGACCTGTGGACCTGTACACCCAGATCCCTCTGCCCGTCGATGCACTTAATGCATTTTGGAAGGTCTAATACAGGTAGGAATTATACAGTAAATGGCAGAACCCTTACCTTGCATTTGTCCGGATTAAACTCCATCTGCCATTTCTCCGCCCAAGTCTCCAACCGATCTATATCCCGTTGTATCCTTTGACAATCCTCTTCACTATCTGCAACTCCTCCAACCTTAGTGTCGTCTGCAAACTTACTAATTAGCCCAGTTACATTTTCCTCCAAATCATTTACGTATACTACAAACAGCAAAGGTCCCAGCACTGATCCCTGCGGAACACCACTAGTCACAGCTCTCCATTCAGAAAAGCACCCTTCCACTGCTACCCTCTGTCTTCTATGACCAAGCCAATTCTGTATCCATCTTGCCAGCTCACCTCTGATCCTGTGCGACTTTACTTTATGTACCAGTCTGCCATGAGGGACCAGGGTTGTGTGATAGCAACAGCATTCTGATTGCTATCACACAACCCTGGTCACCTGATCAGGAACCAGCGAGCAGAAAACAGCTAGCCTGCAAAGAGGACATACCTGAAACCTCTCTCTCCTGTGTTTTGTAAGACTCCAGTAATTCTGCCATAGTAATTAGCTGGCTATCCCTCACATCACTATATGCTGCTTTCTTTGAGAATCCCCTGTCAGGAGGAAAAGGGGAGAAATCACTTGTAAAGGCATTAAAATCAGGTTTTCAACTAGTAAACTACAGACTGGAAGTGCTGAAAGATCACCTCGTGTCAGCAGTACAAGTCTACAAGGAACTTGGAACTCATCTAATCCTGTATTCCGGGTTGATGCTATTGAACTGTTTTTACATCTCCTTAAAATCCTTGTTTTGTGTGTTTTATGTGTGTGTGTATTTGTGTATAGGAGTTATAAAGGGTTGAGTAAGTTATAGAGTTAAAAGTTAGCAGTTCATATTGCTTTCTTATGTCACTGGTTAAAAACAAGTAAATAACTTTTTATTAAACAAATTAAGTTTACAAACCTGGTGCTGGTATTCTGTTAATCTAATTTAAATTAAATTACACAGTTAGGTAAAATTGGGGCAATTTGGTGGTCTGATTAAACTTTCTCTCATTTGTCATGGCTCGGGGAGCAGTGGGGCTTAACATTACAGCGCACTATCCTTAGTGCAATACTTAGTGTCTGTCTTATGTGTGCCTTTGCCTGTCCTAGTGCTTCTATGCAGTGCCTACCCAGTGTCTGCAGTGTGGCTGGTGGAAGGTGGCTGACTTTCACTGGGGGAGACTGCAGATGGCCTTTGAGAATACCCTCGAACAACTCTGGGCTTTGAGGCTTCAGACTGCACCACCTTGTTGTGGGCAGCAGTAGGCTGGTCTGTTTGACAGTACTCACTGGCAATGTGGGAAGTGCAAATGCTGAGAGAATACAGCAGGTTCATCCTCAATATTGCCACCTCTACTCCCCTGGCATGGTGCCACAGTAATCCTAGTAATTGTTTAGAGGATAGACTGCTAGTGACAGGCTGAATGCCTCTTTAAGCACTGAGAGCTGCAACCATCATGGCACCATTGTGAACCTACAAAGCAACAAGCAGAGATTTCATGTCTAAAATAAGAACAGAAAATGCTGGAAAAAACTCAGTTAACATTTCGAGTCATATGACTTCTTCAGAGCTAAAGAGAAATGTGATTAAATTTATAATGTTGAAGGGGGTGGAGCAGGTGAAACTGGATAGAAGGTCAGTGATAGGTGGGGGCTAAGGAGAGATTGGCTAAGATGTCATGGACACAAGACAAAGGAAGTGTTAATTGTAGTGATAAGGGTTAAAGAAGGAATGGGATAGTGGCACCTAAGAAAGCAGGATGTGTTAATAGCAGAACAAGGGTCAGCACTCTGTGAAAGAACAACATGGAACAAGTGACAGATGGCCTTTTTGGGGGTGGTTGGGGAAAAAGGATAGAAAAAAGGATTAAAACAGGAATAAATGAATAAAAATAAAAATAAGTAAATAAAAATAATTTTTTTAGAAAGTGATAAAAAAGGGGTGAAGAAAGAGCAGAGAGTTCAAGGTCTGAAGTTGTTGAACTCAATGTTAAGTCCAGAAGGCTGTAAATTGCCTAATTGGAATGGAGTGCTGATCCTTGTTCTGCTATTAACACATTCTGCTTTCTTACCTTTATGCCACTAACAGCACTTTCTTTAGTCCTTATCACTACAATTGACACTCCCTTTGTCTTGTGTCCATGACATCTTGGTTAATCTTTCCTTAGCCCCCACCTATCGCTGACCTTCTATCCAGCTTCATCTGCTCCACCCCCCATAAACAGTATAAATTTCATCATGTTTCTACTTCTCTTTAGCTCTGAAGAAGTCATATGGACTCGAAACGTTAACTCTGTTTCTCTTTCCACAGACGCTGTCAGACCTGCTGAGTTTTTCCAGCATTTTCTGTTTTTATTTCAGATTTCCGGCATCCGCGGTTTTTTGTTTTTACCTGAGACATTACATTACATGCCTCCCGCCAGTGCTGCAGCAGGAGCTGCGATAGCGTTCATCAGACACATTATGAGTGAGTCTGCTTGTATTCTTTTGGACTTGGCCACTATTTCCACATTGGAAAGGATGGGCTCCAAGATCTGTGCACTGGCCCCTGTCATATTAGAGTTGGAGTCCTCCAAGCTCTTAGATAGTAACCGGAGGCTGCCTGGAAAGCCTGCAAATGCACCAAGTGTCTTGGTGTGCATGGCCATCAACATGGCCTGTATTCTGCCCCATTGAAGTCTTCAACTGTGCCCTTGCAGCAGAACCAGTCTGTGACCTCATCCTTCAAGGCACATGAGCTATCTTTTCCATTGGCCTGGCTGTAGGCCACTCATGCCTGGTGGTTGACCACATATCGATTTCAACTGTACTACCTTCTAAAATACACACGGTACCATTATCTGAGCTAGTGGCGAAGATTGTGAGATCAAGTGAGGGTGCCTCCTCCTCACTGGAATGGGATTGCTCTTCCTCTTCTTCCCGGCTGTGTTGAGGTTGTCCAGGCAGCATTTCTTGGGTATCTGAAATTATAAAAGCAGAAGAGGAGATGGGGAGGTGGCGAGGAAGGCAGGTGTTCAACTCCCACATCATCTGCGGCTTTCACTTCATGTCACTTCTCAGGATGAGAGTGAGGAGAGTTGAGAAGGTACACAAGGCAGTCACTTATAATCATCCTGAATGGTTTTAGTGACACTGGAAACCATGGGCTCTGCTGCAACTGGCCACATGATTCCCAGCACCATCTCCTTGAGGGGGCTCAGGATGGAGTGAGGTCAGCTCCTGGTCACTGGCTCTCCCTGCGGCCTTCTCCTGCAAGAGTGTGGGTAGAATGCCAGTGCTTGTTTGAGTGGTGTTCCTGTCACAACTGAATAATTGAAGGTATGTGGGGGCAGTGAAAGATGGATGTGAAGCTGGCATCATTGGAAGGTGAGTGGGGTGAATGTAATGTATGAGTCTTGTGCGTTTGTGAGTGCTGCTGGGTGAGTGATGGGAGGTGCAGTGCACTGAACAGTTTGAAAGGTTAGTGATGTGGTGGTTGTGAGATGTTACTTGAGGATGCATTCACTCCCCTTGACCACATGCATGAGGTCATTAAACTGCTTGCAGCACTACTGTCCACTGACCTTCCTTGCTCCTGGTGACCACTCCCTTCAGAGGCTGTTGCATGAGGGTCTCCTAGCTCCCAAGGAAACATGGCTTCTCTCCTTGATTGATGCCTCACTGAAGCTTGAGCTTTGGCCTGATGGCCAAAATCTCTTTCTGCGAGCCTTCAGTTCAGCAGTGTGCTCCCCTTTAACAGAGAACAGTCTGCCTTTAAAGGGTTGGAGGCTAGCAGCTAGAACCATATGTTAATCTCAAACACTATTTGGATGCCCCTCCACCCACCAACCATTATGTGGTTAGGCCCCACATTACACCACGGTAATGAAGCGGAAGCACAAAGTTTACCACCTCCAACTAAAGCAATGCCGGTTGAGAATTGCGATTCTTATGCACAAAAAACCAGGGCAAGCCAATTTTTAGCCCCTCATCTCTACCTCAATAGCCATATGGTCAAAATAGTCCATTGTTTTAAGTGCCCGTAGTCAAGAACCTACCTCCTTCTTGCTCCCTTCCTCCTTCCAGTGAGGATCATGGTTTTTGTTGCCTTGTTCCCATTCGCCCAGCAATGAAATAATCTTCACTGTTTATCCATGGTAAGGGTTGCATGTTTCACCCTGATCACTGAAGTTTGCCTGTCAGGTTTCATTTTATTTTTTTAAAGAACTTTGTTTTGTGAAGCTAACCATTGCAAATAAATAAAGAATGCAATGAGTGAAGAGAAAAGGCAGGTCATATCCATATGACTTTCAACTAAAAGGTCAGACATGTTTTCTCATTTTGTTAACTTCATTCACAGGAGGGCATGCTTTGGTGGTGATCTTTCAGGAATCACTGGAGTCAGGGAGGGTCCCAGAGGACTGGAAAATCGCTAATGTAATCCCCCTGTTTAAGAAGGGAATGAGGCAAAAGACAGAAAATTACAGGCCGATTAGCCTGACATCGGTCGTTGGTAAGATTTTAGAGTCCATTATTAAGGATGAGATTTCAGAATACTTGGAAGTGCATGATAAAATAGGGCAAAGTCAGCATGGTTTCATCAAGGGGAGGTCATGCCTGACAAATCTGTTAGAATTCTTTGAGGAGGTAACAAGTAGGTTAGACAAAGGAGAGCCAATGGATGTTATCTACTTGGACTTCCAGAAGGTCTTTGACAAGGTGCTGCACAGGAGGCTGCTCAGGAAGATAAGAGCCCATGGTGTTAGAGGCAAGGTACTAGCATGGATAGAAGATTGGCTGTCTGGCAGGAGGCAGAGAGTGAGGATAAGGGGGTCCTTCTCAGGATGGCGGCCGGTGACTAGTGGAGTTCCGCAGGGGTCAGTGTTGGGGCCACAACTTTTCACTTTATACATTAATGATCTAGATGAAGGAACTGAGGGCATCCTTGCTAAGTTTGCAGATGATACAAAGATAGGTGGAGGGACAGGTAGTATTGAGGAGGCGGGGAGGCTGCAGAAGGATTTGGACAGGTTAGGAGAATGGGCAAAGAAGTGGCAGATGGAATACAACGTGGGGATGTGTGGGGTAATGCACTTTGGTAGGAAGAATAGAGGCATTGACTAGGATTCTCTTAAGGTTAACTTGCAGGTTGAGTCGGTAGTTAGGAAAGCAAATGCAATGTTGGCATTTATTTCGAGAGGACTAGAATATGAAAGCAGGGATGTGCTGCTGAGGCTTTATAAGGCTCTGGTCAGAACACATTTAGAATATTGTGAGCAATTTTGGGCCCCATATCTCAGGAAGGATGTGCTGGCCCTGGAGAGGGTCCAGAGGAGGTTCACGAGAACAATCCCAGGAATGAAAGGCCTAACATATGAGGAAGTTTGAGGACTTTGGGTCTATACTCGATGGAGTTTAGAAGGATGAGGGGGGATCTGATTGAAACTTACAGAATACTGAAAGGCCTGGATAGAGTGGACGTGGGGAAGATGTTTCCATTAGTAGGAGAGACTAGGACCCGAGGGCACAACTTCAGAGTAAAGGGAAGACTTTTTAGAACAGAGATGAGGAGAAACTTCTTTAGCTAGAGAGTGGCGAATCTATGGAATTCATTGCCACAGAAGGCTGTGGAGGCCAGGTCATTGAGTGTATTTAAGACCGAGATAGATAGGTTCTTGATTGGTAAGGGGATCAAAGGTTACAGGGAAAAGGCAGGAGAATGGGGTTGAGAAACTTATCAGCCATGATTGAATGGAGGAGCAGACTCGATGGGCCGAATGGCCTAATTTCTGCTCCTATGTCTTATGGTCTTATGCTCTCTGTGTAATGTTACTGGAAGGCAAAGATAAATTACAAAATAAAACCATCAAAAATATAAAAATAAGTAGTGTAATATTCGACAGGCACATAAATAACAAAAGGAAAATTAAGATAAGGATGAGGCCGCTCAGGGATGGGCACAACAAATTCACAGGCAATGGCAATGAACCTTAAGAATCATTGGGTGGAGTTTCCTTTGCCTGCTGGCAGTGGGCATGATTGGTGGCATGAGCGGGCAATATGGCGAGATCAGTTTCACGGCAGCAGGAAGGCAGGTTGCGATTGTCCGCTCAGACCGCCGATGGTGGGCTGCATTTCCATCGGGAATCTCATTATAATATACCAGCATATCATTATCGGGCCATCCTACCAGGCTCTTGCACCCCCGCTGGATCGTCCGTACACATCGGCATGAAAGCACACCAACGTGTTTCACAACAGTGCACTTGGCGGCCTGCACTTTGGGTGAACTGGAAGTGAGTGCACAACAATGTTCTGCAGGGCTCACCTGGGTCGCCAGTTGCTTTGCAGGCATCAGGGGCGCCGGGGGTTGGGGTTAAGTGCCACCTTGCCCGACTGGTGGTGGGGTGGGGAGGAGAAACGGGGCAAGTGCAGCCTTGCCTCTGGGGTGACTTTTGAGGGTAAGGGGGAGCAGGGGGCAAGTGCAGCCTTGCCTTTGAGGTGACTGGTGGCAGGAGGGGTGGGGTGTGGTGGTGGTTAAGGGCAGCCCTGTCTCTGAGGTGACTGGTGGAAGGTGTGGGCGAGTGCTGTGATGGGACTTCAGGGAGGGTGCCTCTGATTCCTCTTCTGAGTTTTCTTCAGGTCTTGATTGGAGGCCCTGGGACTTGGACTCTGTCGGCTGTTTAGCAGTCGTGCCTGCGAAAGCAAGGAGAGATAATTAATGCATGACAGTGGCCTGTGAAAGAGGACACATCAGTCACGGCATGGTTGATGGATGTTGCACTGCTGGATCCTTACTTGGTAGAGCAGCGCCGACCTCACCGTCAGCACAGGACCAGCCCAGGTCATCGCCGGCCAGCTGGATGGTTCTATTTTCAAAGTCCGTGAGAACCTTGATTTCAGGTATTCCTCTACCAGTCTGCGACCTCTCTCTCTTGTTGTGTGCCACCTTCTCCTGCATGAAGAGAGATAGAGACAGTGTAATCAGGACGCCTGCCAGGCCAGATGATAAGTATGCCTGGCCTGTGTAGGTGGTGAGTGGTCCCATGGACAATGATGGTGAGTGTGGAAGAGTGAATAGTGATATCCCTTAAACTGGCAGTGAGTGAGGGACTTGTTGATGTAATTTCTGGTGATAAGACTGTCCACCAATATCCATTACAAGCCTACCGACTCCCACAGCTACCTCGACAACAGCTCCTCACACCCCGTTTCCTGTAAGGACTCCATCCCATTCTCTCAGTTCCTTCACCTCCGTTGCATCTGTTCTGATGATACCACTTTCAAAAACAGTTCCTCTGACATGTCCTCCTTCTTCCTTAACCGAGGTTTTCCACCCACGGTGGTTGACAGGGCCCTCAACCGTATCCGGCCCATATCCTGTGCATCCGCTCTCACACCTTCTTCTCCCTCCCAGAAACATGAGAGGGTCTCCCTTGTCCTTATTTATCACCCCACCAGCCTCCGCATTCAAAGGATCATCCTCCGCCATTTCCGCCAACTCCAGCATGATGCCACCACCAAACACATCTTCCTTTCACCCCCCCTGGCGGCATTCCGCAGGGATCGTTCCCTCTGGGACACCCTGGTCTGCTCCTCCATCACCCCCTACACCTCAACCCCCTCCCACGGCACCTTCCCATGCAACCGCAGAAGGTGCAACACCTGCCCCTTTACTTCCCCTATCCTCACCGTCCAAGGGCCCAAACACTCCTTTCAAGTGAAGCAGCATTTCACTTGCACTTCCCTCAATTTAGTCTACTGCATTCGTTGCTCCCAATGCGGTTTCCTCTACATTGGAGAGACCAAACGCAGACTGGGTGACCGCTTTGTAGAACACCTTCGGTCTGTCCGCAAGCATTACCCAGACCTCCCTGTCGCTTGCCATTTGAACACTCCACCCTGCTCTCATGCCCACATGTCTGTCCTTGGCTTGCTGCATTGTTCCAGTGAAGCTAAACAGAAACTGGAGCAACAGCACCTCATCTTCCGACCAGGCACTTTATAGCCTTCCAGACTGAATATTGAGTTCAACAATTTTAGATGATGAACTCTCTCCTCCAGCCCCACCCCCTTTCTGATTCCCCTCCCTCCTTTTTTTCCCCAATAATTTATATAGATTTTTCTTTTCCCACTATTTTTAAATGTATTTCCATCCATTGTTTTATCTCTACCTTTTAGCCTTTTTTGATTCCTTCACCCCACCCCACCCCCACTAGGGCTATCTGTACCTTGCTTGTCCTGCTTTCTACCATTAATTAGCACATTCTTTAGATAATATCACCACCTTCAACACCTCTTTGTCCTTTTGTCTGTGACATCTTTTGGTTATCTCCACCTATCACTGGCCCTCTATCCAGCTCTTCTTGTCCCAGCCCCACCCCCGCCCCCTTAAACCAGCTTATATTTCACCTCTCTTCTATTTTTACTTAGTTCTGTTGAAGGGTCATTCGGACTCAAAACATTAACTGTGTTCCTCTCCGCAGATGCTGCCAGACCTGCTGAGTTTTTCCAGGTATTTTTGTTTTTGTTTTGGATTTCCAGCCTCCGCAGTTTTTTGCTTTTATCTTAGTGTTTAATTGGCTGCCACGTCTCTTCAAGGAATGCCTACCTTGAAGAAGTATTGCTCTTCTCTCCGTCAGGATTTTCGTATCTCTCTTTTGCCTTGTTCATCTTCATTACTTTCCATTTCTCTCCTGGTTTGACAAGGTGTTTACTAAAACCCGCTTTCACAGCCATATTTCCTTCCTCTGTGACTGTCTCCGTCTCCAACTTACCCCATGTGGATTCCAACTGAAGTTCCATCCCTCGTGTTTCAAACCCACCCAGGATTACAGGTATCTCCGGGACATACAACGCTCCTCGGACTGCTGTTCTTCTCGCATTCTGAGATCTACACTCAATGCCATGCGCCGCCATATGAACACAGTCGACCTCTCCCTCCAGCAGCACCGCCGCACCCTTTTTCAAAGCTGCGCACGCCCCCAGTTTCATTTTATTCTTCGTCTCATCCGACGCCTCAACAAGAAACTTTGTCTCTTTCTTTCAGGTGCAAAGGAATGCAAGCTCCAACAACTCATCGACACCAACACCCATCCAGGACCCTCCACCCCTGCCTGTCCCTCTGTCCCCATCCCGTCTTCCAATCCCAGCCCCGGCCGTGTATTCACCATACCCCCTGACCTTCCCCTCTCCGACGCTGAACGTTCAGTGCTCAGGAAAGGACTTAGTTTCATACCCTTATGCCCTCATCTCAATGAATTTTGGGCTCGGCACGATGCTGAACTCTTCTTCCGCTGCCTTCGTCTCCATGCTCACTTTTTTGGGCAGGAGTCTTCTCCCCGTTCAACGGATCCTTTTACCCACCTCCAGTATTCTCCCTCCACCTGGACCCCTCCCTCTGGATTCTTACTTTCTCTGAATCTTTTCATTGAGAACTGTTGGCGTGACATTAGTCATCTCAATTTCTCTGCTCCTCTCACCCACTCTAACCTGTCTCTCTCTGAACTTGCTGCACTCCATTCTCTCAGGTCCAACCCTGACATTGTAATCAAACCCGCTGACAAGGGTGGTGCTGTTATTGTCTGGCGCACTGACCTCTACCTTGCAGAGGCTGAGCGTCAACTCGCAGACACTTCCTCCTACCTCTCCCTGGACTATGACCCCACCACTGAACATCAAGCCATTGTTTCCAGGACTGTTACTGACCTCATCTCCTCTGGAGATCTTCCTTCCACAGCTTCCAACCTGATAGTCTCCCAACTTCAGACGGCCCGTTTCTACCTCCTACCCAAAATCTACAAACAGGACTGTCCCGGCAGACCGATCGTGTCAGCCTGTTCCTGCCCCATGGAACATCATTTCTTGCTATCTTGACTCCATTCTCTCTCCCCTTGTCCAGTCCCTTCCCACCTACATCCGTGATTCCTCTGACATCAAATCAACAATTTCCAGTTCCCTAGCCCCAACCGCCTCCTCTTCACCATGGACGTCCAATCCCTCTACACCTTGATCCCCCACCAGGATGGCCTGAGGGCTCTCCGCTTCTTCCTCGAACAGGGGCCCGAACAATCCCCATCCACCACTACTCTCCTCCGTCTGGCTGAACTTGTTGTCACACTGAACAATTTCTCCTTAAACTGCTCTCACTTCCTCCAAATAAAAGTGTGGCTATGGGTACCCGCATGGGCTCTGCTATGCCTGTCTCTTTATGGGGTATGTGGAACATTCCTTGTTCCAGTCCTACTCCGGCCCCCTCCCACAACTCTTTCTCCGGTACATCGATGATTACTTTGGTGCTGCTTCATGCTCTCGTCTGGCCTGGAAAAATTTATTAATTTTGCTTCCAATTTCCACCCCTCCATCATTTTCACATGGTCCATCTCTGACACTTCCCTTCCCTTCCTTGACCTCTCTGTCTCAATTTCTGGTGATCGACTGTCCACCAATATCCATTACAAGCCTACCAACTCCCACAAGGACTCCATCCCATTCTCTCAGTTCCTTCGCCTCCGTCGCATCTGTTCTGATGATGCCACTTTCAAAAACAGTTCCTCTGACATGTCTTCCTTAACGGAGGTTTTCCACCCACGGTGGTTGATAGGGCCCTCAACCGCGTCCGGCCCATCTCCCGCGCATCCGCCCTCACACCTTCTTCTCCCTCCCAGAAACATGATAGGGTCCCCCTTGTCCTCACTTATCACCCCACCAGCCTGCGCATTCAAAGGATCATCCTCCGCCATTTCCGCCAACTCCAGCATGATGCCACCACCAAACACATCTTCCCTTCACCCTCCTTGGCAGCATTCCACAGGGATCTTTTCCTCCGGGACACCCTGGTCCGCTCCTCCATCACCCCGTACACCTCAACCCCCTCCCACGGCACTTTCCCATGCAACCACAGAAGGTGCAACACCTGTCCCTTTACTTCCCCTATCCTCACCGTCCAAGGGCCCAAACACTCCTTTCAAGTGAAGCAGCATTTCACTTGCACTTCCCTCAATTTAGTCTACAGCATTCGTTGCTCCCAATGCGGTTTCCTCTACATTGGAGAGACCAAATGCAGACTGGGTGACCGCTTTGCAGAACACCTTCGGTCTGTCCGCAAGCATTACCCAGACCTCCCTGTCGCTTGCCATTTGAACACTCCACCCTGCTCTCATGCCCACATGTCCGTCCTTGGCTTGCTGCATTGTTCCAGTGAAGCTCAACGCAAACTGGAGCAACAGCACCTCATCTTCTGACTAGGCACTTTACAGCCTTCCGGACTGAATATTGAGTTCAACAATTTTAGATGATGAACTCTCTCCTTCATCCCCACCCCCTTTCCGATTCCCCCCCTTTTTTCCCCCCAATAATTTATATAGATTTTTCTTTTCCCGCTATTTTTAAATGTATTTCCATCCATTGTTTTATCTCTACCTTTTAGCCTTTTTCGATGCCTTCACCCCACCCCAACCCCACAAGGGCTGTCTGTACCTTGCTTGTCCTGCTTTCTACCATTAATTAGCACATTCCTTAGATAATATCACCACCTTCAACACCTCTTTGTCCTTTTGTCTGTGACATCTTTTGGTTATCTCCACCTATCACTGGCCCTCTATCCAGCTCTACTTGTCCCCCCCGCCACCCCCCAGCCCAAAACCAGTTTATATTTCACCTCTCTTCTATTTTTACTTAGTTCCGTTGAAGGGTCATTCGGACTTGAAACGTTAACTGTGCTCCTCTCCGCAGGTGCTGCCAGACTTGCTGAGTTTTTCCACGTATATTTGTTTTTGTTGTGCTTTTCCAGCATCCGCAGTTTTTTGCTTTTAACTTGTTTATGTGTGCTGGGCTTGTGAGTGTGTGTGCTGTGGTTGATGTGAAGTTTGACTTACCCTGGCAGAACGAAGGAGATCATTCATCCTCTTGTGGCAATGGGTGGCTGTCCTCTTTTGCAGGGCGCTGCCGCTGACCACCGCTGCCACCGCCTCCCAAGTCGGGTTAGTGTTGTTGCTGCCCATCCTACGGCCAGCGTGGGGGTAGAGGACACCCTGGCGGGGCTCCACGGCACCCAAAAGTCGCTCAAGGGACACATTGCTGAACCTAGGGGCTGCAGTCTTTCAGGGCCATGTCTTCCATGCAGCAGTGGTGAGCTGGAAGCATGGAGATGTATGCTTGCGGCTGGACTTAAGCATGGCGGCCGGCGTGATGCAGCGGTGGGGTGATGGCGGGCAGGCAAATGAGAGTCCACCCGCCATGGAAACACCGTGTTTCCTGGGAGTACATAAATAATGAGGCGGGTTCGTGACGATATGTCATGAAAACCCGCCATCATTGCCGGCGGGTAAAAAGTTGGTTTACCCACCCACTACTGCACTTAGTGCAAATTTGGGAAAATTCTGCCCAGTGAATAGTTAACTGGGAGATTAGCAGGGAGAATATGATATTAACAGAAGGGATCAAATACAGTTATAAAGACATTTCAGACAAAAAAAGAGGGAGATAATTGATAAACTAAAATGGACAGGCAGGAGGATGGATAGGCAGCAGTTTGGACAGGTAGAAGGATGATCAGGCAGGAGGATGGACAGGCAGCAGGATGGACAGGCAGGAGGATGGACAGGCAGCAGGATGGACAGGCAGCAGGGTGGACAGGCAGCAGGGTGGACAGGCAGCAGGGTGGACAGGCAGCAGGGTGGACAGGCAGCAGGATGGACAGGCAGCAGGATGATCAGGCAGCAGGATGGACAGGCGGGAGGATGGACAGGGGGGAGGATGGACAGGGGGGAGGATGGACAGGGGGGAGGATGGACAGGTGGGAGGATGGACAGGCGGGAGGATGGACAGGCGGGAGAATGATCAGGCAGGAGAATGGACAGGAAGGAGGATGGACAGGCAGCAGGATGGGCAGGCAGGATGGTCAGGCAGGAGGATGGACAGACAGCAGGATGGGCAGGCAGGAAGATGCACAGGCAGGAGAATGATCAAGCAGGAGGATGGACAGGCAGGAGGATGGCCAGGCAGGAGGATGACCAGGCAGGAGGATGGACAGGCAGCAGGATGGACATGCAGAAGGATAGACAGGAGGATGACCAGGCAGGAGGAGGGACAGGCAGGAAGATGGAGAGGCGGAAGGATGGTCAGGCAGGAGGGTGGACAAGCAGGAGGGTGGGCAGGCAGCAGGGTGGTCAGGCAGCAGGATGGACAGGAAGCAGGATGATCAGGCAGGAGGATGGACGGACAGCAGGTTGGACACGCAGGAGGACGATCAGGCAGGAGGAAGGACAGATAGCAGGATGGACAGGCAGGATGGTCAGGCAGGAGGATGGACAGGCAGGAGGATGGACAGGCAGGTGGATGGAGAAGCGGAAGGATAGACAGGCAGGAGGGTGGACAGACAGCAGGATGGGCAGGCAGGATTGTCAGGCAGGAGGGTGGACAGACAGCAGGATGGTCAGGCAGGAGGGTGGACAAGCAGGAGGGTGGGCAGGGAGCAGGATGGTCAGGCAGCAGGTTGGACAGGCAGGAGGATGGACAGACAGCAGGATGGACAGGCAAGATGGTCAGGCAGGAGAATGGACAGACAGCAGGATGGACAGGCAACAGGATGATCAGGCAGGAGAATGATCAGGCAGGAAGATGAGCAGGCAGGAGGATGGACAGGCAGGAGGGTGAACAGGCAGGAGGGTGGACAGGCAGGAGGGTGGACAAGAAGGAGGATGGACAGGCAGGAGGATGACCAGGCAGGAGGATGGACAGGCAGGGGGATTGCCAGGCAGGAGGAAGATCAGGCAGGAGGATGGACAGACAGCAGGATGGACAGGCAGGATGGTCAGGCAGGAGGATGGACAGACAGCAGGATGGGCAGGCAGGAGGAAGATCAGGCAGGAGGTTGGACAGACAGCAGGATGGACAGGCAACAGGATGGACAGGCAACAAGATGGACAGGCAGAAGGATGATCAGGCAGGAGGATAGACAGGCAGGAGGATGGACAGGCAGGAGGATGACCAGGCAGGAGGATGATCAGGCAGGAGGGTGGACAGGCAGGAGGGTGGACAGGCAGGAGGATGGACAGGCAGCAGGATGGACAGGCAGGAGGATGACCAGGCAGGAGGATGACCAGGCAGGAGGATGGACAGGCAGGAGGATGGACAAGTAGGAGGATGGAGAAGCGGAAGGATAGACAGGCAGGAGGGTGGACAGGCAGCAGGATGGACAGACAGCAGGATGGGCAGGCAGGATGGTCAGGCAGGAGGGTGGACAGACAGCAGGATGGGCAGGAAGGAGGAAGATCAGGCAGGAGGATGGACAGACAGCAGGATGGACAGGCAGCATGATGGTCGGGCAGGAGGATGGACAGACAGCAGGATGGACAGGCAACAGGATGATCAGGCAGGAGAATGATCAGGCAGGAAGATGGACAGGCAGGAGGATGGACAGGCAGGAGGGTGGACAGGCAGGAGGGTGGACAGGCAGGAGGGTGGACAGGCAGGAGGGTGGACAGGCAGGAGGGTGGACAAGCAGGAGGATGAACAGGCAGGAGGATGACCAGGCAGCAGGATGACCAGGCAGGAGGATGGACAGACAGGGGGATTGCCAGGCAGGAGGATGATCAGGCAGGAGAATGGACAGGCAGGAAGATGACCAGGTAGGAGGATGACCAGGCAGGGGGATGGGCAGGCAGGAGGGTGGACAGGCAGGAGGATGGACAGGCAGGAGGATGGACAGGCAGAAGGATGGACACGCAGAAGGATGGACAGGCAGCAGGATGGACAGGCAGCAGGATGGACAGGTAGCAGGATGATCAGGCAGGAGGATGGACGGACAGCAGGTTGGACACGCAGGAGGACGATCAGGCAGGAGGATGGACAGACAGCAGGATGGACAGGCAGGATGGTCAGGCAGGAGGATGGACAGGCAGGAGGATGGACAAGTAGGAGGATGGAGAAGCGGAAGGATAGACAGGCAGGAGGGTGGACAGACAGCAGGATGGGCAGGCAGGAGGAAGATCAGGCAGGAGGATGGACAGACAGCAGGATGGACAGACAACAGGGTGGACAGGCAACAGGATGATCAGGCAGGAGAATGATCAGGCAGGAGGATGGACAGGCAGGAGGATGGGCAGGCAGGAGGGTGGACAGGCAGGAGGGTGGACAGGCAGGAGGATGGACAGGCAGCAGGATGGACAGGCAGGAGGATGACCAGGCAGGAGGATGACTAGGCAGGAGGATGGACAGGCAGGGGGATTGCCAGGCAGGAGGATGATCAGGCAGGAGGATGGACAGGCAGGAGGATGGACAGGCAGGAGGATGGGCAGGCAGCAGGATGGTCAGGCAGCAGGATGGACAGACAGCAGGTTGGACAGGCTGGAGGATGATCAGGCAGGAGGATGGACAGACAGCAGGATGGACAGGCAGCATGATGGTCAGGCAGGAGGATGGACAGACAGCAGGATGGACAAGCAACAGGATGGACAGGCAGGAGGATTGCCAGGCAGGAGGATGATCAGGCAGGAGGATGGACAGGCAGGAGGATGACCAGGCAGGAGGATGACCAGGCAGGAGGATGACCAGGCAGGAGGATGGACAAGCAGGGGGATTGCCAGGCAGGAGGATGATCAGGCAGGAAGATGGACAGGCAGGAGGATGGACAGGCAGGAGGGTGGACAGGCAGGAGGATGGACAGGCAGGAGGATGGACAGGCAGCAGAATGGACAGGCCGGAAGATGACCAGGCAGGTGGATGACCAGGCAGGAGGATGGACAGGTAGGGGGATTGCCAGGCAGAAGGATGATCAGGCAGGAGGATGGACAGGCAGGAGGGTGGACAGGCAGGAGGATGGACAGGCAGGAGGATGGACAGGCAGGAAGTTGGAGAGGCGGAAGGATGGACAGGCAGCAGGATGGACAGGCAGCAGAATGGATAGGCAGCAGAATGGACAGGTAGCAGGATGATCAGGCAGGAGGGTGGACAAGCAGGAGGGTGGGCAGTCAGCAGGATGGCCAGGTAGCAGGATGATCAAGCAGGAGGGTGCACAGGCAGGAGGATGATCAGGCAGGAGGGTGGAGAGTCAGAAGGATGGACAGGCAGAAGTTTGGAGAGGCAGGAGGATGGAGAGGCAGAAGGATGGACAAGGAGGAGGATGGATTGCAAGCTGTCTACAGAACAGAAAACAGTGAGAAGGAGTTAAGGGGAGTAAATCAGGTGGGCAATAGGTGGGAAGTCTTGCTCCCTGGAATTGGTGCTCAAAACACTGTTCACCATATACACGGATGCTTTAGATTCAAGAATCAGAAGTAGCATTTTAAAATTTGTGCAAAAACCAAATTGCAGAGTATGGTTTGTGCTGAGGAAAAACATGAGAAAAGCAAGAAAACATTAATAAATTTGCAGAATAGGTGTGTAAATTCAAAACGGTTGTGACAGCGAGTAAGTGATTGGTGCTCCATTTTCCCTGTTGTTGATACAACAAGCCTGTCACTTCCTCTGCAAGGCTGTGCGCGGCAGGGTTAACAGAAGGATCTCCAGCTGCTTGCTACTTCCCCAGTTTAATGCTCAAGCTATATATCACACACTTGGATTCCCTTTTTTTGAACTCAGACTACTTATTTCACAAGGGACGCATATTCAGCAGTAGACATCCATCTCATCAGTATGAATTTTGTGTTGGTCAGGGTGAGGGCTGACCACTGCTGGGGAAGGGAACACATCAGTGTCAGGTAGACATGGGTGTGAGATTCTCAACAGCCTCTGAATGCAGTGGAAAGAAAGGTGGTCTGATGGCATTGTCTCCCAAGCCAACATGCCCAGAATCAAGATGCTAATCATTCAAAATCAGATCCGTCAGGTGACATGTCATTTATTTGCCTGATACCAGATTCCAGAAGCAACTGCTCTACTCGGAGCTCGGTCATGGCAGGAGACTCCTGGGTGGACAGTGGAATGCTTTAGGGATGTCCTCAAATATCCCTGAAGATGTCACACATCCCCACTGACTCAATGGAGGCCCTGGTTTGTGACTAACCAAAATGAAGAAGGCTCATTTGGGAAGGCACCGAATACATCGAGAGGCTTCAATGAAATGTGCAGAGGTGAAGTCGAGGCATCGGAGGGAGTACACAAACCTCCGAACAACCCATCTACCCAACCCTTCAAGTAGCACCTGCCCCACATGTGGCAGAGTTTGCAGAGCGCACATTGGACTTATCAGCCATCTCAGAACCCATCGAACTGGAGTGGAAGCAAGTCATCCTCAATCCTGAGGGACTGCCTAAGAGAGAGAAAGATTCTCTAACAATGCCTTTTGGCTTAGCCTCACAATACCCACCTGTCTGACCATTTTCATTTTCACATCAACCCAAGGTGTGAAGTTGTCATTTTGTGCTGAACGATGCAGAGCTTTGTGTTATGGACAGGTGTCATTAGGGACCTGGACTCGGGTTATTCACTTCACCAGGGGCCATTCACACCCTGCAAGGGGCATCCATCTCATCAGTTTTGCTTCAAATCCAAGCCTGTGAGCTGAAAAGCTAACCTGGCTCAATACCTCATCCCCACTTATTTTAACATCAATCAAAACTACAGCACTATTGTCATTAAAGGATTAGCATTTATCAAACTGTTCTACACTTTCACAGAGCAGATAACAAAAAATAGCTGTAACACAGCAATGGAGCATAACAAACCAGGGCTCCTCAGAATATTCAAAAAAGGATGAGATCCCAATCAATGTGAAAGGTTTTATCATTAACACCCTCAGGTCTCCTCTCAAAACAAATTGAACTATTCTTCAGCAGAAACATCCTGTGTTCTGTGTGTGAAATTCTACATTTGTTTTCTGCAATCAGTTTATGATTTTATTGCACAGAGCTAAGATGGTAATTACATTCTTTTACTCCCATCTTACTTTCTGAATGGGGAGGTTACATGAAACTGCCTCTTTAAAAAATAAATATTAAATTAGACAGTCCTGGTGCACAAACTGATACACTGTAATCCCCGAAGCATCTGACACCAATTTTAATCCACCTCTATTCCACCTGAAGTTCCTCATCCTCATTAGTTGGCTCAAGCGAAGTTAATGAAATCAAACTCCCTCTTCATAGTTAAGGTCACTTCCAGTGTATGAGTGTCAGTGATGAACTGAGCTTTTCCATTCTTACTATCCACAAGATGGGGCAGGTGTAATCCCAGTTTACTGCAAAACAAGAGAAAGTCAGGAACAGAAGTGACAAAGGAGAGCAGTCAACAGCTTCCAGCTTTACAAACCCACAACACTGCAATTTCATAACCCTACAACCAGTGTTTTAAAGCTGAGGAAACACTCTCTCAGTCATGGGTCAGTGACCCCCACCCTCTATGATCAGCTCCTTTTTTATTTGTTCATAGAATGTGGGCATCGCTGGCTGGGCCTCAAAAACAGAGTGGCTAGCTAGGCCATTTCAGAGTCAACCACATTGCTGTGGGTCTGAAGTCATGTATAGGCCAGACCAGGTAAGGGCAGCAGATTTCCTTCCCTAAAGGACATGAGTGAACCAGGTGGGCTTTTACGACAATCAACAATGGTTATCATTAGACTTTTAATTCCAGATTTTTTATTGAATACAAATTTAACCATCTGCCGTAGTGGGATTCAAATCCAGGTCCCCAGGGAATTATTGTGTGTCTCTGGAGTGCTAATCCAGTGACAATATCACTATGCTATCGCCTCCCACTCGCACTCTGTGATCAGAGATAACTCCTCAACAGAGACCGCCCCACTCGCTCCCTGTAATCAGAGATCACCTCCTGCTCTCTGAGATCAGAGACCCCTCCTTAGTCATTGCGATCAGAGACCCCTCCTCAGTCATTGTGATCAGAGACCCCTCCTTGGTCTCTGTTATCAGAGACCCTCCCTCGCACCCTGTAATCAGAGACCACCTCCTGCTCCTTGTGATCAGAGACCCGTCCTCGTTCTCTGTTATCAAAGACCCCTCGTCGGTATCTGTGATCAGAGACCCCTCCTCAGTCTCTGTGATCGGAGACCCCTCCTCAGTCTCTGTGATTGGAGACCCCTCTTCAGTCTTTGTGATCGGAGACCCCTCCCCAGTCTCTGAGATCGGAGACCCCTCTTCAGTCTCTGTGATCAGAGGCCCCTACTCGGCCTCTGTGATCAGACACCCCCTCACTCTCTGTGATCAGAGACGGCCCCCCCACCCCGGTCTCTGTGGTCAGAGACCACCCGTCGCTCTCGGTGATCAGATACCGCTATCACTCTTTAGGATCAGGGACCGCCCTCTCTCTCTGTAATCAGAGACCCCCCTCGCTCTCTGTGATCAGAGACCCCCCTCGCTCTCTGTGATCAGAGACACCCCTCACTCTCTGTGATCAGAGACACCCCTCACTCTCTGTGATCAGAGACACCCCTCACTCTCTGTGATCAGAGACCACCTTCTTCCCTCTGTGATCAGAGACCACCCCTCACTTTCTGTGATCAGAGACCACCTCTTGCTCTCTGTGATCAGAGACCCCCCCTCGCTCTTTGTGATCAGAGACCCTCCGTCACTCTAACTGATCAGAGTTCTCCCCCTCGCTTTCTGTGATCAGAGTCCCCCCTCGTTCTCTGTGATCAGAGACCCTCCCCTCACTTTCTGTGATCTGAGACTCCCTCAATCTCTGTGATCAGAGAACACACCCCTCATTTGATCTGATCAGAGACACTCACTCTCTGTAATCAGAAAATCCCTCCCTCACTCTAACTGATCAGAGAACCCCCCTGCCTCACTCTCTGAGATCAGAGGCCCCTCCCCTCGCTCTCTGTGATCAGAGACCTCTCCCCACACTCTCTGTGATCAGAGACCTCTCCCCACACTCTCTGTGATCAGAGGCCCCCCTCGCTCTCTGTGAACAGAGACCTTTCCCCACACTCTCTGTGATCAATGACCCCGCCCTATCTCTGTGATCAGAGACCCTCCCCTCGCTTCCTGTGATCAGAGACCCCACCTGGCTCTCTGGGGTCAGAGATCCCCCTTCGCTCTGTGTGATCAAGACACCCCCCCATCACACTGTGATGAGAAGAACCCCCTCGCACTCTGTAATCTGAGAACCCCCTTGTTCGCTGTGATCAGAGACCACCTCATTCCCTCTGTGATCAGAGACCCCTCCTCGTTCTCTCTGTTCAGAGACTCTCCCCTCACTTTCTGTGATCAGAGACCACCTCCTGCTCTCTGTGATCAGAGACCACCTCATTCCCTCTGTGATCAGAGACCCACCTCGCTCTCTGTGATGAGAGACCACCCTCGCTCTCTATGATCAGAGACCCCCCTTGCTCTCTGTGATGAGAGACCACCCTCGCTCTCTGTGATCAGAGACCCCTCCTCGCTTTCTCTGTTCAGAGACCCTCCCCTCACTTTCTGTGATCAGAGACCTCCCGCTCTCTGTGATCAGAGACCACCTCATTCCCTCTGTGATCAGAGACCCACCTCGCTCTCTGTGATGAGAGACCACCCTCGCTCTCTGTGATCAGAGACCCCCCTTGCTCTCTGTGATGAGAGACCACCCTCGCTCCCTGTGATCAGAGACCCCCCTTGCTCTCTGTGATCAGAGACCAGCCTCGCTCTCCATGACCGGAGACCCCCTCTCGCTCTCTACGATCAGAGACCCCCTCCCCACTCTCGGTGATCAGAGATCCCCCTCGCTCTATGTGATCAGAAACCCCCCTTCACTATCTGTGATCAAAGACCACCCTCACACTCTGTGATCAGAGAACCCACCCTCATTCTAACTGATCAGAGACCCCCCCCCTCTTGCTCTCCGTGTTCAGAGAAGCCCCCCCCTCACTCTAACTGATCAGGGACCCCTGCCTTGCTCTCTGCGATTAGAGACCCCCCTCGCTCTCTACGATCAGAGACCCCCTCCCAACTCGCTGTGATCAGAAACCCCCCTTCACTATCTGTGATCAGAGACCCCCCTCGCTCTCTGTGATCAGAGACCCCCTCCTTCCCTCTGTGATCAGAGACCCCCCTCACTTTCTGTGATCAGAGAGCCCATCCTCACTCTAACGGATCAGAGACTCCCCTTGTTCTCTGTGATCAGAGCCCTCCCCTCACTCTCTATGATCAGAGAAGCCCCCTTCACTCTAACTGATCAGAAACCCTCCCGTCACTCTTTGTGATCAGAGGCCTCCCATCACTCTCTGGGGTCAGGGACCCCCCTCACTCTCTATGATCAGAGAAGCCCCCCGTCACTCTAACTGATCAGAGACCACCCGCTCTCTGTGACCAGAGACTTAACCTTACTTTACGTGATCAGAGATCTCCCTTCACGTTCTGTGATCCCAGACCGCAGTCACTGCCTGGGATCAAAGACCCCCTTCGCTCTCTGTGATTAGAGACCCCACCTTGCTCTCTGTGATCAGAAACCCTCCCTTCACTTTCAGTGATCAGAGACCACCCCCCTCACTCTTTATGATCAGAGACACCCCTCACTTTCTGTGATCAGAGTCCATCTCCTGCTTTCTGTGATCAGAGACCCCCCCTCACTTTCTGTGATCAGAGACCCCCCTCGCTCTCTGTAATCAGAGACCTACCTCACATTCTGTGATCAGAGACCCCCCTCACATTCTGTGATCAGAGACCCCCCTCACATTCTGTGATCAGAGACCCCCCTCACTTTCTGTGATCAGAGAAGCCTCCCCAATCTAACTGAGCAGAGACCCCACCTTGCTCTCTGTGATCAGAGACCCCCCTCGCTCTCTGTGATGAGAGAACCCCCCCTTGCTCTCCGTGACCAGAGACTACCTTCTGCTCTCTATGATCAGAGACCCCCTCCCCCTCACGCTCTGTGGCCAGAGACCCTCCACTCACTCTCTGTGACCAGAGGCCGCCCTCACTGCCTGCGATCAGAGACCCGCCCGCTCGCTCTCTCTGATCAGAGACACCCCTCACTTTCTGTGATCAGAGTCCACCTCCTGCTTTCTGTGATCACAGACCACCCCTCACTTTCTGTGATCAGAGACCCCCCCTCACTTTCTGTGATCAGAGACCCCCCCTCACTTTATGTGAACAGAGACCCCCCTCACTTTCTGTGATCAGAGACCCCCCCTCACTTTCTGCGTTCAGAAACCCCCCCACACTTTCTGTGATCAGAGACCACCCTTCACTCTCTGTGATCAGAGACCCCCCTCACTCGAACTGATCAGATACCAACCCCCCTTCGCTTTCTGTGATCAGAGACCACCCTCACTTTCTGTGATCAGAGAAGCCCCCCCAATCTAACTGAGCAGAGACCCCCCCTTACTCTCTGTGATCAGAGACCCCCCCTCGCTCTCTTTGATCAGAGGGCTCCCCTCACTCTGTGATCAGACCCCCCTCGCTCTCTGTGATCAGAGGGCTCCCCTCACTCTAAATGATCAGAGACCCCACCCCCTCGTTCTCTGTGATCAGAGGCCTCTCCTTACTCTCTGTGATCAGAGGGCTCCCCTCACTCTAAATGATCAGAGAAGCCCCCCCTTGCTCTAATTGGTCAGAGACCCCCCCTTTCATTCTTTGTGATCAGAGGCCTCTCCTTACTCTCTGTGATCAGAGAAGCCCCCCTTGCTCTAATTGATCAGAGACCCCCCCTTTCGTTCTCTGCGATCAGAGGCCTCCCATAACTCTCTGTGATCAGAGGCCTCTCCTAACTCTCTGTGATCAGAGAAGCCCCCCCTCGCTCTAACTGATCAGAGACCCCCTCACTTACTGTGATCAGAGACCTCCCCTCACTTTCTGTGATTAGAGACCCCCCATTTCTCTCTGTGATCAGAGACCCCTCCCTCACTCTCTGTGATCACAGAAGCCCCCCCCCCACTCACTCTAACTGATCAGAGACCCCCCTCACTCTCTGTGATTAGAGACCCCCTTCACTCTCCGTGAAGAGAGAGCCCCACGCGCTCTCCATGACCAGTGCCCCCCTCGCTCTCTGTGATCAGAGACCCAATCTCACTCTCCGTGACCAGAGACTACCTTCTGCTGTCTATGATCAGAGACCCCCCTCGCTCTCTGTGATCAGAGACCCACCCTCGCTCTCCGTGACCAAGGACCACCTCTCTATGATCAGAGACCACCCAACCTCACTAGCTGTGGCCAGAGGTCCTGCACTCACCGCCTTTAATCAGAGACCACCTCTTGCTATCTGTGATCAGAGATCACCCTCAGTTTCTGTGATCAGAGAAGCCCCCCCTCACTCTAACTGATCAGAGACCGCCACCTCGCTCCCTGCGATCAGAGGCGCCCCCTCGCTCTCCGTGATGAGGGAACCCCACTGCTCTCTCTAATCAGAGACCCCCCTCACTATCTGTGATCGGGGAACCCCCTCCCCCCTCGCTCTCTGTGATCAGAGACCCCTCTCGCTCTCTGTGATGAGTTAAGGCCCGCCTCACTCTAACTGATCAGAGACCCCCCCCTTGTTCTCTGTGATCAGAGCCCTCCCCTCACTCTCTATGATCAGAGAAGCCCCCTTCACTCTAACTGATCAGAAACCCTCCTGTCGCTCTTTGTGATCAGAGGCCTCCCATCACTCTCTGGGGTCAGGGACCCCCCTCACTCTCTATGATCAGAGAAGCCCCCCGTCACTCTAACTGCTCAAAGACCATCTGCTCTCTGTGACCAGAGACCTACCCTCACTTTCCGTGATCAGAGATCTCCCTTCACGTTCTGTGATCCCAGACCGCAGTCACTGCCTGGGATCAAAGACCCCCTTTGCTCTCTGTGATTAGAGACCCCCCCTTGCTCTCTGTGATCAGAAACCCTCCCTTCACTTTCAGTGATCAGAGACCCCCCCTCACTCTTTATGATCAGAGACACCTCTCACTTTCTGTGATCAGAGTCCACCTCCTGCTTTCTGTGATCAGAGACCCCCCACACTTTCTGTGATCAGAGACCCCCCTCACACTCTGTGATCAGAGACCTACCTCACATTCTGTGATCAGAGACCCCCCTCACATTCTGTGATCAGAGACCGCCCTCACTTTCTGTGATCAGAGAAGCCCCCCAATTTAACTGAGCAGAGACCCCCCCTTACTCTCTGTGATCAGAGACCCCCCCTCGCTCTCTTTGATCAGAGGGCTCCCCTCACTCTGTGATCAGACCCCCCTCGCTCTCTGTGATCAGAGGGCTCCCCTCACTATAAATGATCAGAGACCCCACCCCCTCGTTCTCTGTGATCAGAGGCCTCCCCTAACTCTCTGTGATCAGAGGCCTCTCCTTACTCTGTGATCAGAGGCCTCCCCTAACTCTCTGTGATCAGAGGCCTCTCCTTACTCTGTGATCAGAGGCCTCCCCTAACTCTCTGTGATCAGAGAAGCCCCCCCTCGCTCTAATTGATCAGAGACCCCACCTTTCGTTCTCTGTGATCAGAGGCCTCCCCTAACTCTCTGTGATCAGAGGCCTCTCCTAACTCTCTGTGATCAGAGAAGCCCCCCCTTGCTCTAACTGATCAGAGACCCCCTCATTTTCTGTGGTCAGAGACCTTCCCTCACTTTCTGTGATTAGAGACCCCCCATTGCTCTCTGTGATCAGAGACCCCTCCCTCACTCTCTGTGATCACAGAAGCCCCCCCCACTCACTCTAACTGATCATAGACCCCCCTCACTCTCTGTGATTAGAGACCCCCTTCATTCTCCGTGAAGAGAGAGGCCCACTCGCTCTCCATGACCAGTGACCCCCCTGGCTTTCTGTGATCAGACACCCAATCTCACTCTCCGTGACCAGAGACCACCTCCTGCTCTCTATGATCAGAGACCACTCCACCTCGCTCTCCCTGACCAGAGACTACCTTCTGCTCTCTGTGATCAGAGACCCCACTCGCTCTCTGTGATCAGAGAACCTCCCTTCCCTTTCAGATCAGAGACTCCCCCGCTCGCTTTTTGTGATCAGGATCACCCCTCACTTTCTGTGATCAGAGTCCACCTCCTGCTTTCTGTGATCAGAGACCCCCCCTCACTTTCTGTGATCAGAGACCCCCCCTCACTTTCTGTGATCAGAGACCCCCCCTCACTTTCTGTGATCAGAGACCCCCCCTCACTTTCTGTGATCAGAGACCCCCCCTCACTTTCTGTGATCAGAGACCCCCCCTCACTTTCTACATTCAGAAACCCCCCCACACTTTCTGTGATCAGAGACCACCCTTCACTCTCTGTGATCAGAGAGCCTCCCCTCACTCGAATTGATCAGAGACCCCCATTCGCTTTATGTGATCAGAGACCGCCCTCGCTCTCTGCGATCCGAAACCCTCCCTTCACTTTCAATGATCAGAGACCCCACCCTCGCTCTTTGTGATCAGAGACACCCCTCACTTTCTGTGATCAGAGACCCCCCTCACTTTCTGTGATCAGAGACCCCCCTCACTCTAACTGATCAGAGACACCCCCACACTTTCTGTGATCAGAGACCACCCTTCACTCTCTGTGATCAGAGACCCCCCTCACTCGAACTGATCAGAGACACCCCCACACTTTCTGTGATCAGAGACCACCCTTCACTCTCTGTGATCAGAGACCCCCCTCACTCGAACTGATCAGAGACCCCCCCTCGCTCTCCGTGATCAGAGACCCCCCCTCGCTCTCTTTGATCAGAGACCCCCCCTCGCTCTCTTTGATCAGAGACCTCCCCTCGCTCTACGTCATCAGAGACCCCTCCTCGCTCTCTGTGATCAAAGCGCCGATTAGCTCTCTGTAATGAGAGAGGCCCCCTACTCTCTGCAATCTGAGAAACCCCTCACTTTCTGTGATCAGGGACGCCACCCTCACTCTCTGTGATCGGGGAACCCATCTCCCTCGCTCTCTGTGATCAGAGACCCTCCCTTCCATTTCAGTGATCAGAGACCCCCCATCGCTCTTTGCGATAAGAGACACCCCTCACTCTGTGATCGGGGAACCCATCCCCCTCGCTCTCTGTGATCAGAGACCTTCCCTTCCATTTCAGTGATCAGAGACCCCCCATCGCTCTTTGCGATAAGAGACACCCCTCACTCTCTGTGATCAGGGACCCATCCCTCACTCTCTGTGATCAGAGAAGCCCCCATCACTCTAACTGATCAGAGACCCCCCTCACTCTCTGTGATCGGGGAACCCATCCCCTCACTTTCTGTGATCAGAGACCCCCCCCCACTTTCTATGATCAGAGAGCTTCCCCTCGCTCTCTGTGATCAGAGACATCCCATCACTTTCTGTGATCAGGGACCCCTCCCTCAGTCACTGTGATCAGAGAAATTCCACCTCACTCTAACTGATCAGCGACCCCCCCCTTGCTCCCTGCGATCAGAGGCGCCCCCTCGGTCTCCGTGATGAGGGAACCCCACTGCTCTCTGTGATCAGATACCACCTCCTGCTCTCTATGATCAGAGACCTCCCTCAGTCTCTGTGATCGGGGAACCCCCTCCCCTCTCGCTGTCTGTGATCAGAGACCCCCCTCGCTCTCCGTGATGAGAGGCCCCCCTCCTCGTTCTCTGTGACCAGAGACCACCTTCTGTTCTCTATGATCAGAGACCCCCCCCTCGCTCTCTGTGACCAGAGAGCTTCCCCTCACTCTCTGTCATCAGGGACCCATCCCTCACTCTCTGTGATCAGAGAAGCCCCCATCATTCTAACTGATCAGAGACCCCCCTCACTCTCTGTGATCGGGGAACCCATCCCCCTCGCTCTCTGTGATCAGAGACCCCCCTCGCTCTCTGTGATCAGAGACCGCCCTCACTGCCTGCGATCAGAGACCCCCACTCGCTCTCTCTGATCAGAGACCTTCCCTTCCCTTTCAGTGATCAGAGACTCCCCCTCGCTCTTTGCGATCAGAGACACCCCTCACTTTCTGTGATCAGAGACCCCCCTCCACTTTCTGTAATCAGAGAGCTTCCCCTCGCTCTCTGTGATCAGAGACACCCCATCACTTTCTGTGATCAGGGACCTCTCCCTCAGTCGCTGTGATCAGAGAAACTCCCCCTCACTCTAACTGATCAGAGACCCCCCCTCGCTCCCTGTGATCAGAGGCGCCCCTCGCTCTCCGTGATGAGGGAACCCCACTGCTCTCTGTGATCAGATACCACCTCCTGCTCTCTATGATCAGAGACCTACCTCAGTCTCTGTGATCGGGGAACCCCCTCCCCCCTCGCTGTCTGTGATCAGAGAACCCCTCGCTCTCCGTGATGAGAGGCCCTCCCCTCGTTCTCTGTGATAAGAGACCACCCCCTTGCTCTCCGTGACCAGAGACCACCCCCTGCTCTCTATGATCAGAGACCCCCTCCCCCTCGCGCTCTGTGGCCAGAGACCCTCCACTCACTCTCTGTGACCAGAGACGTCCCTAACTGCCTGCGATCAGAGACCCCCCCCCCACTTTCTGTGCTCAGAGAGCTTCCCCTCGCTCTCTGTGATCAGAGACACCCCATCACTTTCTGTGATCAGGGACCCCTCTCTCAGTCGCTGTGATCAGAGAAACTCCACCTCACTCTAACTGATCAGAGACCCCCACCTCGCTCCCTGCGATCAGAGGCGCTCCCTCGCTCTCCGTGATGAGGGAATCCCACTGCTCTCTGTGATCAGATACCACCTCCTGCTCTCTATGATCAGAGACCTCCCTCAGTCTCTGTGATCGGGGAACCCATCCCCCTCGCTCCCTGTGATCAGAGACCCCCTCGCTCTCTGTGATCAGTGACCCCACCTCCTTGCTTTCTCATCAGAGGCCCCCCTCATTCTCTGTGATTAGAAACCCCCTCACTCTCTGTGATGAGAGACCCCCCCTCGCTCTCCGTGACCAGAGACCACCTCCTGCTCTCTATGATCAGAGACCCCACCTTGCTCTCTGTGGCCAGAGACTCTCCACTCACTCTCTGTGACCAGAGACCGCCCTCAGTGCCTACAATCAGAGACCCCCACTCGCTCTCTGTGATCAGAGACACCCCTCACTTTCTGTGAACAGAGTCCACCTCCTGCTTTCTGTGATCAGGGACCCTTCCCTCACTCTCTGTGATCAGAGCCCCCCCTCACTCTCTATGATCAGAGACCCTACCCTCGCTCTTTGTGGTCAGAGACCCCTCCCTCACTGTCTGTGATCAGAGACCCACCCCTCACTCTAAATGATCAGAGACCACCCCTCTTGCTCTCTGTGATCAGAGACTATCTTCTGCTCTCTGTGATTGTGGACCTCACCCTTCGCTGTCTGTGATCAGAGAAGACCCCCTCGCTCTCCGTGATGACAGAGCCCCCCTGCTCTCTGTGATCAGAGACGCCCCTCACTCTCTGTGATCAGAGACGCCCCTCGCTCTCTGTGATCAGAGACCCCCCTCGCTCTCTGTGATCAGTGACCCCCCCCGCCTTGCTCTCTGTCATCAGAGGCCCCCCTCACTCTCTGTGATTAGAGACCCCTCTACTCTCCGTGAAGAGAGACCCCGCCTCGCTCTCTGTGACCAGAGACCACCTCCTGCTCTCTATGATCAGAGACACCCCAATCCGTCTCTGTGGCCAGAGATCCTCCACTCACTCTCTGTGACCAGAGACCGCCCTCACTGCCTGCGATCAGAGTCCCCCACTCGCTCTCTGTGATCAGAGACCTTCCCTTCCCTTTCAGTGATCAGAGACCCACCCTCGCTCTTTGCGATCAGAGACACCCCTCACTTTCTGTGAACAGAGTCCACCTCCTGCTTTCTGTGATCAGAGACCCCCCCTCACTTTCTGTGATCAGAGAACCGCCCCTCACTGTAACTGATCAGGGACCCTCCCTCGCTCTCTGTGATCAGAGAGCTTCCTCTCACTCTCTGTGATCAGGGACCCTTCCCTCACTCTCTGTGATCAGAGACCCCCCCCTCACTCTCTATGATCAGAGGCCGCCCCTTGCTCTCTGTGATCGGGGACCCCCTCACTCTCCATGATCAGAGACCCTACCATCGCTCTTTGTGATCAGAGACACCCCCTCACTTTCTGTGATCAGGGTCCACATCCTGCTTTCTGTGGTCAGAAACCCCCCCCTCACTTTCTGTGATCAGAGAACCGCCCCTCACTCTAAATGATCAGAGACCACCCCCCTTGCTCTCTGTGATCAGAGACTACCTTCTGCTCTCTGTGATTGTGGACCTCACCCCTCGCTCTCTGTGATCAGAGAAGACCCCCTCGCTCTCCGTGATGACAGAGCCCCCCTGCTCTCTGTGATCAGAGGCCCCCTCACTCTCTGTGATCAGAGACCCCCTCGCTCTCTGTGATCAGAGAGCTTCCCCTCACTCTCTGTGATCAGAGAAGCCCCCACTCACTCTAACTGATCAGAGACACCCCTCACTATCTGTGCTCGGGGAACCCATCCCCCTCGCTCTCTGTGATCAGAGACCACCCTCGCTCTCTGTGATGAGAGACCCCCCCCCTTGCTCTCCGTGACCAGAGACCACCCCCTGCTCTCTATGATCAGAGACTCCCTCCCCCTCACGCTCTGTGTCCAGAGACCCTCCACTCACTCTCTGTGACCAGAGACCGCCCTCACTGCCTGCGATCAGAGAACCCCACTCGCTCTCTCTAATCAGAGACCTTCCCTTCCCTTTCAGTGATCAGAGACCCCCCCTCGCTCTTTGCGATCAGAGACACCCATCACTTTCTGTGAACAGAGACGCCCCCCCCACTTTCTGTGATCAGAGAGCTTCCTCTCGCTCTCTGTGATCAGAGACACCCCAACATGTTCTGTGATTAGGGACCCCTCCCTCAGTCGCTGTGATCAGAGAAACTCCCCCTCACTCTAACTGATCAGAGACCCCCCCCCTCGCTCCCTGTGATCAGAGGCGCCCCCTCGCTCTCCGTGATGAGGGACCCCCACTGCTCTCTGTGATCAGATACCACCTCCTGCTCTCTATGATCAAATAACTCCCTTAGTCTCCGTGATGAGAGAGCCCTCCTCGCTCTCTGTGATCGGGGAACCCCCTCTCCCCTCGCTGTCTGTGATCAGAGAACCGCCCCTCGCTCTCCGTGTTGAGAGGCCCCCCCCCTCGATCTCCGTTACCAGAGACCACCTCCTGCTCTCTATGATCAGAGACACCCCCCTCACTCTCTGTGGCCAGAGACCCTCCACTCACTCTCTGTGACCAGAGACCGCCCTCGCTGCCTGAGATCAGAGAGCCCCACTCGCTCTCTGTGATCAGAGACCTTCCCTTCCCTTTCAGTGATCAGAGACCCCAGCTCGCTCTTTGTGATCAGAAACACCCCTCACTTTCTGTGAACAGAGTCCACCTCCTGCTTTCTGTGATCAGAGACCCCCCCTCACTCTAACTGATCAGAGACCACCCCCTCGCTCCCTGTGATCAGAGGCGCCCCTCGCTCTCCGTGATGAGGGAACCCCACTGCTCTCTGTGATCAGATACCACCTCCTGCTCTCTATGATCAGAGAGCTCCCTCTGTCTCCGTGATGAGAGCCCCCCTCGCTCTCTGTGATCGAGGAACCCCCTCTCCCCTCACAGTCTGTGATCAGAGACCCCCCTCTCTCTCCGTGATGAGAGGCCTCCCCCTCGTTCTCTGTTACCAGAGACAATTCCTGCTCTCTATGATCAGAGACCCCCCCCCTCACTCCCTGTGGCCAGAGGCCCTCCACTCACTCTCTGTGACCAGAGACTCCCCTCACTGCCTGAGATCAGAGACCCCCATTCGCTCTCTGTGATCAGAGACACCCCTCACTTTCTGTGAGCAGAGTCCACCTCCTGCTTTCTGTGATCAGAGAACCGCCCCTCACTCTAAATGATCAGAGTCCCCCCCTCGCTCTCTGTGATCAGAGAACTTCCCCTCACTCTCTGTGATCAGAGAAGGTCCCTCGCTCTCTGTGATCAGAGAAGCCCCCACCTTGCTCTCTGTCATGAGAGGCCCCCCTCACGCTCTGTGATTAGAGACCCCCCTCACTCTCCGTGTTGAGAAACCCGCCCTCACTCTCCGTGACCAGAGACCACCTCCTGCTCTCTATGATCAGAGAATCCGCCCCTCGCACTCTGTGACCAGAGACTGCCCTCACTGCCTGCGATCAGAGACCCCCACTCGCTCTCTGTGATCAGACACCACCTCCTGCTCTCTATGATCAGAGACCTCCCTCACTCTCCGTTTGAGAGAGCCCCCCTCGCTCTCTGTGATCAGAGACCCCCCACGCGCACTGTGATTAGTGACCTTCCCTTCCCTTTCAGTGATCAGAGATCCCCCCTCGCTCTTTATGACCAGAGACACCCCTCACTCTCCGTGATGAGAGAGCCCCGCACGCTCTCTGTGATCAGAGACCCCCCTCACTTTCTGTGATCTGAGAGCCCCCTCGCTCTCTGTGATCAGAGACCCCCCTCGCTCTCTGTGATCAGAGACCCCTCCTCGCTCTCTGTGATCAGAGAGCTTCCCCTCGCTCTCTGTGATCAGAGACCCCTCCTCGCTCTCTGTGATAAGAGCACCGCCTTGCTCTCTGTAATGAGAGAGGCCCCCTGCTCTCTGCAATCAGAGACACCCCATAACTTTCTGTGATCAGGGACCCCTCCCTCACTCTCTGTGATCAGAGAAACCCCCCTTACTCTAACTGATCAGAGGCGCCCCCCTCGCTCCCTGTGATCTAAGGCGCCCCCCTCGCTCCCTGTGATCAGAGGCGCCCCCCTCGCTCCCTGTGATCAGAGGCGCCCCCCTCGCTCCCTGTGATCAGAGGCGCCCCCTCGCTCTCCGTGATGAGGGAACCCCACTGCTCTCTGTGATCAGAGACCACCTCCTGCTCTCTGTGATCAGAGACCTCTCTCACTCTCTGTGATCGGGGAACCCCCTCCCTCCTCGCTCTCTGTGACCAGAGACCCCCCTCGCTCTCTGTGATTAGTGAACCCCCGCCTCGCTCTCTGTCATCAGAGGACCGCACACTCTCTTTGATTAGAGGCAACCCTCACTCTCCGTGATGAGAGGCCCCCCTCGCTCTCTGTGACCAGAAACCACTCCTGCTCTCCATGATAAGAGACCCCCCCTCACTCTCTGTGACGCAAGACCACCCTCACTGCCTGCGATCAGTGACCCCCACTCGCTCTCTGTGATCAGAGATCTTCCCTTCCCTTTCAGTGATCAGAGACCCCCCCCTCGCTCTTTGTGATCAGAGACACTCCTCACTTTCTGTGAGCAGAGTCCACCTCCTGCTTTCTGTGAACAGGGGCCCTTCCCTCACTCTCTGTGATCAGAGAAGCCCCCTCGTTCTCTGTGATCAGAGAAGCCCCCACTCACTCTAACTGATCAGCGACCCCCCCTCGCTCTCCGTGATGGGAAAGCCCCACTGCTCTCTGTCATCAGAGACCCCCCTCACTCTCTGTGATCGGGGAACCCCACCCCCCCTCGTTCTCTGTGAACAGTGACCCCCTCGGTCTCTGTCATCAGAGGCCACCCTCACTCTCTGTGATTAAAGACCTCCTCACTCTCCGTGATGAGAGACCACCTCCTGCTCTCTATGGTCAGAGAACCTCCCCCTCGCTCTGTGGCCAGAGACCCTCCACTCACTCTCTGTGACCAGAGACTCCCCTCAGTGCCTGAGATCAGAGACCCCCACTCGCTCTCTGTGATCAGACACCTTCCCTTTCAGTGATCAGAGACCCCACCTCGCTCTTGTGATCAGGGACACCCCTCACTTTCTGTGAACAGAGTCCACCTCCTGATTTCTGTGATCCGAGACCCCCCCTCACTTTCTGTGATCAGAGAAGCGCCCCTCACACTAATTGATCAGAGACACCCCCTCGCTCTCTGTGATCAGAGACCCCCCCTCACACTCTGTGATCAGGGACCCTTCCCTCACTCTCTGTGATCAGAGAATCCCCCTCACTCTCTGTGATCAGAGAATCCCCCTCGCTCTCTGTGATCAGAGAAGCCCCACTCACTCTAACTGATCAGAGACCCCCCCTCGCTCTCTGTGATTAGAGACCCCCCCTCGCTTTCTGTGATCAGAGACCCCCCTCGCTCTCTGTGATTAGAGACCCCCTCACTCTCCGTGATGAGAGACCCCCCTCACTCTCTGTGATCAGAGACCCCCCTCGCTCTCTGTGATCAGAGACCCCCCTCGCTCTCTGTGATTAGAGACCCCCTCACTCACTCTCTGTGATCAGAGACCCCCCCTCGCTCTCTGTGATCAGAGACCCCCCTCACTCTCTGTGATCAGAGACCCCCCTCGCTCTCTGTGATCAGAGACCCCCCTCGCTCTCTGTGATCAGAGACCCCCCTCGCTCTCTGTGATCAGAGACCCCCCTCGCTCTCTGTGATCAGTGACCCCCCCGCCTTGCTCTCTGTCATCAGAGGCCCCCTCACTCTCCGTGTTGAGAGACCCCACCTCGCTCTCCGTGACCAAAGACGACCTCCTGCTCTCTATGATCAGAGACTCCCCCTCGCTCTCTGTGGCCAGAGACCCTCCACTCACTCTCTGTGATCAGAGACCCCCCCTCACTTTCTGTGATCTGAGAACTGCCCCTCACTCTAACTGATCAGAGACCCCCCCTCGCTCTCCGTGACCAGAAACCATCTCCTGCTCTCTATGATAAGAGACCCCGCCTCGCTCTCCGTGGCCAGAGACTGTCCACTCACTCTCTGTGACCAGAGACCGCCCTCAGTGCCTACAATCAGAGACCCCCACTTGCTCTCTGTGATCAGAGACACCCCTCACCTTCTGTGAACAGAGACCACCTCCTGTTTTGTGTGATCAGAGACCCGCCCCTCACTCTCTGTGATCGGGGAACCCCTCTTCCCTCGCTGTCTGTGATCAGAGACCGCCCTCGCTCTCCGTGATGAGAGGCCCCCCCTCGTTCTCTGTTACCAGAGACCACCTCCTGCTCTCTATGATCAGAGACCCCCCCCTCACTCTCTGTGGCCAGAGACCCTCCACTCACTCTCTGTGACCAGCGACTCCCTCAGTGCCTGAGATCAGAGAACCCCACTCGCTCTCTGTGATCAGAGACACCCCTCACTTTCTGTGAGCAGAGTCCACCTCCTGCTTTCTGTGATCAGAGACCCCCCCTCACTCTAACTGATCAGAGACCCCCCCTCGCTCTCTGTGATCAGAGAACTTCCCCTCACTCTCTGTGATCAGAGAAGCCCCCACTCACTCTAACTGATCAGAGACACCCGATCGCTCTCCGTGATGAGAGCGCCCCCGTCACTCTCTGTGATAAGAGACCCCCCTCGCTCTCTGTGATCAGAGACCCCCCTCGCTCTCTGTGATCAGAGACCCCCCTCGCTCTCTGTGATCAGTGACCCCCCCCGCCTTGCTCTCTGTCATCAGAGGCCCCCCTCACTCTCCGTGTTGAGAGACCCCACCTCGCTCTCCGTGACCAGAGACTACCTCCTGCTCTCTATGATCAGAGACACCCCACTCCGTCTCTGTGGCCAGAGATCCTCCACTCACTCTCTGTGACCAAAGACCGCCGTCACTGCCTGCGATCAGAGACCCCGCCTCGCTCCCTGTGATCAGAGGCCCCCCCTCGCTCTCTGTGACCAGAAACCACTCCTGCTCTCCATGATAAGAGACCCCCCCTCACTCTCTGTGACGAAAGACCGCCCTCATTGCCTGCGATCAGTGACCCCCACTCACTCTCTGTGATCAGAGACCTTCCCTTCCCTTTCAGTGATCAGAGACCCCCCCTCGCTCTTTGTGATCAGAGACACTCCTCACTTTCTGTGAGCAGAGTCCATTTCCTGCTTTCTGCTATCAGAGAGCTTCCCCTCACACTCTGTGATCAGGGATCCTTCCCTCACTCTCTGTGATCAGAGAAGCCCCCTCGTTCTCTGTGATCAGAGAAGCCCCCACTCACTCTAACTGATCAGAGACCCCCCCTCGCTCTCCGTGATGGGAAAGCCCCACTGCTCTCTGTCATCAGAGACCCGCCTCACTCTCTGTGATCGGGGAACCCCACCCCCTCTCTGTGATCAGTGACCCCCTCGCTCTCTGTCATCAGAGGCCCCCCTCACTCTCTGTGATTAAAGACCTCTTCACTCTCCGTGATGAGAGACCACCTCCTGCTCTCTACGATCAGAGACCCCCCCCTCGCTCTCTGTGGCCAGAGAACCTCCACTCGCTCTCCGTGATCAGAGTCCGTCCCTTCCCTTTTAGTGATCAGAGACCCCCCCTCGCTCTTGAGATCAGGGATACTCCTCACTTTCTGTGAACAGAGTCCCCTTCCTGCTTTCTGTGATCCGAGAAACCCCCTCACTTTCTGTGATCAGAGAACCGCCCCTCACACTAATTGATCAGAGACCCCCCCTCACTCTCTGAGATCAGAGAGCTTCCCCTCACACTCTGTGATCAGAGAAGCCCCCACTCACTCTAACTGATCAGAGACCCCCCCTCGCTCTCTGTAATCAGAGAGCTTCCCCTCACACTCTGTGATCAGAGAAGCCCCCACTCACTCTAACTGATCAGAGACCCCCCCTTGCTCTCTGTGATCAGAGACCCCCCTTCACACTCTGTGATCAGGGACCCTTCCCTCACTCTCTGTGATCAGAGAATCCCCCTCGCTCTCTGTGATCAGAGAAGCCCCAACTCACTCTAACTGATCAGAGACCCCCTCTCGCTCTCCGTGATGAGAGACCCTCTCTCGCTCTCGGTGATGAGAGACCACCTCCTGTTTTCTATGATCAGAGACCCCCCCCACTCGCTATCTGTGGCCAGGGACCCTCCACTGACTCTCTGTGACCAGAGACCTCCCTAACTGCCTGCGATCAGAGACCCCCCTTCGCTCTCTGTGATCAGAGAGCTACGCCTCGCTCTCTGGGATCAGAGACCCCCCCACTCACTCTAACTGATCAGAGACACCCCCTTGCTCTCTGTGATCAGAGACCCCCCCTCACACTCTGTGATCAGGGACCCTTCCCTCACTCTCTGTGATCAGAGAATACCCCTCACTCTCTGTGATCAGAGAAGCCCCCACTCACTCTAACTGATCAGAGACCCCCCCTCGCTCTCCGTGATGAGAGAGCCCCACTGCTCCTCTGTGCTCAGAGACCCCACTCACGCTCTGCGATCGGGGAACCCCGCCCCCCTCGCACTCTGTGATCAGAGAGCCCCCTCGCTCTCTGTGATAGAGACCCCCCTCTCTCTCTGTGATCAGAGACCCCCCTCGCTCTCTGTGATCAGAGACCCCCTCGCTCTCTGTGATTAGAGACCCCCTCACACTCCGTGATGAGAGACCCCCCCTCACTCTCTGTGATCAGGGACCCTTTCCTCACTCTCTGTGATCAGGGACCCTTTCCTCACTCTCTGTGATCAGAGACCCCCCTCGCTCTCTGTTATCAGAGACCCCCTTCGCTCTCTGTGATCAGAGACCCCCCTCGCTCTCTGTTATCAGAGACCCCCCTCGCTCTCTGTGATCAGAGACAGCCCTCACTTTCTGTGAACAGAGTCCACCTCCTGCTTTCTGTGATCAGAGACCCCCCTCACACTAACTGATCAGAGACCCCACCTCGCTCTATGTGATCAGAGAGCTTTCCCTCGCTCTCTGTGTTCAGAGACCTCCCCTCACTCTCCATCATCAGAGACCCCTCCTCGCTCTCTGTGGTCAGAGCGCCGCCTTGCTCTCTGTAATGAGTGAGGCCCCCTGCTCTCTGCAATCAGAGACCACCCCTCACTTTCTGTGATCAGGGACCCCTCCCTCACCCTCTGTGATCGGGGAACCCCCCCCCACTCGCTCTCTATGATCAGAGACCCCCCTCACTCACTGTGATCAGTGGCCCCCCCGCTTTGCTCTCTCTCATCAGAGAGAGCCTCCACTCACTCTCTGTGACCAGGGACCGCCCTCACTGGCTGAGATCAGAGACCCCCACTCGCTCTCTCTGATCAGAGACCTTCCCTTCCATTTCAGTGATCAGAGACCCCCCCTCGCTCTTTGCTATCAGAGACAGCCCCCCCACTTTCTGTGCTCAGAGAACCACCCCTCACTCTAACTGATCAGAGACCCCCCCTCGCTCGCTGTGATCAGAGAGCTTCCCCTCGCTCTCTGTGATCAGAGACCACCCTCACCCTCTGTGATCGGGGAACCCCCCCTCTCGCTCTCTATGATCAGAGACCCCCCTCGATCCCTGGGATCAGAGACCCCCCTCGCTCTCTGTGCTCAGTGACCCCCCTCGCTCTCTGTGCTCAGTGACCCCTCTCACTCTCTGTGATCAGAGACCCTTCCCTCACTCTCTGTGATCAGAGAAGCCCCCACTCACACTAACTGATCAGAGACCCCCCTCGCTCTCCGTGGTGAGAGAGCCCCACTGCTCTCTGTGATCAGAGACCCCCCTCACTCCCTGTGATCAGGGAACCCCCCCCACTCTCTGATCGGGGAACCCTGCCCCCCTCGTTCTCTGTGATCAGTGACACCCCCGCCTTGCTCTCTGTCATCAGAGGCCCCCCTCACTCTCTGTGATTAGAGACCCCCCCTTGCTCTCGGTGATGAGAGCCCCCCTTCACTCTCTGTGGCCAGAGACCCTCCACTCACTCTCTGTGGCCAGAGACCCCCCCTCACTCTCTGTGACCAGAGACCGCCATCACTGCCTGCGATCAGAGGCCCCCACTCGCTCTCTGTGGTCAGCGACCTCCCTCACTCTCCGTGATGAGAGAGCCCCGCACGCTCTGTGTGATCAGAGACCCCCCTTACTTGCTGTGATCTGAGACCCCACCTCGCTCTCTGTGATCAGAGAGCTTCCCCTCGCTCTCTGTGATCAGAGACTCCTCCTCGCTCTCTGTGATCAGAGACTCCTCCTCGCTCTCTGTGATCAGAGCACCGCCTTGTTCTCTGTAATGAGAGAGGCCCCCTGCTCTCTGCAATCAGAGACACCCCCTCACTTTCTGTGATCAGGGACCCCTCCCTCACGCTCTGTGATCAGAGAAACCCCCCCTTACTCTAACTGATGAGAGACCCCCCGCCTCGCTCTCTGTCATCAGAGGCCCCCCACACTCTCTTTGATTAGAGGCAACCCTCACTCTCCATGATGAGAGGCCCCCCCTCGCTCTCTGTGACCAGAGACCTTCCCTTCCCTTTCAGTGATCAGAGACCCCCCCTCGCTCTTTGTGATCAGAGACACTCCTCACTTTCTGTGAGCAGAGTCCATCTCCTGCTTTCTGCTATCAGAGAGCTTCCCCTCACACTCTGTGATCAGGGACCCTTCCCTCACTCTCTGTGATCAGAGAAGCCCCCTCGTTCTCTGTGATCAGAGACCCCCCCTCGCTCTCCGTGATGGGAAAGCCCCACTGCTCTCTGTCATCAGAGACCCCCATCACTCTCTGTGATCGGGGAACCCCACCCCCTCTCTGTGATCAGTGACCCCCTCGCTCTCTGTCATCAGAGGCCCCCCTCACTCTCTGTGATTAAAGACCTCTTCACTCTCCGTGATGAGAGACCACCTCCTGCTCTCTACGATCAGAGACGCCCCCCCCCGCTCTCTGTGGCCAGAGAACCTCCACTCGCTCTCTGTGATCAGAGTCCTTCCCTTCCCTTTTAGTGATCAGAGACCCCCCCTCGCTCTCTGTGATCAGGGAACCTTCCCTCACTCTCTGCTGATCAGAGAATCCCCCTCGCTCTCTGTAGAGAAGCCCCCACTCACTCTAACTGATCAGAGACCCCCTCTCGCTCTCCATGATGAGAGATCCTCTCTCGCTCTCCGTGATGAGAGACCACCTCCTGCTTTCTATGATCAGAGACCCCCCCTAACTCGTTATCTGTGGCCAGGGACCCTCCACTGACTCTCTGTGACCAGAGACCTCCCTAACTGCCTGCGATCAGAGACCCCCCCTCGCTCTCTGTGATCAGAGAGCTACGCCTCGCTCTCTGTGATCAGAGACCCCCCCACTCACCTCTAACTGATCAGAGACCCCCCCACTCACTCTAACTGATCAGAGACCCCCCCACTCACTCTAACTGATCAGAGACCCCCCCACTCACTCTAACTGATCAGAGACCCCCCCACTCACTCTAACTGATCAGAGATACCCCCTCACACTCTGTGATCAGGGACCCTTCCCTCACTCTCTGTGATCAGAGAATACCCCTCACTCTCTGTGATCAGAGAAGCCCCCACTCACTCTAACTGATCAGAGACCCCCCCTCGCTCTCCGTGATGAGAGCGCCTCACTGCTCTCTGTGCTCAGAGACCCCACTCACGCTGTGCGATCGGGGAACCCCGCCCCCCTCGCACTCTGTGATCAGAGAGCCCCTCGCTCTCTGTGATCAGAGACCCCCCTCTCTCTCTGTGATCAGAGACCCCCCTCGCTCTCTGTTATCAGAGACCCCCCTCGCTCTCTGTGATCAGAGACCCCCTTCGCTCTCTGTGATCAGAGAGCTACGCCTCGCTCTCTGTGATCAGAGACCCACCCACTCACTCTAACTGATCAGAGACCCCCCCTCACTCTCTGTGATCAGAGACCCTTTCCTCACTCTCTGTGATCAGGGACCCTTTCCTCACTCTCTGTGATCAGGGACCCTTTCCTCACTCTCTGTGATCAGAGACCCCCCTCGCTCTCTGTTATCAGAGACACCCCCTTGCTCTCTGTGATCAGAGACCCCCCCTCACACTCTGTGATCAGGGACCCTTCCCTCACTCTCTGTGATCAGAGAATACCCCTCACTCTCTGTGATCAGAGAAGCCCCCACTCACTCTAACTGATCAGAGACCCCCCCTCGCTCTCCGTGATGAGAGAGCCCCACTGCTCTCTGTGCTCAGAGACCCCACTCACGCTCTGCGATCGGGGAACCCCGCCCCCCTCGCACTCTGTGATCAGAGAGCCCCCTCGCTCTCTGTGATCAGAGACCCCCCTCTCTCTCTGTGATCAGAGACCCCCCTCGCTCTCTGTGATTAGAGACCCCCTCACACTCCGTGATGAGAGACCCCCCTCACTCTCTGTGATCATGGACCCTTTCCTCACTCTCTGTGATCAGGGACCCTTTCCTCACTCTCTGTGATCAGAGACCCCCCTCGCTCTCTGTTATCAGAGACCCCTTCGCTCTCTGTGATCAGTGACACCCCCGCCTTGCTCTCTGTCTTCAGAGGCCGCCCTCACTCTCCGTGAGGAGAGACCCCCGTCGCTCTCCGTGATGAGAGACCACCTCCTGCTTTCTATGATCAGAGACCCCCCCCACTCACTCTCTGTGACCAGAGACCTCCCTAACTGCCTGCGATCAGAGACCCCCACTCGCTCTCTGTGATCAGAGACCTTCCCTTCCCTTTCAGTAATCAGAGACCCCCCTCGCTCTTTGCGATCAGAAACACCCTGCGAACCTCTCTGTGAACAGAGTCCACTTCCTGCTTTCTGTGATCAGAGACCCCCTCACTTTCTGTGAACAGAGTCCACTTCCTGCTTTCTGTGATCAGAGACCCCCTCACTTTCTGTGATCAGAGACCCCCCCTCACATTCTGTGATCAGAGAACTGCCCCTCACTCTAACTGATCAGAGACCCCCCCCCTCGCTCTCTGTGATCAGAGACCCCCCCCTTGCTCTCTGTGATCAGAGAGCTTCCCCTCGCCTCTTCTGTGATCAGAGCGCCGCCTTGCTCCCTGTAATGAGAGAGGCCCCCTGCTCTCTGCAATCAGAGACACCCCCTCACTTCCTGTGATCAGGGACCCCTCCCTCACTCTCTGTGATCAGAGAAACCCCTCCTTACTCTAACTGATCAGAGACCGCCCCCCTCGCTCCCTGCGATCAGAGGGCGCCCCCCGCTCTCCGTGATGAGGGAACCCCACTGCTCTCTGTGATCAGAGACCACCTCCTGCTCTCTGTGATCAGAGACCCCCTCAGTCTCCGTGATGAGAGAGCCCCCCTTGCTCTCTGTGATCAGATACACCCCTCACTCTCCGTGATGAGAGGCCCCCCTCGCTATCTGTGATCAGAGACCCCCCCCTCGCTCTCTGTGATCAGAGACCCCCCCCTCGTTCTCTGTGTCCAGAGACCACTCCCGCTCTCTATGATCAGAGACCCCCCTCCGTCTCTGTGGCCAGAGACCCTCCACTCACTCTCTGTGACCAGAGACCGCCCTCAGTGCCTGCGATCAGAGACCCCCACTCGCTCTTTGTGATCAGAGACCTTCCCTTCCCTTTCAGCGATCAGAGACCCCCCCTCGCTCTTTGCGATCAGAGACACCCCTCACTTTCTGTGAACAGAGTCCACCTCCTGCTTTCTGTGATCAGAGACCCCCCCTCACTCTAACTGATCAGAGACCCCACCTCGATCTATGTGATCAGAGAACTTCCCCTCACTCTCTGTGATCAGAGACCTCCCCTCGCTCTCCATCATCAGAGACCCCTCCTCGCTCTCTGTGGTCAGAGCGCCGCCTTGCTCTCTGTAATGAGTGAGGCCCCCTGCTCTTTGCAATCAGAGACCACCCCTCACTTTCTGTGATCAGGGACCCCTCCCTCACCCTCTGTGATCGGGGAACTCCCCCACTCGCTCTCTATGATCAGAGACCCCCCTCACTCACTGTGATCAGTGGCCCCCCCGCTTCGCTCTCTCTCATCAGAGAGACCCTCCACTCACTCTCTGTGACCAGGGACTGCCCCCTCTGGCTGAGATCAGAGACCCCCACTCGCTCTCTCTGATCAGAGACCTTCCCTTCCATTTCGGTGATCAGAGACCCCCCCTCGCTCTTTGCGATCAGAGACACCCCTCACTTTCTGTGCTCAGAGAACCACCCCTCACTCTAACTGATCAGAGACCCCCCCTCGCTCTCTGTGATCAGAGACCCTCCTCACCCTCTGTGATCGGGGAACCCCCCACGTCGCTCTCTATGATCAGAGACCCCCCTCGCTCCCTGTGATCAGAGACCCCCCTCGCTCCCTGTGATCAGAGACCCCCCTCACTCTGTGATCAGAGACCCTTCCCTCACTCTCTGTGATCAGAGACCCTTCCCTCACTCTCTGTGATCAGAGACCCTTCCCTCACTCTCTGTGCTCAGAGAACCACCCCTCACTCTAACTGATCAGAGACCCCCCCTCGCTCTCTGTGATCAGAGACCCTCCTCACCCTCTGTGATCGGGGAACCCCCCACGTCGCTCTCTATGATCAGAGACCCCCCTCGCTCCCTGTGATCAGAGACCCCCCTCGCTCCCTGTGATCAGAGACCCCCCTCACTCTGTGATCAGAGACCCTTCCCTCACTCTCTGTGATCAGAGACCCTTCCCTCACTCTCTGTGATCAGAGACCCTTCCCTCACTCTCTGTGATCAGAGAAGCCCCCACTCACACTAACTGATCAGAGACCCCCCTCGCTCTCCGTGGTGAGAGAGCCCCACTGCTCACTGTGATCAGAGACCCCCCTCACTCCCTGTGATCAGGGAACCCCCCACTCTGTGATCGGGGAACCCTGCCCCCCTCGTTCTCTGTGATCAGTGACACCCCCGCCTTGCTCTCTGTCATCAGAGGCCCCCCTCACTCTCTGTGATTAGAGACCCCCCCTTGCTCTCTGTGATGAGAGCCCCCCTTCACTCTCTGTGGCCAGAGACCCTCCACTCACTCTCTGTGGCCAGAGACCCCCCCTCACTCTCTGTGACCAGAGACCGCCATCACTGCCTGCGATCAGAGACCACCTCCTGCTCTCTATGATCAGAGACCCCCCCCACTCGCTCTCTGTGGCCAGGGTCCCTCCACTCACTCTCTGTGGCCAGAGACCTACCTCACTGCCTGCGATCAGAGACCCCCACTCGCTCTCTGTGGTCAGAGACCTTCCCTTCCCTTTCAGTGATCACAGAACCCCCCTCGCTCTTTTGATCAGAGACATCCCCTCGCTCTCTGTCATCAGAGGCCCCCCTCACTCTCTGTGGTCAGAGAAGCCCCCTCACTCTCTGTGATCAGAGAAGCCCCCTCACTCTCTGTGATCAGAGAAGCCCCCACTCACTATAACTGATCAGAGACCCCCCCTCGCTCTCCGTGATGAGAGAGCCCCACTGCTCTCTGTGATCAGAGACCCCCCTCGCTCTCTGTGATCAGAGAAGCCCCCTCACTCTCTGTGATCAGAGAAGCCCCCACTCACTATAACTGATCAGAGACCCCCCCTCGCTCTCCGTGATGAGAGAGCCCCACTGCTCTGTGTGATCAGTGACCCCCCCGCCTTGCTCTCTGCATCAGAGGCCCCCATCACTCTGTGATTGGAGACACCCTCACTCTCCGTGATGAGAGACCTCCCCTCGCTCTCCGTGACCAGAGACCCTCCCTCGCTCTCTGTGAACATAGTCCACCTTCTGCTTTCTGTGATCGGATACCCCCCCTCACTATCTGTGATCAGAGAAGGCCCCACTCACTCTAACTGATCAGAGACCCTGCCTCGCTCTCCATGATGAGAGAGCCCCACTGCTCTCCGTGATCAGAGACCCCCATCGCTCTCTGTGATCAGAGACCCCCCTCGCTTTCTGTGATCAGAGACCCCCTTTGCTCTCTGTGATCAGTGACACCCCCGCCTTGCTCTCTGTCTTCAGAGGCCCCCCTCACTCTCCGTGATGAGAGACCCCGCCTCGCTCTCCGTGATGAGAGACCACCTCCTGCTTTCTATGATCAGAGACCCCCCCCCACTCGCTCTCTGTGGCCAGGGACCCTCCACTGACTCTGTGTGACCAGAGACGTCCCTAACTGCCTGAGATCAGAGACCCCCACTCGCTCTCTGTGATCAGAGACCTTCCCTTCCCTTTCAGTGATCAGAGACCCCCCCTCGCTCTTTGCAATCAGAAACACCCCTCACTTTCTGTGAACAGAGTCCACCTCCTGCTTTCTGTGATCAGAGACCCCCCCTCACTTTCTGTGATCAGAGAACCGCCCCTCACTCTAACTGATCAGAGACCCCCCCCTCGCTCTCTGTGATCAGAGACCCCCCCCTCGCTCTCTGTGATCAGAGACCCCCCCCTCGCTCCCTGTGATCAGAGACCCCCCTCGCTCCCTGTGATCAGAGGCGCCCCCTCGCTCTCCGAGATGAGGGAACCCCACTGCTCTCTGTGATCAGAGACCACCTCTTGCTCTCTATGATCAGAGACCTCCCTCACTCTCCGTGATGAGAGAGCCCCCCTCGCCTCGGTGATCAGAGACCACCCTCACCCTCTGTGATCGGGGAACCCCCTCCCCCATCGCTCTCTGTGATCAGTGACCCCACGCCTCGCTCTCTGTCATCAGAAGCCCCCCTCACTCTCTGTGACTAGAGACCCTCCTCACTCTCCGTGATGAGAGCCCCTCCCTTCACTCTCTGTGGCCAGAGACCCTCAACTCGCTCTCTGTGATTCCTTCCCTTTCAGTGATCAGAGACCCCTCCTCGCTTTTGTGATCACAGACACACCTCACTTTCTGTGAACAGAGTCCACCTCCTGCTTTCTGTGATCAGAGACCACCCCTCACTTTCTGTGATCAGAGAATCCCCCTCGCTCTATGTGATCAGAGAAGCCCCCACTCACTCTAACTGATCAGAGACCCCTCCTCGCTCTCAGTGATGAGAGAGCCCCACTGCTCTCAGTGTTCAGAGACCTCCCTCACGCTCTGTGATCGGGGAACCCCACCACCCTCGCACTCTGTGATCAGAGACCCCCCTCGCTCTCTGTGATCAGAGACCCCCCTCGCTCTCAGTGATCAGAGACCCCCCTCGCTCTCTGTGATCAGAGACCCCCCTCGCTCTCTGTGATCAGAGACGCCCCTCGCTCTCTGTAATCAGAGACCCTCCTCGCTCTCTGTCATCAGAGGCCCCCCTCACTCTTCGTGATGAGAGATCCCCTGTCGCTCTCCGTGACCAGAGACCACTTCCTGCTCTCTATGATCAGAGACCTCCCCTTGCTCTTTATGATCAGAGACACCCCTCACTTTCTGTGAACATAGTCCACCTCCTGCTTTCTGTGATCAGAGACCCCCCCTCACTCTCTGTGATCAGGGAAGCCCCCACTCACTCTAACTGATCAGAGACCCCCCCTCGCGCTCTGTGATGAGAGAGCCCCACTGCTCTCTGTGATCAGAGACCCCCCTCACTCTTTGTGATCGGGGAACCCACCCACCTTGCTCTCTGTCATCAGAGGGCCCCCTCACTCTCCGTGATGAGAGACCCCGCCTCGCTCTCTGTGATGAGAGACCACCTCCTGCTCTCTATGACCAGAGACCCCCCCCACTCGCTCTCTGTGGCCAGGGTCCCTCCACTCACTCTCTGTGACCAGAGACCTACCTCACTGCCTGCGATCAGAGACCCCCACTCGCTCTCTGTGATCAGAGACCTTCCCTTCCCTTTCAGTAATCAGAGACCCCCCCTCGCTCTTTGCGATCAGAAACACCCCTCATTTTCTGTGAGCAGAGTCCACCTCCAGCCATCTGTGATCAGAGACCCCCCCTCACTTTCTGTGATCAGAGAACCGCCTCTCACTCTAACTGATCAGAGACCCCCCTCGCTCTCTGTGATCAGAGAGCTTCCCCTCGCTCTCTGTGATCAGAGACCTCCCCTCGCTCTCTGTGATCAGAGACCCCCCTCGCTCTCTGTGATCAGAGACCTCCCCTCGCTCTCCGTCATCAGAGACCCCTCCTCGCTCTCTGTGATCAGAGCGCCGCCTTGCTCTCTGTAATGAGAGAGGCCCCCTGCTCTCTGCAATCAGAGACACACCCTCACTTTCTGTGATCAGGGACCCCTCCCTCACTCTCTGTGATCAGAGAAACCCCCCCTTACTCTAACTGATCAGAGACCCCCCCCCTCGCTCCCTGTGATCAGAGGCGCGGCCTCGCTCTTCGTGACGAGGGAACCCCACTGCTCTCTGTGATCAGAGACCACCTCCTGCTCTCTATGATCAGAGACCTCCCTCAGTCTCTGTGATGAGAGAGCCCCCCTCGCTCTCTGTGATCAGAGACCCCCCTCACTCACCATGACCAGAGACCACTCCTGCTCTCCATGAACAGAGACCCCCCCCCACCCTCTGTGGCCAGAGACCCTCCACTCACTCTCTGTGACCAGAGACCGCCCTCACTGCCTGAGATCAGAGACCCCCCCTCGCTCTTTGTGATCAGAGACACCCCTCACTTTCTGTGAGCAGAGTCCACCTCCTGCTTTCTGTGATCAGAGACCCCCCCGCACTCTCTGTGATCAGGGACCTTTCCCTCGCTCTCTGTGATCAGAGAATCCCCCTCGCTCTCTGTGATCAGAGAAGCCCCCACTCACTCTAACTGATCAGAGACCCCCCCTCACATTCCGTGATGAGAAAGCCCCACTGCTCTCTGTGCTCAGAGACCCCCCTCACTCTCTGTGATCGGGAAACCCCACCCCCCGTCGCACTCTGTGATCACAGACCCCCTCGCTCTCTGTGATCGGGGAACCCCGCCCCCCCTCGCACTCTGTGATCAGAGACCCCCCCTCGCACTCTGTGATCAGAGAACCCCCTCGCTCTCTGTGATCAGTGACCCCCCCCCCCGCTTTGCTCTCTGTCATCAGAGGCCCCCTTCACTGTCTGTGATTAAAGACCCCCTCACTCGCCGTGATGAGAGACCCCCTCTCGCTCTCTATGATCAGAGGCACCCCTCCTCGCTCTCTGTGAGCAGGGACCCTCCATTCACTCTCTGTGACCAGAGACCACCCTCACTGCCTGCGATCAGAGACCCCCACTCGCCCTCTGTGATCAGAGACCTTCCCTTCCATTTCAGTGATCAGAGACCCCCCTCGCTCTTTGTGATCAGAGACACCCCTCACTTTCTGTGAACAGAGTCCACCTCCTGCTTTCTGTGATCAGAGACCACCCCTCACTCTAACTGATCAGAGACCCCACCTCGCTCCCTGTGATCAGAGAACTTCCCCTCACTCTAACTGATCAGAGACCCCCCCTCGCTCCCTGTGATCAGAGAACTTCCCCTCACTCTCCGTGATGAGGGAACCCCACTGCTCTCTGTGATCAGATACCACCTCCTGCTCTCTATGATCAGAGACCTCCCTCAGTCTCCATGATGAGAGAGCCCCCCTCGCTCTCTGTGATCAGAGACCCCCCTCACTCTCTGTGATCGGGGAACCCCCTCCCCCCTCACTCTCTGTCATCAGAGGCCCCCCTCACTCTCCCTGATGAGGCCCCCCCATCACTCACTGTGGCCAGAAACCCCCCTCACTCTCAATGATCAGAGACCCCCCTCACTCTCTGTGACCAGAGACTGCCCTCACTGCCTGCGATCAGAGACCCCCACTCGCTCTCTGTGATCAGAGACCCTCCTCACTCTCTGTGATCAGTGACCCACCCCTCGCTCTCTGTGATAAGTGAGCACTTCCTGCTCTCCAAGAACAGAGGCCACCTCCAGCTTTGTGTGATCAGAGACGCCCCCTCGCTCTCTGTGACCAGAGACCCTCCTCACTCTAATTGATCAGAGACCCCACCTCGCTCTTTGTGATCAGGGACCTCCCCTCACTCTCTGTCATCAGAGACGCCCCCCTCGATCTCTGTGATCAGAGCACCGCCTTGCTCTCCGTAATGAGAGAGGCCCCCTGCTCCCTGTGATCAGAGACCCCCGCTCACTTTATGTGATCAGAGACCCCCCTCGCTCTCTGTGATCAGAGCACCGCCTTGCTCTCCGTAATGAGAGAGGCCCCCTGCTCCCTGTGATCAGAGACCCCCGCTCACTTTATGTGATCAGAGACCCCCCTCGCTCTCTGTGATCAGAGCACCGCCTTGCTCTCCGTAATGAGAGAGGCCCCCTGCTCTCTGTGATCAGAGACCCCCACTCACTTTCTGTGATCAGTGACCTCCCTCGCTCCCTGTGATCAGAGACCCTCCTTGCTCTCTGCGATCAGTGACCTCCCTGCCTCGCTCTCTGTCATCAGAGGCCCCCCTCACTCTCTGTGATTAGAGACCCCCCTCAATCTCCGTGATGAGAGACCCCCCTCGCTCTCCGTGACCAGAGACCACCTCCTGCTCTCTATGATCAGAGACCCCACCTCGCTGTCTGTGGGCAGAGACCCTCCACTCACTCTTTGTGACCAGAGACCGCCGTCACTGCCTGCGATCAGAGACCCCCACTCGCTCTCTCTGATCAGAGACCTTCCCTTCCCTTTCCGTAATCAGAGACCCCCCCCGCTCTTCGTGATCAGAGAACCCCCTTCATTCTAACTGATCAGAGACCCCCCTCACTCTCTGTGATCAGAGAAGCCCCCCACTCGCTCTAACTGATCAGAGAGCCCCCCTCACTCTCTGTGATCCGAGATGCTCCCTCGCTCTCCGTGATGAGAGAGCCCCACTGCTCTCTGTGATCAGAGAACCCCCCCTGCTCTCTGTGATCAGAGACCCCTGCTCACTTTATGTGATCAGGGACCCCTCCCTCACTCTCTGTGAACAGAGAACCCCCCTCCCTCTAACTGATCAGATACCCCCCCATCGCTCTCTGTGATCAGAGACCCTCCCTTCCCTCTCTGTGATCAGTGACCCCACCCCCTCGCTCTCTGTGATCAGACATCTCCCCACACTCTCTGTGATCAGAGATCTCCCCACACTCTCTGTGATCAGAGATCTCACCTCACTCTCTGTGATCAGAGACCTACCCTCGCTCTATGTGATTAGAGACCCCCCTTGATCTCCGTCATCAGAGACCCCTCCTCGCTCTCTGTGATCAGAGCACCGACTTGCTCTCCGTAATGAGATAGGCCGCCTGCTCTCTGTGATCAGAGACCCCCGCTCACTTTATGTGATCAGGGACCCCTCCCTCACTCTCTGTGATCAGAGACGCCCCCCTCGATCTCTGTGATCAGAGCACCGCCTTGCTCTCCGTAATGAGAGAGGCCCCCTGCTCCCTGTGATCAGAGACCCCCGCTCACTTTATGTGATCAGAGACCCCCCTCGCTCTCTGTGATCAGAGCACCGCCTTGCTCTCCGTAATGAGAGAGGCCCCCTGCTCCCTGTGATCAGAGACCCCCGCTCACTTTATGTGATCAGAGACCCCCCTCGCTCTCTGTGATCAGAGCACCGCCTTGCTCTCCGTAATGAGAGAGGCCCCCTGCTCTCTGTGATCAGAGACCCCCACTCACTTTCTGTGATCAGTGACCTCCCTCGCTCCCTGTGATCAGAGACCCTCCTTGCTCTCTGCGATCAGTGACCTCCCTGCCTCGCTCTCTGTCATCAGAGGCCCCCCTCACTCTCTGTGATTAGAGACCCCCCTCAATCTCCGTGATGAGAGACCCCCCTCGCTCTCCGTGACCAGAGACCACCTCCTGCTCTCTATGATCAGAGACCCCACCTCGCTGTCTGTGGGCAGAGACCCTCCACTCACTCTTTGTGACCAGAGACCGCCGTCACTGCCTGCGATCAGAGACCCCCACTCGCTCTCTCTGATCAGAGACCTTCCCTTCCCTTTCCGTAATCAGAGACCCCCCCCGCTCTTCGTGATCAGAGAACCCCCTTCATTCTAACTGATCAGAGACCCCCCTCACTCTCTGTGATCAGAGAAGCCCCCCACTCGCTCTAACTGATCAGAGAGCCCCCCTCACTCTCTGTGATCCGAGATGCTCCCTCGCTCTCCGTGATGAGAGAGCCCCACTGCTCTCTGTGATCAGAGAACCCCCCCTGCTCTCTGTGATCAGAGACCCCTGCTCACTTTATGTGATCAGGGACCCCTCCCTCACTCTCTGTGAACAGAGAACCCCCCTCCCTCTAACTGATCAGATACCCCCCCATCGCTCTCTGTGATCAGAGACCCTCCCTTCCCTCTCTGTGATCAGTGACCCCACCCCCTCGCTCTCTGTGATCAGACATCTCCCCACACTCTCTGTGATCAGAGATCTCCCCACACTCTCTGTGATCAGAGATCTCACCTCACTCTCTGTGATCAGAGACCTACCCTCGCTCTATGTGATTAGAGACCCCCCTTGATCTCCGTCATCAGAGACCCCTCCTCGCTCTCTGTGATCAGAGCACCGACTTGCTCTCCGTAATGAGATAGGCCGCCTGCTCTCTGTGATCAGAGACCCCCGCTCACTTTATGTGATCAGGGACCCCTCCCTCACTCTCTGTGATCAGAGAACTCCCCTCACTCTAACTGATCAGTGACCCCCACTCACTCTCTGTGATCAGAGAAACCCCCTTGCTCTAACTGATCAGATACCACCCCTCGCTCTCTGTGATCAGAGACCCCCCTCACTTTCTGTGATGAGAGAGCAACCCCCATCGCTCTCTGTGATCAGTGAGCACCTCCAGCTCTCCGTGATCAAACGCCACCTCCAGCTATCTGTGATCAGAGACCCCCCCCCTCACTCTCTGTGATCAGAGAACCCCCCTTCCCTCTCTGTGATCAGTGACCCCACTCCCCTCACTCTAACTGATCAGTGACCCCCCTCACTCTAACTGATCAGAGACCCCCCCTCGATATTTGTGATCAGAGGCCCCCGCTCACTTTCTGTGATTGGAGACCACCCTCACTTGCTGTGATCAGAGACCCCCCCATCACTCTCTGTGATCAGAGGCTCCCGCCCCCTCGCTCTCTGTGATCAGAGAAGCCCCCCCCTCACGCTAACTGATCAGAGACCCCCCCCTTGCTCTCTGTGATCAGAGAACTCCCCTCGCCCTAACTGATCAGAGACCCCACCCCCTCGCTCTCTGTGATCAGAGATGCCCCCTCGCTCTCCGTGATGAGAGAGCCCCACTGCTCCTGTGATCAGAAAACCCCCCTCACTCTCTGTGATCGGGGACCCCCCCTCGCTCTCTGTGATCAGAGAACTCCTCTCACCCTAACTGATCAGAGACCCCACCCCCTCACTCCCTGTGATCAGAGACTCCACCTCGCTCTCCGTGATGAGAGAGCCCCACTGCTCCCTGTGATCAGAGAACCCCCCTGCTCTCTGTGACAGACCCTCTCACTCTCTGTGATCAGAGACCCCCCTTGCTCTCTGTGATCAGAGACCCCCCTCGCTCTCTGCGATCAGGGACCCCTCCCTCACTCTCTGTGATCAGAGAACCTCCTTCACTCTAACTGATCAGAGACCCCCCCTCGATATTTGTGATCAGAGGCCCCCGCTCACTTTCTGTGATTGGAGACCACCCTCACTTGCTGTGATCAGAGACCCCCCCCCTCACTCTCTGTGATCAGTGACGCCCGCCCCCTCGCTCTCTGTGATCAGAAGCCTCCCCTCGCTCTCCGCCATCAGAGAACCCCCCTTGCTCTCTGTGATCAGAGACCCTTCCTCGCTCTCTGTGATCAGAGAAGTACCCCCGCACTCTAACTGATCAGAGACCCCCCCTTGCTCTCCATGATGAGAGAGCCCCACTGCTCCCTGTGATCAGAGACCACCCTCACTCTCTGTGATTGGGGACCCCCCCCTCGCTCTCTGTGCTCAGTGAGCACCTCCTGCTCTCCATGATCAGAGGCCAACTCCAGCTTTGCCTGATCAGAGACCCCCCTCGTTCTCCATCATCAGAGACACCCCCTCGCTCTCTGTGACCAGAAACCACCTCCTGCTCTCTATGATCAGAGACCCCCCTCACTCTCTGTGATCAGAGACACCCCTCGGTCTCTGTGATCAGAGACCCTCCTCGCTCTCTGTGATCAGAGACCCCCCTCGCTCTCTGTGATCAGGGACCCCTCCCTCACTCTCTGTGATCAGAGAACCTCCCTCACTCTAACTGATCAGAGACCCCACCTCGATATTTGTGATCAGAGGCCCCCGCTCACTTTCTGTGATTGGAGACCACCCTCACTTGCTGTGATCAGAGACCCCCCCCCTCACTCTCTGTGATCAGTGACGCCCGCCCCCTCGCTCTCTGTGATCAGAAGCCTCCCCTCGCTCTCCGCCATCAGAGAACCCCCCTTGCTCTCTGTGATCAGAAGCCTCCCCTCGCTCTCCGCCATCAGAGAATCCCCCTTGCTCTCTGTGATCAGAGAAGTCCCCCCGCACTCTAACTGATCAAAGACCCCCCCTTGCTCTCCATGATGAGAGAGCCCCGCTGCTCCCTGTGATCAGAGACCATCCTCACTCCCTGTGATTGGGGACCCCCCCCTCGCTCTCTGTGCTCAGTGAGCACCTCCTGCTCTCCATGATCAGAGGCCAACTCCAGCTTTGCCTGATCAGAGACCCCCCTCGTTCTCCATCATCAGAGACACCCCCTCGCTCTCTGTGACCAGAAACCACCTCCTGCTCTCTATGATCAGAGACCCCCCTCACTCTCTGTGATCAGAGACACCCCTCGGTCTCTGTGATCAGAGACCCTCCTCGCTCTCTGTGATCAGAGACCCCCCTCGCTCTCTGTGATCAGGGACCCCTCCCTCACTCTCTGTGATCAGAGACCCCCCTCACTCTCTGTGATCAGAGACACCCCTCGGTCTCTGTGATCAGAGACCCTCCTCGCTCTCTGTGATCAGAGACCCCCCTCACTCTCTGTGATCAGAGACACCCCTCGGTCTCTGTGATCAGAGACCCCCCTCGCTCTCTGTGATCAGTGACCCCCCTCACATTCTGTAATCAGAGACCCCCCTCACTTTCTGTAATCAGAGAGCCCCCCCCTCACTCTAATTGATCAGATATACCCGCCCTCGCTCTCCATGATGAAAGAGCCCCCCTCGATCTCTGTGATCAGTGACAGCCCCCCCCTCGCTCTCAGTGATCAGAGGCCACCTCCAGCTTTCTGTGATCAGAGACCCCCCCTCTCTCTCTATGATCAGAGACCCTCCCTTCACTTTCAGTGATCAGAGACCCCCCCCTCGCACTTTATGATCAGAGACAACCCTCACTTTCTGTGATCAGGGTCCACCTCCTGCTTTCTGTGATCAGAGACCCCCCCTCACTGCCTGTGATCCGAGAACCCCTTGCTCTCTGTGATCAGAGGCCTCCCCTCACTCTCTGTGATCAGAGACTACCTCACTCTCTGTGATCAGAGACCCCCCCTTGTTCTCTGTGATCAGAGGCCCCCCTCACTCTCTGTGATCAGAGACCTACCCTTGCACTCTGTGATCAGAGGCCCCCCTCACTCTCTGTGATCAGAGACCTACCCTTGCACTCTGTGATCAGAGGCGCCCCCTCGATCTCTGTGATCAGAGCGCTGTCTAGTTCTCCGTAATGAGAGAGGCCCCCTGCTCTCTATGATCAGAGACCCCCCTCGCCCTCTGTGATCAGGGAGAAACCCCCTTGCTCTCTGTGATCAGAGACCACCCCCCTCGTTCTCCATGTTTAGAGAACACCTCCTACTCTCCGTGATCAGAGACGCTCCCTCGCTCTCTGTGATGAGAGAGCCCCATTGCTCTCTGTGATCAGAGTCCCTGCTCACTTTATGTGATCAGGGACCCCTCCCTCACTGTCTGTGATCAGAGAACTCCCCTCACCTTAACTGATCAGAGACCCCCACTCACTCTCTGTGAACAGAGAACCCCCCTCCCTCTAACTGATCAGATACCCACCCCCTCGCTCTCTGTGATCAGAGAACCCCCCTTCCCTCTTTGTGATCAATGACCCCACCCCCTCGCTCTCTGTGATCAGAGACCCCATTCACTCTCTGTGATCAGAGATCTCCCCTCACTCTCTGTGATCAGAGACCTACCCTTGCTCTCTGTGATTAGAGAACCCCCCTTGATCTCCGTCATCAGAGACCCCTCCTCGCTCTCTGTGGTCAGAGCACCGCCTTGCTCTCCGTAATGAGAGAGGCCGCCTGCTCTCTGTGATCAGAGACACCCCCTCACTTTATGTGATCAGGGACCCCTCCCTCACTCTCTGTGATCAGAGAACTCCCCTCACTCTCTGTGATCAGAGACCCCCCCTCACTCTCTGATCAGAGACCCCTCCTCGCTCTCTGTGATCAGAGCACCGCCTTGCTCTCCGTAATGAGAGAGGCCGCCTGCTCTCTGTGATCAGAGACCCCCGCTCGCTTTATGTGATCAGGGACCCCTCCCTCACTCTCTGTGATCAGAGAAACCCCCCCTCACTCTAACTGATCAGTGACCCCCACTCACTCTCAGTGATCAGAGACCCCCCCCTCACTTTCTGTGATGAGAGAGCAACCCCCATCGCTCTCTGTGATCAGTGAGCACCTCCTGCTCTCCGTGATCAAAGGCCACCTCCAGCTATCTGTGATCAGAGCCCCCCCCTCGCTCTCTTTGATCAGAGACCCCCCCTCGCTCTCTGTGACCAGAGAACCCCCCTCACTCTCTGTGATTAGGGACCCCTCCCTCACTCTCTGTGATCAGAGAACCCCCCCTCGCTCTATGTGATCAGAGACCCCCCTCGCTCTAGATGATCAGGGACAACCCCCCTTGCTCTCTGTGATCAGAGACTACCTTCTGTTCTCTGTGTTCATTGTCCCCACCCCCTCGCTCTCTGTGATCAGAGAAGCCCCCCCCTCACTCTAACTGATCAGAGACCCCCCCTCGCTCTCTGTGATGAGAGAGTCCCACTGCTCCCTGTGATCAGAGAACCCCCCTGCTCTCTGTTATCAGTGACCCCCCCACCTCATTCTGTGTGATCAGAGATCACCTCCTGCTCTCCAAGATCAGAGGCCACCTCCAGCTTTCTGTGATCAGAGAACCCCCCCTCGCTCTCTGTGATCAGAGACCCCCCCCTCGGTCTCTGTGACCAGAGACCACCTCCTACTCTCTATGATCAGAGAACCCCCCTCGCTCTCTGTGATCAGAGACCCCCCCTCGCTCTCTGTGATCAGAGAACCCCCCCTCGCTCTCTGTGTTCAGAGACCACCTCCTACTCTCTATGATCAGAGAACCCCCCTTCGCTCTCTGTGATCAGAGACCCCCCCTTCGCTCTCTGTGATCAGAGAACCCCCCTCGCTCTCTGTGATCAGAGACCCCCCCTTCGCTCTCTGTGATCAGAGACCCCCCCTCGCTCTCTGTGATCAGAGAACCCCCTCTCGCTCTCTGTGTTCAGAGACCACCTCCTACTCTCTATGATCAGAGAACCCCCCTTCGCTCTCTGTGATCAGAGACCCCCCCTCACTCTCTGTGACCAGAGACCACCTCCTACTCTCTATGATTAGAGAACCCCCCCCTCGCTCTCTGTGTTCAGAGACCACCTCCTACTCTCTATGATCAGAGAACCCCCCCCTCGCTCTCTGTGATCAGAGACCTCCCCCTTGCTCTCTGTGATCATGGATCCCACCTCCCGCCCACCGCTCTCCGTGATCAGAGACTCCCGTTCCCGGTGGCTCTGCTGGGATTGAAGAGCTGGGGGCCCTCTGATTGGCTGGCAGCTCTTGGAGGCGGGATATCCTGCTTCAGGGGTGTGGAAGCCACAACTAATTACCTGACAATTGCAAAATCTGGTTATGGCTTCCAGGACTGGCACAGCCAGGCTCGCCCTGACTTTTCAGCCTGTGGGCAGGGCCTCTACCTCCCTGTTAAACCTTGAACTCAAAGTCTAGGCTGACACCCCAGTGCAGTACTGAGGGAGTACAGCACTGTCTGATGAGACGCTAAACCGAGGCCCCACCTGCCATCTCAGGCACTATTTTGAAGAAGAGCTTCTCCCTGGTGCCCTTGCAATTATCTATCCCTCAATGAACATAAAAACATCTGGTCATTATCATATTGCTGTTTGTTTGAGTTTGCTGCGCATAAATTGGCAGCCACGGTTTCTACATTATATCAGTACCTCCACTTCAAAAGTACTTAATTGACTGTAGTGACTTGGGGCATCATGAAACATGCTATATAAATGAAACAAAAGCAGAAAATGCTGGAAAAACTCAGCAGGTCTTGTAGCATCTGTGGAGAGAGAAACAGAGTTAACATTTCGAGTCCATA